>NW_028248381.1:600000-943833 GCF_964263255.1 Lissotriton vulgaris | reverse complement strand
TTGAGAGAACGAGATTATTGGAAGAGAAGGGGGAAGAGGGGAGAGGTGATTGGTTGATCAGTGTTAACTCAGTGACCCCGGGGGGAGGGGGCGGGGGGGGGGGGTCAGTCAGCAGGACACTGCTCAGGTGTCTTCTGAAGGGAAGGTCTCGGTTGTTTCTGGTTGGACAGGGAGTCGGGAGCCCTTCATTGCTAGGTCTGTACATCGTTCTATAGGGCAGGGTCAGAACCAAGGGGTAAGTGTCATTGGCCCTGGGTAGAGCTGACTCTTGGGGACTCGAGAGGGAAGGGACCCTTGATTCCTGGCACTGGGGTGGGCTGTCTTTGGGGTGCTTCTATGCCTTTCTAGGGGGAGGGTTTGTCACCCTGGAGCTCAGGGCTGCTCTGGGCTTGGTTAAGATGAGGAGAGCCCATGTACACATGTGCACACGTGCCTTCATACATGAGAGGGTTGAGAACCTGTGGCCCTGTGGAGACCCTCAGTTCTGCCCTCTCAGGACTGACGCCGATGCAACCTCTTGTTTGTCCCCCGACACAGCCCTTCAACCAAACACTGCCATAGCGCTTTTGAACGCGACCCCACGCCGGACGTAATTTGATCACGGCTGACGGGTAAGTTCGCTACCTGTTATTCCGGGCGTGTTTGGTTTAATCGTTTTTAGTTTTGTAACGAGTCTCTAATGCTTGCCCGTGCTCTTCATCTGTTTAGAGCAAACATACTATTGATGACATAACGGACCCTGTAGAATTAGAACACACCACGCTTTCAAGTGAGATTACGGTGAGTTTTTCACTGTGTGGCCAGTCTTTTTATTTAACTTTTTAGCACTCTCCAAACAATAAGAACTGCATAATTTAATTACAGATTCATTCTTGGTACCAACCCTGAACCCTCATCCATTCGGGTCCGGTGTATACCACTTATGTGGTAAGTTTTAACACTCCTCTTCTTGATAAATTTAACAACAGTACTAATAAGCACTAATCCGCTATGATAGTTTCCCACCACTTCCGACTTGTAACCCAGTCCGGGATTGTTATTAATTGTGTTGAATTTATCAGTAGCTTTCATTCTATTGCTGACTGTCCACCTCTGCGTTTTTGACCTATCTTCGGACCGCTCCTGATTTCCTGTTCTCCATCGTGTAGTGATTTAGTAAGACATGCCATTACTAATTAACATTAACTGGACGCATTAATTGCGCTATATGTAAACCAATTCGTGCATAACTTGATCCTTATGACTTAGTCGCATCCCACTGGGCGGGATATATTTTTACCTCCAGTCATTCCCATTATATGGATGGTGTGCACTGCTATTTTCGAGTAATTCAGGGTGAATTTCTTTCCCATGTTGGTAACATATATACATTTGCATACCAAATAGGTCACGTGTCCCCTACTCCCCCGTCCTGAGGAAGACCCCACAGCAAGATTAACACTTATATCTGCGAACACGAGGGTCGAAACGTCGACAACAGATTGTTCTTCGCTGTCAACTCCATACCCCATTGTTTTCATTTACTGTACATCTGGAGTATGATTTATGTGTAAAAGAATTCATATGAACCTGTTGGTCCGTTTTTTTGTACACTAATATGTAACTTTGTGAAATAAGTTTTATTCGTTGATTTTACTGTCACCTAAGAATCCTTCTCCTTCACTTAACTCCCAACACTATCACACCTCCTCCCCTATCTCCCACCCTTGGGGCACTGTAAATATTTACAGACTAATGATTGTGAATTAGCATAACATATGCAACGTATCACCACATTGTGAATAAAACAATGTGGATTGAAGCTATGTCTGTTTGATTGTTTGTATATTTTTGGTTATTGTCTTCACCTTACTGGGACCCCTTCCAATACTTCAATTGATAACCCAGGTCCCCGTAACTTTATCTGGGTACAACCCCCCTACTAATATTCTCTCAGGACTGAGGCAGACAAACATGTGAGAGAGCCGCGGGGAGGCGTGTTCGGTTTGGCACCCACAGGTGAATGTGGAACCAAGAGGTGCACTTCACCTGCGCCCAGTTTTCATGTGAAGACGCCCACCATTCATCATGATTGTCCTGTCTATGCGCAGTTCCGCACAAGGCGTAAAACTGGCTTTGGAGGCGCGGCCGTCTCGAGGCCGGGTCTGGTGGCTCATTTTGACGAATGCATCCACTGCAGGCGCTGTGTTTGACCTCATGGTCACAGGTTCAAATCCCAACAGGTCCACTGAGCCTTTCATCCAAATGAGGTCGATAAAATGAGTACCATTGAGTTAGGTAGTAATAAGCATCTTTTATTCAGCGCCAAGATACCCTTCGGGTGAACGTGCTCTTTACAAATACACTTTATGGTATGTTGTGTCTGCGGCCTGTTGACTTCCTGATCTGACACCCGCAGACTGGTACCTAAAGAAACGACGCCTATGGGTGTTGTTTGTATAGCACTATGCACCCGGGGCCAATCTTGTGCATGATTGTGCCAGTCTTTTCACAGCTAGTGAATAGTATTTACCCAGAATGGCGAGTATCTTCTGTTTTTCCATCGCTGCTCCTTCCTTAGGAGGACTCATCGTCTGCTCCCTGAGGTTGGTCTTCCGGCCGCCCACAGGATGTGGTCGGTGGATAGAGCGTCTTAGTGGAACCCTAGGTAGGTGAGCAGAGGAATTTTCACACCGTTCTTCTCAGTTGTCTCTCTTAAACCTCTCTCTTTTATCCCACAAATGTGCTTCTTCCTGCTGTGTGGACCATCCTCTGGAAAAGACCCTCTGATGGTAAAGATGCCCCGTCAGCCCGTGTAAGACTTCCAAACCTCCTTTCCTCACCGTGCACATCTGTGGCTGCCTCGCTTACTCTAATATCAGCATAGTCGTATGTGTGCATTGATCAGTTTAATTATGTTTAATCTAGCTGCCACCCCAGGTCTCCATGACCTTGTGTACCCTGGTTCTGTTGCTAAGCAAAGCCTTTCATGTTGAAATTTCCATTCCTTGGCACAAAATACATGTGACCACAAGAGCTTCTGACCAGTGATGGAATTTCACCAAGATGAAAGCATGAGCAGTAGTGATATTGCGCCTTATGCGTGTCCAGCTTAGGTTCAGGAGAGCTGCCCCCATGCTGGATGCTGAGGAGACCCACATGAAGTAAATACACGCGCAGTCTTTGTAAACGAAGCTCATCTACTGCTGTTGGTCAGAGACTGGCATGGACTTGGCCTCTTGCACCTGCGGTGGGCACCCCGCAATGACGTCATAAAACTATTGCCTCTCGCGATAGGCCTGTGTACAATATTTTTATATTAAAACACCAGGTGCTGTATGTAAATTATCAGTAATTGTTAGAAGACACAAATTAAAGGCCAGCTAACCTTTAAAAGACCTCTCTGATGTGTAAATGGTAGGATTGACTAACAGGCCCCTCTGAGTGCTTTCGAAAGCTCAGGTGTTCCTGTTGGGTGCCAATGCTTGGCCTGCAGGGGTCTCAAGCAGTGCTGGAATCCTAAAACCTTTAGTCCAGCAACTCATAAATTGGGGGTCAAGGTGTGGCACCAAAAGGGGGTGGAGTCATGAGGGTCAGTTTCCTGAAAAGCAGAGTCTAACAGCCAACTTATGCATTTATTTTTTTTAAACTCTGCCACAAAGAAATTGACACCAAGAAGAATCTTGATAGTAAATCTGTTCTGGATTAATGAGTTGCAAACACTGCATTTTAAAATATCTCATCGGGTTAAGGCACCTGCTGCAGAGAGCTTTGTGTAGCCAGAAAATCTTCGGGAATAATAATAAAGGTAAGATAACTTAGGTGGCTAA
Source organism: Lissotriton vulgaris (assembly GCF_964263255.1). Classification (NCBI taxonomy): domain Eukaryota; kingdom Metazoa; phylum Chordata; class Amphibia; order Caudata; family Salamandridae; genus Lissotriton; species Lissotriton vulgaris. Next base: position 940,024 of record NW_028248381.1, on the reverse strand, counting down.
TGCACCTGCTGGAGTGATCTGTGTTTTGGCAGGTCACAGCTTCGACTCATTAGGTAACATAGACGGTTAATGACACATTGACAGATTGTTATTTTATGTAGATGGGTAAGTTGGTTACTGCTTTTGACACAGAGATTGTTATTTTACTGCCAGTTCATAAATTACAATCCTTTAAGTGCAGCGCAGTGAGCTAGGAATAGGCCTGTATGCAACTGCAAGACATGCGCTTTAAACGTTTTTGTTTTTTTCTAAATCAGTTGTTAGACGGCTTTGAAGAAAGGTTTCTTCGAGTAGTAATAAAAGCGTGTTAGTATAGACAACCCCTAGCACTGTGTATCTTTTTATATCCACACTTTGAGCTTGATTTAGGTCTGAGCAGACGGGTTACTCGGTCACAATGGTGTTGGACGTCCTGTCCGCAGAAATATAAATATAAATCCCATTATATCCTGTGTGATTTATGTTGTGGCCCTTAGTGTTTCTCCAGGACATGGCCTCTTAACATATAACCAGTAATGACCATACGTGACTCCTGCACATTTTCTTATCTAACTTTCTGTGCATTGATTTACATACTTGGATGATTTATTGTCAATGGTAATGTGTGCATGTGATGTAAAGCGCTCAGACATCTTACATTGGGATAAGTAGTGCTATAAAAAAATTGCATTAAAAACATATGTGTTATTTAACTTGGTATTTGTGTAAATATTTCAACGGCCGAGTTCATCTGACATTCTTAAAGTGCACACTCATCTCTCACATAAAGAAATAGAACAGAGCCAAAAGCACGCCTCCAAATTGTAGTTTTTGTTGCACACTTGTGAAGTGATGACACGCTCTATGCCTTTGTTTCCTCTCCTCTATGCCTTTGTTTCCCCTCCCCTATACATTTGTTTGCCCTCCCCTAAGCCTTTGTTTCCCCACTTCTATGCCTTTGTTTCCCCTCCCCTAAGCCTTTGTTTCTCCTCCCCTGAGCCTTTGTTTTCCCCCTTCTATGCCTTTGTTTCCTCTTCGCTATGCCTTTGTTTCCTCTCCTCTATGCCTTTATTTCCTCTTCTCTATGCCTTTGTCTCCCCTCTTCTATGCCTTTGTTTCCCCTCCTCTATGCCTTTGCTTCCCCTCCTCTATGCCTTTGTTTCCCCTCCTCTATGCCTTTGTTTCCCCTCTTCTATGCCTTTGTTTCCTCTCCTCTATGCCTTTGTTTCCTCTCCTCTATTCCATTGTTTCCCCTCCTCTATGCCTTTGTTTCCCCTCCTCTATGCCTTTGTTTCCCCTCCTCTATGCCTTTGTTTCCCCTTCCCTATGCCTTTGTTGCCCCTTCCCTATGCCTTTGTTTCCCCTCCCCTATACCTTTGTTTCCCCTCCTCTATGCCTTTGTTTCCTCTCCACTATGCCTTTGTTTCCCCTCCTCTATGCCTTTGTTTGCCCTCCCCTATACATTTGTTTCCCCTCCCCTAAGCCTTTGTTTCCCCTCCCCTATGCCTTTGTTTGCCCTCCTCTATGCCTTTGTTTCCTCTCCTCTATGCCTTTGTTTCCCCTCCCCTAAGCCTTTGTTTCCCCTCCTCTATGCCTTTGTTTCCCCTCCCCTAAGCCTTTGTTTCCCCTCCCCTGTGCCTTTGTTTCCCCCCTTCTTTGTCTTTGTTTCCCCTCCTCGATGCCTTTGTTTCCCCTCCCCTATGCCTTTGTTGCCCCTTCCCTATGCCTTTGTTGCCCCTTCCCTATGCCTTTGTTGCCCCTTCCCTATGCCTTTGTTTCCCCTCCCCTATACCTTTGTTTCCCCTCCTCTATGCCTTTGTTTCCCCTCCCCTATACATTTGTTTCCCCTTCCCTATGCCTTTGTTGCCCCTTCCCTATGCCTTTGTTTCCCCTCCCCTATACATTTGTTTCCCCTCCCCTATACCTTTGTTTCCCCTCCCCTATACATTTGTTTCCCCTCCTCTATGCCTTTGTTTCCCCTCCTCTATGCCTTTGTTTCCCCTCCTCTATGCCTTAGTTTCCCCTCCCCTATACATTTGTTTCCCCTCCTCTATGCCTTTGTTTCCCCTCTTCTATGCCTTTGTTTCCCCTCCTCTATGCCTTTGTTTCCCCTCCCCTATACATTTGTTTCCCCTCCTCTATGCCTTTGTTTCCCCTCTTCTATGCCTTAGTTTCCCCTCCCCTATACATTTGTTTCCCCTCCTCTATGCCTTTGTTTCCCCTCCTCTATGCCTTTGTTTCCCCTCCTCGATGCCTTAGTTTCCCCTCTTCTATTCCTTTGTTCCCCTCCTCTATGCCTTTGTTTCCCCTCTTCTATGCCTTTGTTTCCCCTCTTCTATTCCTTTGTTTCCCCTCCTCTATGCCTTTGTTTCCCCTCCCCTGAGCCTTTGTTTTCCCCCTTCTATGCCTTTGTTTTCCCCTCCTCTATGCCTTTGTTTCCCCTCTTCTATGCCTTAGTTTCCTCTTCTCTATGCCTTTGTTTTCCCCTCTTCTCTATGCCTTTGTTTCCTCTTCTCTATGCCTTTGTTTCCTCTTCTCTATGCCTTTGTTTCCCCTCCTCTATACCTTTGTTTCCCCTCCCCTATGCCTTTGTTTCCCCTCCTCTATGCCTTTGTTTCCCCTCCCCTATACATTTGTTTCCCCTCCCCTATACCTTTGTTTCCCCTCCCCTATACCTTTGTTTCCCCTCCCCTATGCCTTTGTTTCCCCTCCTCTATGCCTTTGTTTCCCCTCCCCTATACATTTGTTTCCCCTCCCCTATACCTTTGTTTCCCCTCCCCTATACCTTTGTTTCCCCTCCCCTATGCCTTTGTTTCCCCTCCTCTATGCCTTTGTTTCCCCTCCCCTATACATTTGTTTCCCCTCCTCTATGCCTTTGTTTCCCCTCCCCTATGCCTTTGTTTCCCCTCCTCTATGCCTTTGTTTCCTCTCCTCTATGCCTTTGTTTTCCTCTCCTCTATGCCTTAGTTTCCTCTTCTCTATGCCTTTGTTTCCCCTCCTCTATGCCTTTGTTTCCCCCCTTCTATGCCTTTGTTTCCCCTCCCCTATACCTTTGTTTCCCCTCCCCTATACCTTTGTTTCCCCTCCCCTATACCTTTGTTTCCCCTCCCCTATGCCTTTGTTTCCCCTCCTCTATGCCTTTGTTTCCCCTCCCCTATACATTTGTTTCCCCTCCTCTATGCCTTTGTTTCCCCTCCCCTATGCCTTTGTTTCCCCTCCTCTATGCCTTTGTTTCCTCTCCTCTATGCCTTTGTTTCCTCTCCTCTATGCATTTGTTTCCCCTCCCCTATGCCTTTGTTTCCCCCCTTCTATGCCTTTGTTTCCTCTCCTCTATGCCTTTGTTTTCCTCTCCTCTATGCCTTAGTTTCCTCTTCTCTATGCCTTTGTTTCCCCTCCTCTATGCCTTTGTTTCCCCCCTTCTATGCCTTTGTTTCCCCTCCCCTATACCTTTGTTTCCCCTCCCCTATACCTTTGTTTCCCCTCCCCTATACCTTTGTTTCCCCTCCCCTATGCCTTTGTTTCCCCTCCTCTATGCCTTTGTTTCCCCTCCCCTATACATTTGTTTCCCCTCCCCTATGCCTTTGTTTCCCCTCTTCTATACCTTTGTTTGCCCTCCCCTATGCCTTTGTTTCCCCTCCTCTATGCCTTAGTTTCCTCTTCTCTATGCCTTTGTTTCCCCTCCTCTATGCCTTTGTTTCCCCCCTTCTATGCCTTTGTTTCCCCTCCCCTATACCTTTGTTTCCCCTCCCCTATACCTTTGTTTCCCCTCCCCTATACCTTTGTTTTCCTCTCCTCTATGCCTTAGTTTCCTCTTCTCTATGCCTTTGTTTCCCCTCCTCTATGCCTTTGTTTCCCCCCTTCTATGCCTTTGTTTCCCCTCCCCTATACCTTTGTTTCCCCTCCCCTATACATTTGTTTCCCCTCCCCTATACCTTTGTTTCCCCTCCCCTATACCTTTGTTTCCCCTCCCCTATGCCTTTGTTTCCCCTCCTCTATGCCTTTGTTTCCCCTCCCCTATACATTTGTTTCCCCTCCTCTATGCCTTTGTTTCCCCTCCCCTATGCCTTTGTTTCCCCTCCTCTATGCCTTTGTTTCCTCTCCTCTATGCCTTTGTTTTCCTCTCCTCTATGCCTTAGTTTCCTCTTCTCTATGCCTTTGTTTCCCCTCCTCTATGCCTTTGTTTCCCCCTTCTATGCCTTTGTTTCCCCTCCCCTATACCTTTGTTTCCCCTCCCCTATACCTTTGTTTCCCCTCCCCTATACCTTTGTTTCCCCTCCCCTATGCCTTTGTTTCCCCTCCTCTATGCCTTTGTTTCCCCTCCCCTATACATTTGTTTCCCCTCCTCTATGCCTTTGTTTCCCCTCCCCTATGCCTTTGTTTCCCCTCCTCTATGCCTTTGTTTCCTCTCCTCTATGCCTTTGTTTCCTCTCCTCTATGCATTTGTTTCCCCTCCCCTATGCCTTTGTTTCCCCCCTTCTATGCCTTTGTTTCCTCTCCTCTATGCCTTTGTTTTCCTCTCCTCTATGCCTTAGTTTCCTCTTCTCTATGCCTTTGTTTCCCCTCCTCTATGCCTTTGTTTCCCCCCTTCTATGCCTTTGTTTCCCCTCCCCTATACCTTTGTTTCCCCTCCCCTATACCTTTGTTTCCCCTCCCCTATACCTTTGTTTCCCCTCCCCTATGCCTTTGTTTTCCCTCCTCTATGCCTTTGTTTCCCCTCCCCTATACATTTGTTTCCCCTCCCCTATGCCTTTGTTTCCCCTCTTCTATACCTTTGTTTGCCCTCCCCTATGCCTTTGTTTCCCCTCCTCTATGCCTTAGTTTCCTCTTCTCTATGCCTTTGTTTCCCCTCCTCTATGCCTTTGTTTCCCCCCTTCTATGCCTTTGTTTCCCCTCCCCTATACCTTTGTTTCCCCTCCCCTATACCTTTGTTTCCCCTCCCCTATACCTTTGTTTTCCTCTCCTCTATGCCTTAGTTTCCTCTTCTCTATGCCTTTGTTTGCCCTCCCCTATACCTTTGTTTCCCCTCCTCTATACATTTGTTTCCCCTCCCCTATACCTTTGTTTCCCCTCCTCTATACATTTGTTTCCCCTCCTCTATGCCTTTGTTTCCTCTCCTCTATGCCTTAGTTTCCTCTTCTCTATGCCTTTGTTTCCCCTCCTCTATGCCTTTGTTTCCCCCCTTCTATGCCTTTGTTTCCCCTCCCCTATACCTTTGTTTCCCCTCCCCTATACCTTTGTTTCCCCTCCCCTATACATTTGTTTCCCCTCCCCTATGCCTTTGTTTCCCCTCCCCTATACCTTTGTTTCCCCTCCCCTATACATTTGTTTCCCCTCCCCTATGCCTTTGTTTCCCCTCTTCTATGCCTTTGTTTCCTCTCCTCTATGCCTTTGTTTCCCCTCTTCTATGCCTTTGTTTCCTCTTCTCTATGCCTTTGTTTCCCCTCTTCTATGCCTTTGTTTCCTCTTCTCTATGCATTTGTTTCCCCTCCCCTATACCTTTGTTTCCCCTCCCCTATACATTTGTTTCCCCTCCCCTATGCCTTTGTTTCCCCTCTTCTATACCTTTGTTTCCCCTCCTCTATGCCTTTGTTTCCCCTCTTCTATGCCTTTGTTTCCCCTCCTCTATGCCTTTGTTTCCCCTCTTCTATGCCTTTGTTTCCTCTCCTCTATGCCTTTGTTTCCCCTCTTCTATGCCTTTGTTTCCTCTCCTCTATGCCTTTGTTTCCCCTCTTCTATACCTTTGTTTCCCCTCCTCTATGCCTTTGTTTCCCCTCTTCTATGCCTTTGTTTCCCCTCCTCTATGCCTTTGTTTCCCCTCTTCTATGCCTTTGTTTCCTCTCCTCTATGCCTTTGTTTCCCCTCCTCTATGCCTTTGTTTCCCCTCTTCTATGCCTTTGTTTCCTCTCCTCTATGCCTTTGTTTCCCCTCCTCTATGCCTTTGTTTCCCCTCTTCTCTATGCCTTTGTTTCCCCTCCTCTATGCCTTTATTTCCTCTTCTCTATGCCTTTGTTTCCCCTCCTCTATGCCTTTGTTTCCCCTCCTCTATGCCTTTGTTTCCCCTCCTCTATGCCTTTGCTTCCCCTCCTCTATGCCTTTGTTTCCCCTCCTCTATGCCTTTGTTTCCCCTCCTCTATGCCTTTGTTTCCCCTCCCCTATGCCTTTGTTTCCTCTCCTCTATGCCTTTGTTTCCCCTCTTCTATGCCTTTGTTTCCTCTTCTCTATGCCTTTGTTTCCCCTCCTCTATGCCTTTGTTTCCCCTCCTCTATGCCTTTGTTTCCCCTCTTCTATGCCTTTGTTTCCCCTCTTCTATGCCTTTGTTTCCCCTCCTCTATGCCTTTGTTTCCTCTTCGCTATGCCTTTGTTTCCTCTCCTCTATGCCTTTGTTTCCCCTCTTCTATGCCTCTGTTTCCTCTCCTCTATGCCTTTGTTTCCCCTCTTCTATGCCTTTGTTTCCCCTCTTCTATGCCTTTGTTTCCCCTCCTCTATGCCTTTGTTTCCTCTTCGCTATGCCTTTGTTTCCTCTCCTCTATGCCTTTGTTTCCCCTCTTCTATGCCTTTGTTTCCCCTCCTCTATGCCTTTGTTTCCCCTCTTCTATGCCTTTGTTTCCTCTCCTCTATGCCTTTGTTTCCCCTCCTCTATGCCTTTGTTTCCCCTCCCCTATGCCTTTGTTTCCTCTTCTCTATGCCTTTGTTTCCCCTCTTCTATGCCTTTGTTTCCTCTTCTCTATGCCTTTGTTTCCCCTCCTCTATACCTTTGTTTCCCCTCCTCTATGCCTTTGTTTCCCCTCTTCTATGCCTTTGTTTCCTCTCCTCTATGCCTTTGTTTCCCCTCTTCTATGCCTTTGTTTCCTCTTCTCTATTCCTTTGTTTCCCCTCTTCTATGCCTTTGTTTCCCCTCCTCTATGCCTTTGTTTCCCCTCCTCTATGCCTTTGTTTCCCCTCCTCTATGCCTTTGTTTCCCCTCTTCTATGCCTTTGTTTCCCCTCTTCTATGCCTTTGTTTCCCCTCTTCTATGCCTTTGTTTCCCCTCCTCTATGCCTTTGTTTCCTCTTCTCTATGCCTTTGTTTCCTCTCCTCTATGCCTTTGTTTCCCCTCTTCTATGCCTTTGTTTCCTCTTCTCTATGCCTTTGTTTCCCCTCCTCTATGCCTGTTTCCCCTCTTCTCTATGCCTTTGTTTCCCCTCCTCTATGCCTGTTTCCCCTCTTCTCTATGCCTTTGTTTCCCCTCCCCTATACATTTGTTTCCCCTCCTCTATGCCTTTGTTTCCCCTCCCCTATGCCTTTGTTTCCCCTCCTCTATGCCTTTGTTTCCTCTCCTCTATGCCTTTGTTTTCCTCTCCTCTATGCCTTAGTTTCCTCTTCTCTATGCCTTTGTTTCCCCTCCTCTATGCCTTTGTTTCCCCCCTTCTATGCCTTTGTTTCCCCTCCCCTATACCTTTGTTTCCCCTCCCCTATACCTTTGTTTCCCCTCCCCTATACCTTTGTTTCCCCTCCCCTATGCCTTTGTTTCCCCTCCTCTATGCCTTTGTTTCCCCTCCCCTATACATTTGTTTCCCCTCCTCTATGCCTTTGTTTCCCCTCCCCTATGCCTTTGTTTCCCCTCCTCTATGCCTTTGTTTCCTCTCCTCTATGCCTTTGTTTCCTCTCCTCTATGCATTTGTTTCCCCTCCCCTATGCCTTTGTTTCCCCCCTTCTATGCCTTTGTTTCCTCTCCTCTATGCCTTTGTTTTCCTCTCCTCTATGCCTTAGTTTCCTCTTCTCTATGCCTTTGTTTCCCCTCCTCTATGCCTTTGTTTCCCCCCTTCTATGCCTTTGTTTCCCCTCCCCTATACCTTTGTTTCCCCTCCCCTATACCTTTGTTTCCCCTCCCCTATACCTTTGTTTCCCCTCCCCTATGCCTTTGTTTCCCCTCCTCTATGCCTTTGTTTCCCCTCCCCTATACATTTGTTTCCCCTCCCCTATGCCTTTGTTTCCCCTCTTCTATACCTTTGTTTGCCCTCCCCTATGCCTTTGTTTCCCCTCCTCTATGCCTTAGTTTCCTCTTCTCTATGCCTTTGTTTCCCCTCCTCTATGCCTTTGTTTCCCCCCTTCTATGCCTTTGTTTCCCCTCCCCTATACCTTTGTTTCCCCTCCCCTATACCTTTGTTTCCCCTCCCCTATACCTTTGTTTTCCTCTCCTCTATGCCTTAGTTTCCTCTTCTCTATGCCTTTGTTTGCCCTCCCCTATACCTTTGTTTCCCCTCCTCTATACATTTGTTTCCCCTCCCCTATACCTTTGTTTCCCCTCCTCTATACATTTGTTTCCCCTCCTCTATGCCTTTGTTTCCTCTCCTCTATGCCTTAGTTTCCTCTTCTCTATGCCTTTGTTTCCCCTCCTCTATGCCTTTGTTTCCCCCCTTCTATGCCTTTGTTTCCCCTCCCCTATACCTTTGTTTCCCCTCCCCTATACCTTTGTTTCCCCTCCCCTATACATTTGTTTCCCCTCCCCTATGCCTTTGTTTCCCCTCCCCTATACCTTTGTTTCCCCTCCCCTATACATTTGTTTCCCCTCCCCTATGCCTTTGTTTCCCCTCTTCTATGCCTTTGTTTCCTCTCCTCTATGCCTTTGTTTCCCCTCTTCTATGCCTTTGTTTCCTCTTCTCTATACCTTTGTTTCCTCTTCTCTATGCATTTGTTTCCCCTCCCCTATACCTTTGTTTCCCCTCCCCTATACATTTGTTTCCCCTCCCCTATGCCTTTGTTTCCCCTCTTCTATACCTTTGTTTCCCCTCCTCTATGCCTTTGTTTCCCCTCTTCTATGCCTTTGTTTCCCCTCCTCTATGCCTTTGTTTCCCCTCTTCTATGCCTTTGTTTCCTCTCCTCTATGCCTTTGTTTCCCCTCTTCTATGCCTTTGTTTCCTCTCCTCTATGCCTTTGTTTCCCCTCTTCTATACCTTTGTTTCCCCTCCTCTATGCCTTTGTTTCCCCTCTTCTATGCCTTTGTTTCCCCTCCTCTATGCCTTTGTTTCCCCTCTTCTATGCCTTTGTTTCCTCTCCTCTATGCCTTTGTTTCCCCTCCTCTATGCCTTTGTTTCCCCTCTTCTATGCCTTTGTTTCCTCTCCTCTATGCCTTTGTTTCCCCTCCTCTATGCCTTTGTTTCCCCTCTTCTCTATGCCTTTGTTTCCCCTCCTCTATGCCTTTATTTCCTCTTCTCTATGCCTTTGTTTCCCCTCCTCTATGCCTTTGTTTCCCCTCCTCTATGCCTTTGTTTCCCCTCCTCTATGCCTTTGCTTCCCCTCCTCTATGCCTTTGTTTCCCCTCCTCTATGCCTTTGTTTCCCCTCCTCTATGCCTTTGTTTCCCCTCCTCTATGCCTTTGTTTCCCCTCCCCTATGCCTTTGTTTCCTCTCCTCTATGCCTTTGTTTCCCCTCTTCTATGCCTTTGTTTCCTCTTCTCTATGCCTTTGTTTCCCCTCCTCTATGCCTTTGTTTCCCCTCCTCTATGCCTTTGTTTCCCCTCCTCTATGCCTTTGTTTCCCCTCCTCTATGCCTTTGTTTCCCCTCCTCTATGCCTTTGTTTCCCCTCCTCTATGCCTTTGTTTCCCCTCCCCTATGCCTTTGTTTCCCCTCCCCTATGCCTTTGTTTCCTCTCCTCTATGCCTTTGTTTCCCCTCCTCTATGCCTTTGTTTCCCCTCCTCTATGCCTTTGTTTCCCCTCTTCTATGCCTTTGTTTCCCCTCCTCTATGCCTTTGTTTCCTCTTCGCTATGCCTTTGTTTCCTCTCCTCTATGCCTTTGTTTCCCCTCTTCTATGCCTCTGTTTCCTCTCCTCTATGCCTTTGTTTCCCCTCTTCTATGCCTTTGTTTCCCCTCCTCTATGCCTTTGTTTCCTCTTCGCTATGCCTTTGTTTCCTCTCCTCTATGCCTTTGTTTCCCCTCTTCTATGCCTTTGTTTCCCCTCCTCTATGCCTTTGTTTCCCCTCTTCTATGCCTTTGTTTCCTCTCCTCTATGCCTTTGTTTCCCCTCCTCTATGCCTTTGTTTCCCCTCCCCTATGCCTTTGTTTCCTCTTCTCTATGCCTTTGTTTCCCCTCTTCTATGCCTTTGTTTCCTCTTCTCTATGCCTTTGTTTCCCCTCCTCTATACCTTTGTTTCCCCTCCTCTATGCCTTTGTTTCCCCTCCCCTATACCTTTGTTTGCCCTCCCCTATGCCTTTGTTTCCCCTCTTCTCTATGCCTTTGTTTCCCCTCCCCTATGCCTTTGTTTCCTCTCCTCTATGCCTTAGTTTCCTCTTCTCTATGCCTTTTTTCCCCTCCTCTATGCCTTTGTTTGCCCTCCCCTATGCCTTTGTTTTCCCTCCCCTATGCCTTTGTTTCCCCTCCCCTATACCTTTGTTTGCCCTCCCCTATGCCTTTGTTTCCCCTCCCCTATGCCTTTGTTTTCCCTCCCCTATGCCTTTGTTTCCCCTCCCCTATGCCTTTGTTTCCCCTCTTCTATGCCTTTGTTTCCTCTTCTCTATTCCTTTGTTTCCCCTCTTCTATGCCTTTGTTTCCCCTCCTCTATGCCTTTGTTTCCCCTCCTCTATGCCTTTGTTTCCCCTCCTCTATGCCTTTGTTTCCCCTCTTCTATGCCTTTGTTTCCCCTCTTCTATGCCTTTGTTTCCCCTCTTCTATGCCTTTGTTTCCCCTCCTCTATGCCTTTGTTTCCTCTTCTCTATGCCTTTGTTTCCTCTCCTCTATGCCTTTGTTTCCCCTCTTCTATGCCTTTGTTTCCTCTTCTCTATGCCTTTGTTTCCCCTCCTCTATGCCTGTTTCCCCTCTTCTCTATGCCTTTGTTTCCCCTCCTCTATGCCTGTTTCCCCTCTTCTCTATGCCTTTGTTTCCCCTCCCCTATGCCTGTTTCCCCTCTTCTCTATGCCTTTGTTTCCCCTCCCCTATGCTTTTGTTTCCCCTCCCCTATACCTTTGTTTGCCCTCCCCTATGCCTTTGTTTCCCCTCTTCTCTATGCCTTTGTTTCCCCTCCCCTATGCCTTTGTTTCCTCTCCTCTATGCCTTAGTTTCCTCTTCTCTATGCCTTTTTTCCCCTCCTCTATGCCTTTGTTTGCCCTCCCCTATGCCTTTGTTTTCCCTCCCCTATGCCTTTGTTTCCCCTCCCCTATACCTTTGTTTGCCCTCCCCTATGCCTTTGTTTCCCCTCCCCTATGCCTTTGTTTTCCCTCCCCTATGCCTTTGTTTCCCCTCCCCTATGCCTTTGTTTCCCCTCCTCTATGCCTGTTTCCCCTCTTCTCTATGCCTTTGTTTCCCCTCCTCTATGCCTTTGTTTCCCCTCCTCTATACCTTTGTTTCCCCTCCCCTATGCCTTTGTTTCCCCTCCCCTATGCCTTTGTTTCCCCTCCCCTATACCTTTGTTTCCCCTCCCCTATGCCTTTGTTTCCCCTCCCCTATGCCTTTGTTTTCCCTCCCCTATACCTTTGTTTCCCCTCCCCTATGCCTTTGTTTCCCCTCCCCTATGCCTTTGTTTTCCCTCCCCTATACCTTTGTTTCCCCTCCCCTATGCCTTTGTTTCCCCTCCCCTATACCTTTGTTTCCCCTCCCCTATGCCTTTGTTTCCCCTCCCCTATGCCTTTGTTTTCCCTCCCCTATACCTTTGTTTCCCCTCCCCTATGCCTTTGTTTCCCCTCCCCTATGCCTTTGTTTTCCCTCCCCTATACCTTTGTTTCCCCTCCCCTATGCCTTTGTTTCCCCTCCCCTATACCTTTGTTTCCCCTCCCCTATGCCTTTGTTTCCCCTCCCCTATGCCTTTGTTTTCCCTCCCCTATGCCTTTGTTTCCCCTCCGTTGCATTAGGCTGGAGATAGCTCCCAGCCAGGATTAAACTCGAACAAAAGGAGGGCTGTTGGCCCTTTACTTTGTCCTTTGTTTCAGACCCGCTGGAGTTTTAAATTGAGGACGCCCCATCGCCAGCTGCAGGTTGTAATCCAAACAGAAAGCAGAGTGTGCAGATGTTGCTGAATTGTGTCCTTGTGATGGCAAATGACACAGGGATAAATTCAACTTCTTTCACAGAGCGAGACGGATCCCCAGCTGCTAAAAACGAGTTATTGATTCTGGGATCCGGCAGGGAGACCCCTTTTCTTCTTGCACTGATCCCAGGGAGCCCAAGGAGGCAGTGTGTGCTGACTAGGCCTGGGCGGTAAATTCCGTTACGCTCGTGGAATTTGGGTAATATTACATTCTGCGGAGAATGCAAAATTGCCCAAAATTCTGCGATCTGCGGCTTTGCGGAATTTTTGGCTTGTTTGCGCCTTTAAAATGAGTGTTCGTGAGATATTTCACCTGAGCACGCAAACAGCGTTCGCAAACAGGAAAAAAGCACCGCGAAAGGGCGGAACAAGCCATTACGCGTGTTCGCGAAACAATGCGTGCTCGCGGAACAATGCGTGCTCGCAGAGATTTTTTACAGTTTCGTGGAGCTTTGAGTAGAGCGCCTGCGCAAATTATGCCCACCCCTAGAGCTGACACATTTGTCTCACTTCATGGAGATGTACCCTCTGCGCTGCCACTCCTCAGAGGGGCTTGGCTGGGTCTCGGGGGGGGCGGGGGGGGGGGCAAGTTGAGGCCCATGGGCTGCATGGCCTGTAATAAGAGTCCTTTCCTGTGGCTCTGCTGTGTGTCTGGCTTCTGCTGCTGGTGTGTTCCATGACCCTGAGGGTGCAGAATGTCCCCCCATCAGCCATCACCACCCCCTGCCCTGGGGAGCCGTGGTGTTAATCATGCAACAGATGAGGCACTTATTGGTGTAAATTCGGATAAGCAAACTACTTGTCTCCTTGAAATCACTTATATGCAGGCGAAGAGCTTAAGATGAAGACCGAACTGGGGCAGTAGTTCACTCTCCCATGTGGGATCTTCCTGACTGGCTGGGCTGGGGCGATGCAAGCCACATATCAGGCTGAAGCTGTTACTTTCTCTGCCCAAGACAGGCGTGACAGCTCTCTTCTCTTTGCCACTTACTTCTTCTTTCTCACCAGCTCGAATCTTCTCAGGAAAGCCCTCAAAGTGCACAAATTCTGCCAGACCTTTAGGTAACTTCTCCTTCTCACTGCAGCCTTTCTCAGAGCTTGAAGTGCCTAGATGTCATGCATCGTTTTCTGTCTTTATGTAACCCCGCCTCCTTTCCCAACTGAAAGTGCTTTGATGCAACACCTCTTCAGCATCGGCGCTTCTTAAGATCAATAAATAATAATAAGACACAAGTTATTGCTTCCTCTGCAGCACAACTCAAAGATTGAGTGTGTCTTGTGCAGTAAAAGTGCCAATTCACCTTGTGCAGTTTTAGTGCCGGAGTGAACGCCCTTGTTCAGTAGTAGTGGGAGAGTGAACTCTAATAGTGGTAGAGTGAATTTGTCTTGTGCAGTAGTAGTGGAAGCGTGCCCCCAGCAAACATTTGCCCCTCACAAAGTTACAACTACACCGTGTCCAAATAAAATGCAGATCACGATTCCAACACCGCTGCTTGCTCAGCGCTGTCATTCAATCAAGATGTAGACCTTGCGTCACTCACTGAAACTTGGTTTACGTGGCACTACTGCCGCGGATTACAAGACTTTACCTAGGTAGTCCTTCCGGTGTACGGAGAGCACCTTACATGTAATATCTCAAAAACTCAACCATCGCCTCCTGGCAGTGCCTCGCGACTGACATACCCTTCACCTGCTGACCATCACCGGAAACTGACCGTTGTCTCTCTCCACCCTCATATCAACAACTCCTTCACAGACGATGTTCTTGTGTTCCACCTGCGTACTTTGTGCGCATGACAATGCATTTATTGGAGCCTTACGCCTACAGTGAGACTATCGAAGAGAAGACCTCTGGCCATCTCAATCCTTCCCGGCTGAGAATAAGGCCTCCCCAAAGCCCCCAGACTAGGGACATTACAAACCAGTGGCCAGTCTGAGCCCTTGTACCTCCTTCTCCCCTCTGCACTGAGGACTGTTCCCAGAGAGACCCCAAAAACACCAGGGACCTCAAGAGCATCAGTGTTAACATCTTTGTTGACGCAACTGCATCCTTGGCACCCGTGCATCCTAATCCAGACCCTGTCTTACTTACAGGACAGGATTTCTCCTCCATTTACAGAAGTAAAAGCAAGAAACACCCCCCTCCCCACACACACAATTGGATATAGATCACAATATAACACAAAGTGGAAAACAAGGAGAGCAGCGGAACACCCCTGGTGGCTGCAGCCTTCACGACAAACTGGTACACAACTCAGAAGAGACAGCTACATAAAGCTTCTACGCAAGGCACATTGTTTAAAAAACAGAGTAACAAGACCCAAAAACCACCGACAAAGCTGAAACAGCACTCCACGACAAGCATGCACAATTTCAACGAGTGCAGACACGAGGACTCACCAGATACTTCTCTGGTGTTTCCATGAGGCTCGGAGTTGAGAATACTCTCTTTCCTTTGCTGCTGAGAACCTGTCAATCATCACCCAGAGGAGACAACTGCACACCTTTGTTCCCACCAAAGTACAAAATATTGAAAAGACTACTGGGAGCAAACTTTCACAGTGCTCTGTGTATCCCCTCTCTCCCTTTGCGCACTCTTACTAAATGCATCAGTGGCTCATGATGAGGTGTACCTGTATCCTACCCTGCAGGAAATCAGCCGCATATGACCCCTGTTCAAGGAACCTGACGACGAAAGCTTCAAACCGACCACCTGGCAAGAATACTCAAGAAGTGTGTGGCTGAGCAGATAATAAATGCTTCAGCAAACACCAACTCCTGGGGCATTATTGGCCTAGCCTCAGACCAGGGCAGAGCACAGACCCCAGCCTCCTCAGGACTGTGCATGACTCACTCCAACTTCTTCTTATAGAAAACTTTTTTCCTCTATTAGTGCTTGACCGGTTGTCCCCCTTCGATCCGATAGACCACTGCACCCTGAATCGTCTTTGCGATTGTGTGGGACGCGTTCTCAAGCGGTTTCAATGTGCCAATAATTTTAATGCAGCCTCAAAACTCATACCTTATGTGCCACAATGCCCGTCTGTCAGGGCTTTTCTCAGGTTGCAGACAGTAGGTCAGTCCTCTTCCGGACTACCTGAGGTCCAGGAGTGTTCTGAAGTGTGTTGCTGGAGATGCCACATTTATGCCTGACACAAGGTAGTTTGTGGGAAACACCCCTTGGGATGCCTTAACCAATGGGGCAAAGGTTCTTGGAGCTAACCCTACCCACTTTGGGCATTTTCAAGATGGCCAAAGCGTTCAGCCTCACAATATTTGGGCTCTGAGGGCTTGGGTGTGTGTGAAGAGTGTACTAAGTTATAACCTTTGTGTTCTCCCACACCTAACACTAAAATCTCTGCATCCACAACAACCTCTAAGACGGACGTCTGGTAGAACAAAGCTGAGTTTTCAGCTAGCGAGCAGTGGATACATACAAAATGGTTTGGCATCCTGTCTTCCTCCTTTGAAATGCAACCCGGAAGTTATATGTAAACCCACCAGATCTGCCAAACTGGCTGTGACTCTCTAATGTTGAAAAGAGGACCACTGTGATTGGGGCCGAGCTGGCCTTGCAAAAGAAAGGCCCTGCCCAAGTGTCACCTGACATCTGCCTGTGGCAGGGGAGGCCTCTGTGAAGTGTGCTCAGGTGTCATGTGAAAAGAAAACAGCACACCTGTCAAGCGGGATATGACATTCATGAACAATTTGACACTTTAATGTCAAAAAGGATTCTTCCAGCCTCCCCTGCATATTATGTCGGGTTCGGATGGATCATATCTGTCCGTTCAGGTCATCCTAGTGCTTGCTCCTGGGAGAAAATTCACACCTTATTCATGTCTGATCAAATGCTAAATTCTGGCTGGATGAAGTGGGAGAGCAAAATGCAGATTTTGCTTTCAGGCTGGGAAAAAGTAACTTTCTTAAAGTTATTCTTTTAAAATATTATTACAAGTCCTACTTCAGTCGATAATTGAGCTTGTAATAAATATTTCAAAACGTCCACAAATTAAATTTGTTTGTGTTTTTCTGTCTGACTTAAAATGTTTACTCTTAATATTGGAACAGCCAAACCTGCTACAGTGAAAACACTTTTACAGTTCTGTCAACATAAGGACATGTTTAACTTTAAACTTTTACGTGTTCCATTTTTAAGTACCATGCAAGCTGCTTAATGGGCAATAACACCTAACTAAAGGTGACATTAATATTTAAAAGCAAAGTTTAGGCTTGTCAAAAGAGGCTATTTTGACTGTTTGCATTTTTCAGTTTTGAAACTGCCAAGCCAGGCCTCAGTGTTAAGACTGCAACCCTGCTTCACAGCGCCACTGCAGTGCCAGGCTGCAACCCTGCTTCACAGCGCCACTGCAGTGCCAGGCTGCAACCCTGCTTCACCGCGCCACTGCAGTGCCAGGCTGCAACCCTGCTTCACAGCGCCACTGCAGTGCCAGGCTGCAACCCTGCTTCACCGCGCCACTGCAGTGCCAGGCTGCAACCCTGCTTCACCGCGCCACTGCAGTGCCAGGCTGCAACCCTGTTTCACAGCGCCACTGCAGTGCCAGGCTGCAACCCTGCTTCACAGCGCCACTGCAGTGCCAGGCTGCAACCCTGCTTCACTGCGCCACTGCAGTGCCAGGCTGCAACCCTGCTTCACCGCGCCACTGCAGTGCCAGGCTGCAACCCTGCTTCACCGCGCCACTGCAGTGCCAGGCTGCAACCCTGCTTCACCGCGCCACTGCAGTGCCAGGCTGCAACCCTGCTTCACAGCGCCACTGCAGTGCCAGGCTGCAACCCTGCTTCACCGCGCCACTGCAGTGCCAGGCTGCAACCCTGCTTCACAGCGCCACTGCAGTGCCAGGCTGCAACCCTGCTTCACCGCGCCACTGCAGTGCCAGGCTGCAACCCTGCTTCACAGCGCCACTGCAGTGCCAGGCTGCAACCCTGCTTCACAGCGCCACTGCAGTGCCAGGCTGCAACCCTGCTTCACAGCGCCACTGCAGTGCCAGGCTGCAACCCTGCTTCACAGCGCCACTGCAGTGCCAGGCTGCAACCCTGCTTCACAGCGCCACTGCAGTGCCAGGCTGCAACCCTGCTTCACTGCGCCACTGCAGTGCCAGGCTGCAACCCTGCTTCACAGCGCCACTGCAGTGCCAGGCTGCAACCCTGCTTCACAGCGCCACTGCAGTGCCAGGCTGCAACCCTGCTTCACAGCGCCACTGCAGTGCCAGGCTGCAACCCTGCTTCACTGCGCCACTGCAGTGCCAGGCTGCAACCCTGCTTCACAGCGCCACTGCAGTGCCAGGCTGCAACCCTGCTTCACTGCGCCACTGCAGTGCCAGGCTGCAACCCTGCTTCACTGCGCCACTGCAGTGCCAGGCTGCAACCCTGCTTCACCGCGCCACTGCAGTGCCAGGCTGCAACCCTGCTTCACCGCGCCACTGCAGTGCCAGGCTGCAACCCTGCTTCACCGCGCCACTGCAGTGCCAGGCTGCAACCCTGCTTCACAGCGCCACTGCAGTGCCAGGCTGCAACCCTGCTTCACCGCGCCACTGCAGTGCCAGGCTGCAACCCTGCTTCACCGTGCCACTGCAGTGCCAGGCTGCAACCCTGCTTCACAGCGCCACTGCAGTGCCAGGCTGCAACCCTGCTTCACCGTGCCACTGCAGTGCCAGGCTGCAACCCTGCTTCACAGCGCCACTGCAGTGCCAGGCTGCAACCCTGCTTCACAGCGCCACTGCAGTGCCAGGCTGCAACCCTGCTTCACAGCGCCACTGCAGTGGATGACGCAATCGAGTGCTGCAGTCCACGGTAGGCTTTAATTTACAGGCCTTAGGTACATTTGGTACCATATACTAGGGACTTTCGAGAAAATGAAATAAACCAGTCAGGTGTATACCAATTCTACTGTGTTGAAAGGAGGAGCCGATGCAAGTGTACCTGTGGTTAACAGGGGGAAAGTGCTCAGAGTTCTATGGCAAGTAAAATAGGGTTAGGCAGAAAACAATCGTGGTGGCCCCACAGAAAGGGCAAATCTCCAATACAAGCGTATCGCAAAATTCTTAACATTATATAAAATTACGAATAATGGACATTTTACCTGCCACTAATTTCCTCCTCAGACCTAATCTAAAGAACAGTGTTCGAGCCTCGGTCACCTGAAGAAGTGACTGCTGTAAAGCGCCACTCACCGGCCACTCACAGACCCAGCGTGCAGCCTTTGACGCCCCCTCCACTGCTGCTTGTCTCGTCTTCAAAACTATCACATTTATTAGTTCAAATCATTCCTGCTCTTTTAGAGTTCGCTCTCCCTCGAAGCACAAAGTCCCACATCGGTTATAAGACATTATGCATGAGTACCCCTAAGTACTCAGCCCACACCCTCACAAACACTGGAGGAATTGAAGATTTCGGATCCAAAACATCGCTGTGCCTTCCTGCCACTAAGTAGAACAAAAGTTGAACCGCTTACAACCATCTCCAGATTAAAAGTCCTGTTTGCATATTTTACAAAATAATATAATAATATATTTTATTTTGTTTTATTTTCTGGTCCTCTGCTTTTGCAATATCTGTTGCTATTTATTTATTATTTATTTATTTTAAGAACTTGTAAAGCGCGACTGTCACCATTACAGGCATCCTGGCGCTAGTAGAATCCAAACCCAGATAGAGACAGAAGCAGTAGAGCAAACCAGTGAAGAGAGGTTAGCCAGGGAAAAGCCAGGTTTTTACCTTTTTCCTAAACTGCAAAAGTTCATTAGTGGCCCTAATCTCGAGGGGGAGAGTGTTCCAGAGTCTGGCGGCAGTCACCTGAAAGGATCTACCACCAGCTCTGACCTTCCTAAATCTAGGAACGACTACCAGTTTAGCATCCGATGAACGAAGGTGTCTGGAGGGAGTGTACCAGACAAACTTGGACCTTAAAGGGGCTGGACCGCATCCGTGGAGAGCCCTGAACACTATACAGAGGGCTTTAAATTGAATCCTCTGTCTAAGAGGAAGCCAATGTAATTTTGCCAGGGCGAAAGGTCCATGAGATCTCCTAGGCAGTCCCAACGCCAATTTTGCCGCCGCAGATTGGACCCTTTGGAGTCTGTCCAGTAGATACTCAGGGGACCCGAGCAGGAGGGCGTTACAGTAGTCCAACCTGCTCAGGATGGTACATCTAACCACTTGTGCACGGGCCTGGGGGGGTAAGAGGGGCAGAACCTTCCTGAGTGAGCGAAGGATGGCAAAACAGCCGGCCGATGTTTTCTGTACGTGAGTGTCCATACTGAGCCAGTGGTTCAGCATGACTCCTAGGTTGCGGACAGAGTCCGCAGGCCGAACGATGGAGCCGGATTCCGGGGGCCAGAAATTGTTGGGAAACGGTCGAGGGATCCTTGTTCCAGCACTGAAGAGCACTTCAGTTTTCCCGGCATTAAACTGAAGCGAGTTTGCCTTTAACCAGCTTGCCGTGGTCCTTAAGCAGTTATGAAGGACCTCCACAGAGATGGACTCCTCTCCTTCCAAGGAGAGGATCATCTGCGTGTCATCGGCATAATTAACAATTCGAATGCCGAATCCTTTAATAAGCGAGACTAGTGGCCTAAGGTAAACATTAAAAAGAATAGGGCTGATGGCAGAGCCCTGAGGCACACCATGCTGGACCGGGGAGAAAGGAGATTGAAAAGGTTGGACACTCTGTGCCCCCTTGACTCGGTTATTTAGGTCTCACCCACTAGACCGTGCATCAGTTGTCTGTTGTGAGACATATTGTTAGCTTGCAGTGGGCATATGCTCTTCAATGCGGTACGTCACAGTGGGCGTGTGCGGAGGACGGCCGGGGGCTGTCTGAACCGCTCAAGCGTCATTTTATTCAGAAGCGCAGCGGAATGTCCGTCGTGGCGAAGCGGTTAGAGCCCGGCCATTGCTTCCCATTGGCTGTCTTCACTGTCACTCTCATTTCCTTGCTTCTTATTCATCAGCTGTGTGGGGTTTCCTTCCTCTTCCTGCATTGGTCACTTCCCTGCCGCATGGACACTTTACTGTGTCCTTCCATTGCTCACTCTTTCAGGGTCTACTTTTTTCCTTTTAGTGAAGCACTCTACAAGAGTGTAGTGTTTTGAACTCACTTGTGTACTTCTCTCTCTGCCTTCGCCATGCTCCGTGTTTCTGTCACCCATGATGCCTTCTTGCTCGTGTGCTTTCTCCACATTAGCTACATGGTTGCTATCTTTCACCCATTTGAGTCCCCCGAAATGTGCCCCCATATTACTCTGCACCCCCTTGTTTTTTCCTTCCCGTTTTGCATCCATGCCGCTGTGTTGCTTCTGCCCCTCCCCCCATAATTCTTTCGCTCCCACCCTTACCCCTGTATTGCTTCCTCCCCTGTGTTGCTTTGCCCCATGTTGCTTCCCCCGCCTGCCTCAAAAAATGCTTTTGGGTGTTTTTTTTCTTTTTTTCTTGTTTTTAACTACCTATTAAACTTGGATCGGTAACTAATTGTTTTGTAAGCGTGCACATATGTGGTACACGTCCTACAAAATGGCGCGGTCTGTTGTGTCGAAAGATAATTTTTTTATTCTTTATGCACGCATCACCGCACCTGGGATGCTGTGCCATATGGCTAATAATATTGGCAAAGCATGTGGGCACCAAAGATGAAACCTATTGGATTTGCCAACGCCTGTTTTAATTATTATATGCTAAACCATGCTTTTCCAGTATGTAGAGCACTCTAGTGCCCTTGTGAGGGCCAAGAATGCATGCACTATGCAAGAGTAAATAAATAAATACTTTAAATGGGTTCTCTTTGATTCAGAAGGGCAGGACTCCCCTGATGGCAGCATCAAGTGGACGCCAGCTTGTGGGAGCCGGTCTGTGTCTAAGTAGGTTTTATTGCAGCTCATACAGTGAGAGGAAGGATGCTCTGTCCAACTCCTGCTGGTTTCAGACACCTGGCTAGGTGTGCCTGCTCTTTCCTCATACTTCAGTGGGAGCCTCCTGCTTGCGTACACCCACATCTCCTTGCTATCAACTCACCTGGTTTCTGCTCCTTCAGTGAATCCCCACATTCTTAACTCATATGTTATGTTTTGTTATTGAGATTCATACAGCGTACAGCTACTCCAAGGAGTACCGGTGATATGGTTCCTGATCACTCAAATGATGTGGTTCCTGGTCACTCAATGGATCTTTCTCTTCTCGACCCTTGCGGTCTTGGCTCAATCAGTAGGTGTCCCTTTTCTTAGCTGACAGGGATCTTGTCCCAGTGAATCTCAGTATTCTAAACTCCTGTATTTCCAGGTCCACGATGGATCTCCTTTCTTGAGCCCGTATGGTTTTTGGTTCAATAGATCTCTGTGGTTTAAACTCATGTGGCTCTTGACCCCTCGGTGGATCTCTTCTTCTAAGCTTAGGTGATCCTTGGTCCCTTCGATCTCTGTGTTCTAGGCTCATGTAGTTCCTGGTCCCTCCGATCTCTGTGTTCTAGGCTCATGTTGTTTCCTGGTCCCTTCGATCTCTGTGTTCTAGGCTCATGTAGTTCCTGGTCCCTTCGATCTCTGTGTTCTAGGCTCATGTAGTTCCTGGTCCCTTCGATCTCTGTGTTCTAGGCTCATGTAGTTCCTGGTCCCTTCGATCTCTGTGTTCTAGGCTCATGTGATTCTTGGTCCCTTCGATCTCTGTGTTCTAGGCTCATGTGGTTCTTGGTCCATTGGATCTCTGTGTTCTAGGCTCATGTGATTCTTAGTCCATTGGATCTCTGTGTTCTAGGCTCATGTAGTTCCTGGTCCCTAATGAATGCCCTGGTTTTCGACACACGTAATCTATAGTCCAGCGGATCTCCCTGCTCCAAGCTCATGTGATTCTCGGTAACTCACCGAATGTGCACGCGCTTAGCATATGCTTGTTTGCTTCTCAGTGGGACTTCTTTTTAGAAGCCCTGTGGACACTCCCATTACACTCAATAGACCTGCTTGATGTAAACTGAAGTGCTTGTTTGTTTTCTGAGAAGAGTCCTGTTCTACATGTTGGCGGTTCCTGATCTCTTAAGGGATTTCATGATCTAAGCTTGTGCCGTTCCCCGTCCTGCAGTAGAAGTCCTCGCTCTCAGCTCTCTCGGTTCCAGGTCCCTCAAAGCGTCTCCCAGTTTTCAGCTTGTGGCTGTGCGGTTCTCAGCCGCTTAATCTATCTCCGTGTTCTCAGCACACGTGGTTCTGTGTCGCTCAGTAATAGATCTGTTGGTTCTAAGCCCTGTTGCTCACTAGCATCTTGATAGATCCCTCTGTTCTTCAGTGGATCATCCCTTTCTCACCTCATGAAGTTCCTTCGCTCTCATTGGATCCCCTGGTCTCTGCTCGTGCAGTTCTGGTCCTTCAGTGGACTTGCCTGTGGTCAACTTCTGTATCTATTGGTCCAATGGACCTCGCCTTCTCAGCTCCAGCGGTTCCTGGCCTTTAATGTATATTGACCTGATAAACACGGTTCTTGTGCTCATCTCAAGATTTTAAAAAGCAGCACCACCATGGGGTGGACTGTCACTAGCGCCGATGCTGACAATTAAGTACTGGTGTCGAGCTCCGGAAACCACCGGCACAATTTAAGCAGTGGAGAGTTTCCCACTTTGTGGCTATGGTGACTTTCGCTTTCAGGTGGTTGCTTGTTCTTTTTGTGTCAGTTGGTGTTTTATTCCTGTTTTAAGTGGTTGCCTGTTGTCCTCTGTGGTAATTTATGACATTCTTCCTCTCTTGGGTGGTTGCTTGTTGTGTCTATATCAGTTGATGCATTTTTACTTCCTTTTGTGTTTGTTCGTTGCTGTATGTGGTAGTGTATACTTTTACTCCACTCTTGGGTAGTTGCTGAGTCTCTCTGTTAGTGGGGTCCACGTTGCTCTTTGTGGCCTGTGGGGGTAGTTTTCTTTCTTGAACAGGTTGTTGCTGGTTCTCTCTGTGTCCGCTGATTTTTAGGTCTCGCCTGTCGATGCGCATGCGCATCGAGCTTGCGAGACTATGGGGGCTTAACCACTCTTTAACTAACTTGCAAGGAATCGTGGCGATTCCTTGCAGTGCCCGTGACTTTTAAGCTCAATGCGCATGCGCATTGAGCTTAAAAGCGCGTGCACATCAGCTCCCTCAGCCGCACTCCAGGCCCCTGCTGCTTTCACACCCTCCCTCCGCTCCGCCACCTCCCCCGCCCGCCGTGTCGCATTTCTCCTCCCCCCTCCCCTTATCTGCCTTCCCTCCGTCTTTTTTTTTTTTTTACCCGCTCCGCCCCATCCCCTGCCCGCCGTGTCGCATTTCTTTTCTCCTTTTTGCTCCTCCAGCAGTTCTGCCACCTTTCCTTCTCTCCTCCCTTGTTTTTTTACTTGTTCTGTTGAGGAAGTGAATCCACGTTTGTACAAGGCATTGTTTATCGCTACCTTTCACGCAGTGCTGTATCTACAGCGCGTTTCCCTCAACTGTTCTGTCGGAGTGTTTCGTGAGCGCCCTGGTATTGAATTGCCTCGTCTGCCCAGCGATTACTATTTGTAGCGACGCTCTCACCCTGGAGTTGTGATGTTATCTGAACTCACCTTGCCTAGTGATTGCAATTGAAGCGACATTCTCCCCCTGGAGTTGCGGTGTTATCTGAACTCTTTTGGCCTTGTGCCGCTTCCGTCAGTTGTAGCCAGTGGTTTTGAACAGATGGCTGCCTAATAGTTTTTTGTCTAGTGCTATAATTGGAACTTCCTCAGTTAAGGGGGAAAATCCTCCAGCTCCTTGTTAGGAGTTAATCTAGTGTAGGTACTTTTTCCCCGGTAGCCCTCTGCCTGATATCCACGTTTTATGCTCAGCTGTCAATTTATGGCGTGAATTCCACACAGTGATTACCTCACAGCAGGAACCTAAGTGCCTGAGCTAGGGTGGCCTCCCGACGGCTAGAGCTCAGCGTATTCTCTCAACGAACGTTCGGCAGCTCACATCTCCACACAGTGATTCCTCTCAGCGGGAACTCTCTTGCCAGAGCGTTCGGCGGCCTCCCGCCTAGTGTGCGCTCAGCTGTTGTGCCTCAGCGAACGTTCTACCCGCTGTCTTCCTTCTGGGACTGAGTTTTTATCCGTGCAGAGCGGTGTTCTGCACACAGCGGGAGCTCTGTTTTTCAGATTTCTTCATAAGCAGTCACTAGTTCTTAGGCCACATAATCTTATCTATTTCTCCTCGCAGCTGGAGCATATTTCTTCAAGTGGCAGTCACGAGTTCCTGAGCCACAGAATCATTATCGATTTCTTCGACCTGCAGCACGGTCAAGTTACCTTACTCATGTAATTGCCTGCCAGTTCTACATCGCTGACAGGCACAGCTCATTCTAGAGTGGATAGTTCTTACTTGGCTGGCTATTCTGACACTTGTTTTCATTCTTAGAGGCTCTATTTAGGTCTCGTGACCTATCAATGCGCAAGCATTGAGGTCACGAGACTATAGGGCTTTAAACAGACTTTAACTGACTGGCGATTCTTACTTGGCTGGCTATTGTGCCCGCGCATTGACCTAAAATGCGCGTGCACAGCATCAAATTGTCAGCCATCTGTTGCCCAGCTTGGTGCCGCTCCACCCCCTGCAGCATCAAAGGCTTTCACGGCCGGCCAGCCGTGCTTTCAGTTTCACGGCCGCCCGGCCGTGTGAAGTGCTGCTGTGTCGCATTTCTCCTCCCCCCTCCAATGCCCTCCGTCTTGTTTCTCTCTCTCTCTTCAGCTCGTCGTCTCGTCGTCGCTCTTCATCAGATCCACCACATCCACCATCACCT
Source organism: Lissotriton vulgaris (assembly GCF_964263255.1). Taxonomy (NCBI): domain Eukaryota; kingdom Metazoa; phylum Chordata; class Amphibia; order Caudata; family Salamandridae; genus Lissotriton; species Lissotriton vulgaris. Next base: position 915,282 of record NW_028248381.1, on the reverse strand, counting down.
TCACAACCACCACCACCACCACCACATCCACCATCACCTCCACATCCACCATCACCTCCACATCCACCATGACATCCACCACCACCACATCCACCACATCCGCATCTACCACCACCGCATCCACCACCACCACCACACCCACCACCACTACATCCACCACCACATCCACTACATCCACCACCCCATCCACCACAACCACCACCCCATCCACCACCACCACCGCATCCACCACCGCATCCACCACCACCACCGCATCCACCACCACCACCGCATCTACCATCACCACATCCACCGCATCCACCACCACCGCATCCACCATCACATCCACATCCACCATCACATCCACCACCACCACATCCACCACAACCACCACCCCATCCACCACTACATCCACCACCACATCCACCACAAACAACAACCCATCCACCACCACCACCGCATCCACCACCACCGCATCCACTACCACCGCATCCACCACCACATCCACCACCACCGCATCCACCACCACATCCACCATCACCACCACATCCACCATCACCTCCACAACCACCACCACATCCACCATCACCTCCACATCCACCATGGCATCCACCACCACCACATCCACCACGGCATCCACCACATCCGCATCCACCACCACCGCATCCACCACCACACCCACCACCACTACATCCACCACCACCACCGCATCCACCATCACCACATCCACCGCATCCACCACCACCGCATCCACCACCACATCCATCACCACCACATCCACCATCACATCCACCACCACCACCACATCCACCATCACATCCACCACCACCACATCCACCATCACCTCCACATCCACCACCACCGCAACCACCACCACCACCACACCCACCACCACTTCATCCACCACCACTACAACCACCACCACATCCACTACAACCACCCCCCCATCCACCACTACCACCACCATCGCATCCACCACCGCATCCACCACCACATCCACCACCACATCCACCATCACCACCACATCCACCATCACCACCACATCCACCATCACCACCACATCCACCATCACCTCCACATCCACCATCACCTCCACATCCACCATCACCTCCACATCCACCATGACATCCACCGCTACATCCACCACCATCACATCCACCACATCCACCACCACATCCACCCCCACATCCACCATCACCACATCCACTACCACATCCACCACCACCATATCCCCCAGATCCACCACCACCACATCTATATGTGTGTGGCTCTGTGTGTGTTTAGGTGCAAATGCAATGTTCTTGGATTTTCGTCACAATAAAATACACTGAACATAATCTTCACAAAAGTTATTTACAAACGTTTAAGCTATTGCCATTATAAATTACAATAACTTTTATTTAAGTATTAATTATTTACAAAATTTAAAGCCATTGTTATTTATAATATCAATACATCTAAGTCACGTAAATACAACACACATTGCATTACAAATGCTATAGGTGTCACATTTGCAAAAGTTAAAACTATTGACATTGTAACTGACAAAGCTATTAATTTTGCTACTTTCAAAACCAACACATAAATAAAAAGTGTCATTTAGAATACCAATAGCTCAAACTTTCCTAATGCGAGACCTATTGCATTTCCAATGCTTGTTTATTCCTGTTGTGCGTCGTTGCCTGTTGGTCTCTGTGGAACTTGATGATATTCTTCGTCTCTCAAGGGGTTGCTGGTTGTGTCAGTTGATGCATTTCTACTTGTTTGGATGATTCTTTGTTGTTGCCTGAGTAGTGTGCGGTTTTCTTCCTCTCTTGGGTGGTTGCTGGTTGTGCTGTATCAGTTGATGTATATCTACCTGTTTTGGCTGATTGCTATTACCTACCTGTAGCAGTGTATGCTTTTCTTCTTCTCTCGAGTGGTTGCTGGCTGTCTGTATCAGTTGATGTATTTCTACCTGTTTTGGGTGTTTACTTGTTGCTGACTGTATCAGTGTATGATTGTCTTTGTCTCTCTCGAGTGATTGCTGCTTGTGTCTATGTCAGTTGATGTATTTCTATCTGTTTTGGGTGATTGCTAGTTGCTGTCTGCCTATTTTATATTTTTCTTCCTCTCTTGGGCAGTTGCCTGTTCTCCCTTCCTGTCAGTGATGCTAGGTCGGCTCCTGTCCCTCTGCCTAGCCATGCATGGATTATTTTTGGTTCAGGTGGTTTCTGTTTCTTCCCTGAAGTATTGGGGTCTCCTTGTCGCGCCTCGTCCCTCCCATGTCCCTATACCCCGCTGCCCCATGATGACAGGCTCATCCTGTAGTGGTGCACACTCATTTCCATTCTCTGTTGATTGTTTTGTGTCTGGTGTCATTTAGATTTTCCGTTCTCTTCTTTCTTGTGTATTTCCGCTTTGTGCCCCTCGCCTCCTCGAGCTCGTGTTGCCCCATTAAAGTTTGATCCTTTTAATGTTCGCATCTGGCCATTTAATCTACTCCACCCGGAGCTTGAGGCTGGAGGCAAGCGCCTGGTTCATGAGCTTGTGTCACGAGAGGCCCAGCTTCAATTAATGCAGAAGGTGCAGTGACACCGGGACGCAGAAGCCTGAGGGACCCATTGAACCACAATCATCTCTCACACTGCCTCCCTCACACACTATCTCTCACACATCACCTCTCCCACACTGCTTCCCTCACACACTATCTCTCACACATCACCTCTCCCACACTGCTTCCCTCACACACTATCTCTCACACATCACCTCTCCCACACTGCTTCCCTCACACACTATCTCTCACACATCACCTCTCCCACACTGCTTCCCTCACACACTATCTCTCACACATCACCTCTCCCACACTGCTTCCCTCACACACTATCTCTCACACATCACCTCTCCCACACTTTCCCCTCACACACTATCTCTCACAAATCACCTCTCCCACACTGCTTCCCTCACACACTATCTCTCACACATCACCTCTCCCACACTTTCCTCTCACCTCACACACTATCTCTCACACATCACCTCTCTCACACTGCCTCCCTCACACACTATCTCTCACACATCACCTCTCCCACACTGCTTCCCTCACACACTATCTCTCACACATCACCTCTCCCACACTGCTTCCCTCACACACTATCTCTCACACATCACCTCTCCCACACTTTCCCCTCACACACTATCTCTCACAAATCACCTCTCCCACACTGCTTCCCTCACACACTATCTCTCACACATCACCTCTCCCACACTGCTTCCCTCACACACTATCTCTCACACATCACCTCTCCCACACTGCTTCCCTCACACACTATCTCTCACACATCACCTCTCCCACACTTTCCCCTCACACACTATCTCTCACAAATCACCTCTCCCACACTGCTTCCCTCACACACTATCTCTCACACATCACCTCTCCCACACTTTCCCCTCACACACTATCTCTCACAAATCACCTCTCCCACACTGCTTCCCTCACACACTATCTCTCACACATCACCTCTCCCACACTGCTTCCCTCACACACTATCTCTCACACATCACCTCTCCCACACTGCTTCCCTCACACACTATCTCTCACACATCACCTCTCCCACACTTTCCCCTCACACACTATCTCTCACAAATCACCTCTCCCACACTGCTTCCCTCACACACTATCTCTCACACATCACCTCTCCCACACTTTCCTCTCACCTCACACACTATCTCTCACACATCACCTCTCTCACACTGCCTCCCTCACACACTATCTCTCACACATCACCTCTCCCACACTGCTTCCCTCACACACTATCTCTCACACATCACCTCTCCCACACTGCTTCCCTCACACACTATCTCTCACACATCACCTCTCCCACACTTTCCCCTCACACACTATCTCTCACAAATCACCTCTCCCACACTGCTTCCCTCACACACTATCTCTCACACATCACCTCTCCCACACTTTCCTCTCACCTCACACACTATCTCTCACACATCACCTCTCTCACACTGCCTCCCTCACACACTATCTCTCACACATCACCTCTCCCACACTGCTTCCCTTGCACACTATCTTTCACACATCACCTCTCCCACACTGCTTCCCTCACACACTATCTCTCACACATCACCTCTCCCACACTTTTTCCCTCGCACACTATCTCTCACACATCACCTCTCCCACACTGCTTCCCTCACACACTATCTCTCACACATCACCTCTCTCACACTGCCTCCCTAATACACTATCTCTCACACATCACCTCTCTCACACTGCCACCCTCACACACTATCTCTCACACATCGCCTCTCTCACACTGCCTCCCTCACACACTATCTCTCACACATCACCTCTCTCACAATGTTTCCCTCACACACTATCTCTCACACATCGCCTCTCTCACACTGCCTCCCTCACACACTATCTCTCACACATCGCCTCTCACACTGCCTCCCTCACACACTATCTCTCACATATCGCCTATCTCACACTGCTTCCCTCACACACTATCTCTCACACATCACCTCTCCCACACTGCTTCCCTCACAAGCATCTCTCACACATCGCCCCTCTCACACTGCCTCCTTCACACACTATCTCTCACACATCGCCCCTCTTACACTGCCTCCCTCACACACTATCTCTCACACATCGCCTCTCTCACACTGCTTACCTCACACACATCTCTCACACAACACCCCTCTCACACTGCTTCCCTCACACACTATCTATCATACCTCCCCATCTTACACTCCTTCCATCACACACATCACCTCTCTCACTGCTTCCCTCACACACTCTCTCTCACACCTCCCCTCTCTCACACTGCTTCCCTCATACACTATCTCTCACACATCACCTCTCCCACACTGCTTCCCTCATACACCATCTCTCACACATCGCCTCTCTCACACCGCTTCCCTCATACACTATCTCTCACACCTCCCCTATCTTACACTGCTTCCATCACACACATCACCTCTCTCACTGCTTCCCTCACACACTCTCTCTCCCACCACCCCTCTCTCACAAATGCCCTGTCTTACCCTCGAAGTGCACTCACACAGGCTGCCCCCGCTCGCTGCTGTCACAGGTGACTCCTGCCAGGTACTCTTGGCAGGGAGCTGCAGCCAGCTAAAGATAGCTCGGCGCCTCCTCGAGCAGGCCTTGTTCCCTTGGACGGTGCCAGGGCGGCGGCACGTGACGTTCCTTAACCTTCCTTTGTATCCGCTTTCGGTGAATGCCGCAGGGTGGCATTCTTCAGAGCTGGCAGGGCCAGGGAGGAGAGCGCTCTCCAGGGCCCTCACATGGAGGCTGGCAGGGCCGGGGAGGAGAGCGCTCTCCAGCACCCTCACATGGAGGCTGGCAGGGCCGGGGAGGAGAGCGCAGGGAGGCTGGCAGGGCGGGGGAGGAGAGCGCTCTCCAGGGCCCTCACATGGAGGCTGGCAGGGCCGGGGAGGAGGGCGCTCTCCAGGACCCTCACATGGAGGCTGGCAGGGCCGGGGAGGTGAGCGCTCACCGGGGCCCTCACATGGAGGCTGGCAGGGCCGGGGAGGAGAGCGCTCTCCAGGACCCTCACATGGAGGCTGGCAGGGCCGGGGAGGTGAGCGCTCACCGGGGCCCTCACATGGAGGCTGGCAGGGCCGGGGAGGAGAGCGCTCACCGGGGACCACACATGGAGGCTGGCAGGGCCGGGGAGGAGAGCGCTCACCAGGGCCCTCACATGGAGGCTGGCAGGGCCGGGGAGGAGAGCGGTCACCGGGGCCCTCACATGGAGGCTGGCAGGGCCGGGGAGGTGGGCGCTCACCGGGGACCACACATGGAGGCTGGCAGGGCCGGGGAGGAGAGCGCTCACCGGGGCCCTCACATGGAGGCTGGCAGGGCCGGGGAGGTGAGCGCTCACCGGGGACCACACATGGAGGCTGGCAGGGCCGGGGGGGAGAGCGCTCACCGGGGCCCTCACATGGAGGCTGGCAGGGCCGGGGAGGAGAGCGCTCACCGGGGCCCTCACATGGAGGCTGGCAGGGCCGGGGAGGAGAGCGCTCACCGGGGACCACACATGGAGGCTGGCAGGGCCGGGGAGGAGAGCGCTCACCGGGGCCCTCACATGGAGGCTGGCAGGGCCGGGAGGAGAGCGCTCACCAGGGCCCTCACATGGAGGCTGGCAGGGCCGGGGAGGAGAGCGCTCACCAGGGCCCTCACATGGAGGCTGGCAGGGCCGGGGAGGAGAGCGCATGGAGGCTGGCAGGGCCGGGGAGGAGAGTGCATGGAGGCTGGCAGGGCCGGGGAGGAGAGCGCAGGGAGGCTGGCAGGGCCGGGGAGGAGAGCGCTCATCGGGGCCCTCACATGGAGGCTGGCAGGGCCGGGGAGGAGAGCGGTCACCAGGGACCTCACATGGAGGCTGGCAGGGCCGGGGAGGAGAGCGCTCACCGGGGCCCTCACATGGAGGCTGCCAGGGCCGGGGAGGAGAGCGCTCACCGGGGCCCTCACATGGAGGCTTTCAGGGCCGGGGAGGAGAGCGCTCACCGGGGCCCTCACATGGAGGCTTCCAGGGCCAGAAAGGAGAGCGCTCACCGGGGCCTCACATGGAGGCTGGCAGGGCCGGGGAGGAGAGCGCTCTCCAGGGCCCTCACATGGAGGCTGGCAGGGCCGGGGAGGAGGGCGCTCACCGGGGCCCTCACATGGAGGCTGGCAGGGCCGGGGAGGAGAGCGCTTGGAGGCTGGCAGGGCCGGGGAGGAGAGCGCATGGAGGCTGGCAGGGCCGGGGAGGAGAGCGCTCACCGGGGCCCTCACATGGAGGCTGGCAGGGCCGGGGAGGAGAGCGGTCACCAGGGCCCTCACATGGAGGCTGGCAGGGCCGGGGAGGAGAGCGCTCTCCAGGGCCCTCACATGGAGGCTGGCAGGGCCGGGGAGGAGAGCGCAGGGAGGCTGGCAGGGCCGGGGAGGAGAGCGCTCACCAGGGCCCTCACATGGAGGCTGGCAGGGCCGGGGAGGAGAGCGCATGGAAGCTGGCAGGGCCGGGGAGGAGAGCGCTCTCCAGGGCCCTCACATGGAGGCTGGCAGGGCCGGGGAGGAGAGCGCATGGAGGCTGGCAGGGCCGGGGAGGAGAGCGCTCTCCAGGGCCCTCACATGGAGGCTGGCAGGGCCGGGGAGGAGAGCGGTCACTAGGGCCCTCACATGGAGGCTGGCAGGGCCGGGGAGGAGAGCGCATGGAGGCTGGCAGGGCCGGGGAGGAGAGCGCTCACCGGGGCCCTCACATGGAGGCTGGCAGGGCCGGGGAGGAGAGCGCATGGAGGCTGGCAGGGCCGGGGAGGAGAGCGCATGGAGGCTGGCAGGGCCGGGGAGGAGAGCGCTCTCCAGGGCCCTCACATGGAGGCTGGCAGGGCCGGGGAGGTGAGCGCTCTCCGGGGCCCTCACATGGAGGCTGGCAGGGCCGGGGAGGTGAGCGCTCACCAGGGCCCTCACATGGAGGCTGGCAGGGCCGGGGAGGAGAGCGCTCACCAGGACCCTCACATGGAGGCTGGCCGGGCCGGGGAGGTGAGCGCTCTCCGGGGCTCTCACATGGAGGCTGTTAGTAAATATTACTACGACCTGTCTCCCCAGCATCCTATTAGCACTCAACAAGGCAGGTGTGTCACAGACCACCTCCCTAGGACCCCCCGTGCACACTTGTCTCTTCAGACCACCACCCTTGGACCCCCGTGCACACTTTCTCTTCAGACCACCTCCCTAGGACCCCCCGTGCACACTTGTCTCTTCAGACCACCACCCTAAGACCCCCGTGCACACTTGTCTCTTCAGACCACCACCCTAAGACCCCCCTGCACACTTGTCTCTTCAGACCACTACCCTAAGACCCCCGTGCACACCTTTCTCTTCACACCACCTCCCTAGGACCTACAGTACACACTTGTCTCTTCAGACCACCACCTTAGGACCCCATCGTGCACACGTGTCTCTTCAGACACCACCCTAAGACCCCCGTACACATTTGTCTCTTCACACTACCACCCTAAGACCCCCCTGCACACTTGTCTCTTCAGACCACCACCCTAAGACTCACTGTGCACACTTGTCTCTTCACACTACCACCCTAAGACCCCCCTGCACACTTGTCTCTTCAGACCACCACCCTAAGACCCACTGTGCACACTTGTCTCTTCACGCCACCACCTTAGGACCCATCGTGCACACGTGTCTCTTCAGACCACCACCCTAAGACCCCAGTGCACATTTGTCTCTTCACACTACCACCCTAAGACCCCCCTGCACACTTGTCTCTTCAGACCACCACCCTAAGACCCCCATGCACACTTGTCTCTTCAGACCATCCCCTAAGAGCCCTGTGTACACTTGTCTCTTCAGACCACCACCCTAAGACCCCCTGCACACTTGTCTCTTCAAACCACCACCCTAAGACCCCCCGTGCACACTTGTCTCTTCGGACCACCACCCTAAGACCCCCGTGCACACTTGTCTCTTCAGACCACCACCCTAAGACCCCCCGTGCACACTTGTCTCTTCAGACCACCACCCTAAGACCCCCGTGCACACTTGTCTCTTCAGACCACCACCCTAAGACCCCCCCGTGCACACTTGTCTCTTCAGACCACCATCCTAAGACCCCCGTGCACACTTGTCTTTTCAGACCACCACCCTAAGACCCCCCTGCACACATGTCTCTTCAGACCACCACCCTAAGACCCCCGTGCACACTTGTCTCTTCAGACCACCACCCTAAGACCCCCCGTGCACACTTGTCTCTTCAGACCACCACCCTAAGACCCCCGTGCACACTTGTCTTTTCAGAACACCACCCTAAGACCCCCCTGCACACGTGTCTCTTCAGACCACCACCCTAAGACTCCCGTGCACACTTGTCTCTTCAGACCACCAACCTAAGACCCACCGTGCACACTTGTCTTTTCAGACCACCACCCTAAGACCCCCCTGCACACGTGTCTCTTCAGACCACCACCCTAAGACTCCCGTGCACACTTGTCTCTTCATACCACCACCCTAAGACCCCCCGTGCACACTTGTCTCTTCAGACCACCACCCTAACACCCCCCGTGCACACTTGTCTCTTCAGACCACCACCCTAAGACCCCCGTGCACACTTGTTTCTTCAGACCACCACCCTAAGACCCCCGTGCACACTTGTCTCTTCAGACCACCACCCTAAGACCCCCGTGCACACTTGTCTTTTCAGACCACCACCCTAAGACCCCCCTGCACACGTGTCTCTTCAGACCACCACCCTAAGACCCCCGTGCATACTTGTCTCTTCAGACCACCACCCTAAGATCTCCCTTGCACACTTGTCTCTTCAGACCACCACCCTAAGACCCCCGTGCACACTTGTCTTTTCAGACCACCACCCTAAGACCCCCCTGCACACGTGTCTCTTCAGACCACCACCCTAAGACTCCCGTGCACACTTGTCTCTTCAGACCACCACCCTAAGACCCCCCTGCACACTTGTCTCTTCAGACCACCACCCACAGACCCACTGTGCACACTTGTCTCTTCACGCCACCACCTTAGGACCCATCGTGCACACGTGTCTCTTCAGACCACCACCCTAAGACCCCCGTGCACATTTGTCTCTTCACACTACCACCCTAAGACCCCCCTGCACACTTGTCTCTTCAGACCACCACCCTAAGACCCCCATGCACACTTGTCTCTTCAGACCATCCCCTAAGAGCCCTGTGTACACTTGTCTCTTCAGACCACCACCCTAAGACCCCCTGCACACTTGTCTCTTCAGACCACCACCCTAAGACCCCCCGTGCACACTTGTCTTTTCAGACCACCACCCTAAGACCCCCGTGCACACTTGTCTTTTCAGAACACCACCCTAAGACCCCCCTGCACACGTGTCTCTTCAGACCACCACCCTATGACTCCCGTGCACACTTGTCTCTTCAGACCACCAACCTAAGACCCACCGTGCACACTTGTCTTTTCAGACCACCACCCTAAGACCCCCCTGCACACGTGTCTCTTCAGACCACCACCCTAAGACTCCCGTGCACACTTGTCTCTTCAGACCACCACCCTAAGACCCCCCGTGCACACTTGTCTCTTCAGACCACCACCCTAAGACCCCCCGTGCACACTTGTCACTTCAGACCACCACCCTAAGACCCCCGTGCACACTTGTCTCTTCAGACCACCACCCTAAGACCCCCCGTGCACACTTGTCTCTTTAGACCACCACCCTAAGACCCCCGTGCACACTTGTCTCTTCAGACCACCACCCTAAGACCCCCGTGCACACTTGTCTTTTCAGACCACCACCCTAAGATCCCCCTGCACACGTGTCTCTTCAGACCACCACCCTAAGACCCCCGTGCACACTTGTCTCTTCAGACCACCACCCTAAGACCCCCCGTGCCACTTGTCTCTTCAGACCACCACCCTAAGACCCCCGTGCACACTTGTCTTTTCAGACCACCACCCTAAGACCCCCCTGCACACGTGTCTCTTCAGACCACCACCCTAAGACTCCCGTGCACACTTGTCTCTTCAGACCACCACCCTAAGACCCCCCTGCACACTTGTCTCTTCAGACCACCACCCTAAGACCCACTGTGCACACTTGTCTCTTCACGCCACCACCTTAGGACCCATCGTGCACACGTGTCTCTTCAGACCACCACCCTAAGACCCCCGTGCACATTTGTCTCTTCACACTACCACCCTAAGACCCCCATGCACACTTGTCTCTTCAGACCATCCCCTAAGAGCCCTGTGTACACTTGTCTCTTCAGACCACCACCCTAAGACCCCCTGCACACTTGTCTCTTCAGACCACCACCCTAAGACCCCCCGTGCACATTTGTCTCTTCACACTACCACCCTAAGACCCCCCTGCACACTTGTCTCTTCAGACCACCACCCTAAGACCCCCATGCACACTTGTCTCTTCAGACCATCCCCTAAGAGCCCTGTGTACACTTGTCTCTTCAGACCACCACCCTAAGACCCCCTGCACACTTGTCTCTTCAGACCACCACCCTAAGACCCCCCGTGCACACTTGTCTCTTCGGACCACCACCCTAAGACCCCCGTGCACACTTGTCTTTTCAGACCACCACCCTAAGACCCCCGTGCACACTTGTCTTTTCAGACCACCACCCTAAGACTCCCGTGCACACTTGTCTCTTCAGACCACCACCCTAAGACCCCCGTGCCCACCAGTCTCTTCAAACCACCACCCGTAGCTTTGACGTGAACCGCTCTAGCTGTTAGGCTACATCCTCTCACTACACTGGAGTTTTGGATCTCAGGATGCAGGACAGCTCTGTGCAAAATAAATTAAAAAAAAATACTTTACTCGCCTATTAACTGGAAAAAACTCACTCCTAACTTCTAAAAGCAAGGCGTAAAACACTCCCATATAAACATGTCTCGAGCATTGACTTTGCCCGCAGCCACCATTGCCAGCATTTTCTTTACCAGCATGCTTGGTGCCAGTCTCTGCATTAACTATAGATTCCGCGTCTGTCTGTTTTTTCCCTTAGTTGATGTGTCAGGCTAGACTTTTAAGACAAGTTTGGATGTCTGCCTGTGCATTAGCTGTTGGTTTCCAGCCAATCTGTGCTTTAGCTGCAGTCAGTCTTTTCTTTACCTGCAGGGTTGGTGTCCGCTGCAAGCGGTGTGGCCGGTGCTGTACCTGTATGGTGGGTGCCAGTCTGGGCTTTCCTGGGTGGATTCCATCAGTCTGCTCTTTACCTACAGTTTTAGAGTCAGTGTCTTCCTATGTATAGGTTTTTTGTCTTTCGCCTGTGTTGTATGTACTTGTATGTTTGTGGTCAGTCCGCCCTCTTCCTCTGGCTTTGGTGTCAGCATTTACTTTACCTGCTTGTGCTGCTTTCCAGGTTTGTTGTCACTCCGTGGCTATACCACATCTTTCATGTCATTTTGGGCTTTTAGGCTGTAGATTTGCTTTTATGTCACTCTGGATTTTTCCTGGGATTCCTTTATTTTAGTTGCTGGTTTTGGAATCACCCTTGTCTTACCACAAGGATTTGGTGTCAATCTTTTGGTCTCCTGTAGGTTTGGTGTCAATCTTTTAGTTTCCAAGACATATGACAAAGAACACTTCTCCAAAAACAGTTATTTAGTATAAGGCATTATGCCCAAGGTAAAACTACAAAGGTCCAACAGACCAATGGTTTTCACATTTTATTAGTCAAAAATATAACCTACTAATGCATCATGTTTGTCTTTTATAGAATACATATACATTTCATTATAAAAATTACACCAACAAACTCTGAAGAATAAATACTTAACATATCAAATGCTGAGGAGCCCCACCAACATTGCAATAAACAATTAACATATTGTACGTAGATTAATTAATAAAACATGACAAAAACATAACACATTGCCAAGACAAATGAACAGGTGACAACAAACAATATTGACACAAGGAGAATACACAAACTCACTAGAACAGAATGCAATATATGCCCAGTTAATCAAATCATTGTTCATACATGTTTCAAAAAGAAAGCGCTGACGCACGTTTCGGAAGTGGCACATAAATAGAGAATTCCTTCAGGAGGGCACTGGTAGTACAGCTAGATCAGGGGCGAAAGCCATCTGTAGGGCAGGCACTGTTGCTGAATATGTAGTGCAGGGGGCTCTGTGTCAACACATGTCGCCAAAAGGTTTTCTGGGCATGAGTTTGTACGAGCTCTGCCGAAGGGATCTTCAAATGGTCACTTCTTGTTGTGACATATGTACGCCTCGGGAGCAGTCCCTATTGACATGATTAGTTCCGTGTGTCAATCTGAACAGAATGCGATGGCATTGAGTTGGTCCTCAAATTCCGTAGGCGCTTCAAAATGGGCTTCGACTACATCTGCGTAGACTGCCGTAGCAAATTGCTCCACATGCAGTGTAAGTAGGCGATGTAAAAACTAATATAGTCAGATAATGTAGAAAATTATTAAAAATTTATAACCCTCCGGGTCCCGCTCAGCAGAGGAGTGCCGGCGCCAACCTGCAGGTCTGGTGTCAATCTTATAGTTTCCTGCAGGTCTGGTGTCAATCTTTTAGTTTCCTGCAGGTCTGGTGTCAATCTTTTAGTTTCCTGCAGGTCTGGTTTCAATCTTTTAGTTTCCTGCAGATCTGGTGTCAATCTTTTAGTTTCCTGCAGGTCTGGTGTCAATCTTTTAGTTTCCTGCAGGTCGGGTCTCAATCTTTTAGTTTCCTGCAGATCTGGTGTCAATCTTTTAGTTTCCTGCAGGTCTGGTCTCAATCTTTTAGTTTCCTGCAGGTCTGGTGTCAATCTTTTAGTTTCCTGCAGGTCTGGTCTCAATCTTTTAGTTTCCTGCGGGTCTGGTCTCAATCTTTTAGTTTCCTGCAGATCTGGTGTCAATCTTTTAGTTTCCTGCAGGTCTGGTCTCAATCTTTTAGTTTCCTGCAGATCTGGTGTCAATATTTTAGTTTCCTGCAGGTCTGGTCTCAATCTTTTAGTTTCCTGCAGATCTGGTGTCAATCTTTTAGTTTCCTGCAGGTCTGGTCTCAATATTTTAGTTTCCTGCAGGTCTGGTCTCAATCTTTTAGATTCCTGCAGATCTGGTGTCAATCTTTTAGTTTCCTGCAGGTCTGGTCTCAATCTTTTAGTTTCCTGCAGATCTGGTGTCAATCTTTCAGTTTCCTGCAGGTCTGGTCTCAATCTTTTAGTTTCCCGCAGATCTGGTGTCAATCTTTTAGTTTCCTGCAGGTTTGGTGTCAATCTTTTAGTTTCCTGCAGATCTGGTGTCAATCTTTTAGTTTCCTGCAGGTCTGGTGTCAATCTTTTAGTTTCCTGCAGGTCTGGTGTCAATCTTTTAGTTTCCTGCAGATCTGGTGTCAATCGTTTAGTTTCCTGCAGGTCTGGTCTCAATCTTTTAGTTTCCTGCAGGTTTGGTGTCAATCTTTTAGTTTCCTGCAAGTTTGGTGTCAATCTTTTAGTTTCCTGCAGATCTGGTGTCAATCTTTTAGTTTCCTGCAGGTCTGGTGTCAATCTTTTAGTTTCCTGCAGGTCTGGTGTCAATCTTTTAGTTTCCTGCAGATCTGGTGTCAATCTTTTAGTTTCCTGCAGATCTGGTGTCAATCTTTTAGTTTCCTGCAAGTTTGGTGTCAATCTTTTAGTTTCCTGCAGATCTGGTGTCAATCTTTTAGTTTCCTGCAGATCTGGTGTCAATCTTTTAGTTTCCTGCAGGTCTGGTGTCAATCTTTTAGTTTCCTGCAGGTTTGGTATCAATCTTTTAGTTTCCTGCAGGCCTGCTGTCAATCTTCTCTTTACCTGGAGTGTTGTATGAAGCTTTTCTATGTCTACGAGTTCGGTGTCAGGCTGCCCTTCCCAGCAGTCTGTGCTTTACCTTTAGGATTCGGTGTGAGTCTCAGATGTACTTGCTTGTCTGGTGCTTGTTTGTGCTTCACCTGCAGCTTCAGTTTTCTGTCACTGTGGGCTGTACTGCAGGTGTCAGGCTTACCTTCATGTACAGGTGTGGTATCAGTTAAACACCTTTGCTGTGGCGCGAATTCTGCCGCAGTGCAGGGGGTGAGCACGGCGCTTTGGTTCTCATGACGGCTCCATGCCGTCATGAGTTACGGGCGGCTTGTGCTCATGACGGCATGGTTCCGTCATGACCACGCCCGCTAATTAATTCACCTGCACAGGGGGGGAATTAGTGACGCATGGGAGGAGCGGCGGCAGCATGACGGTTCCACGCCGTCATGAGCACACGCCGTCCGTGGCTAATTACGGCTAGGAGCCGTCATGAGCATGCAAGGGTTTATGGGTTGCCTGCAGGATCGGTACAAGCTCAACCTCCTGGTTTACGGGTGGCGTGTCTGCCTGTGGCCTGTGTGTCAGTATGTGCTGTGCCTGTGCTGTGCCTGCAGTTGTGTTTTTGGTCTCTGCTGTGTTTGTTTCCTGATTAGGGAATCTTACTTCGGCGTTACCCTTTTACCCACAGGGAAATATTTCCCTCTGTTGGGAACCCACTTCCACAGCACCCCACCTCCCTGACAGAATTTTGGGGAGTTTGCACCCCTTCCCACCCTGGTAGGGGATGTACACCTCTACTTTGCTGAATCAAATCTCCCTGGGAAGAGGTCAGAGAGGAGTTTGTGAATCTAAACAAACTCACACGGTGTTGGCTTTCACAACCTCTCATGGCAGGTGGTGGAGCGTGATGTGGGAGACCAGCAGAGAGGAGCACACGACCCCTCCTATGATGCAACGCCTAACACTGCAGTGCTGCATGGGGAGCTAACAGGAGCCCTGGGAATGCTTTCATCTCAGGCCCTTATTGCACCGAGAGTCCAACCCTCTCCAGGACAGGGTTGGCTATCTCACCAACCACATCTAAAAACAATTTAGGGGCTGATTACGATGGCGTACGGACTCAAGTCCTGCACCATCGACCCCGGAATTGCAGGATTGGACCACCTCCCTATATGGCGGTCGTCGCGCAACTGAAATTACATTGCAGCTGCCACTACGCAAGCCGCAAAAAGCATTTTTAACATTGCGGCAGGTACTGCTGACTGCAGCACCCACTGCAATGTTAAAAACGCAGGTTTAGCTTTTCTCTGGACTATGTTGCAGCCACCACGCAGTGCCTGCACATGGTGCAGGGTGCCCCCTGAATGAAAAACTAAAGTGCCCCTGCAGCGGGCCCCCAAAGTCAATCCCCGCCAGCCTTTTCATGGCGAGAGAACCGCCACGGAAGGCTGGCGGGGATGCTGTATCCTAATGAGGCGGACAGTGCCTGCTAGGCACCGCCACCATTCTAGGGATGCGGGCGGGTTGGACAGGCAATCGTAACAATTGCCTCTGTTGGACCCGTGGCGGGAGAGCATTCCGCCCTCCAGCGCACTGCTCGCCATCCTTATCTTGCAGGTGGGGAAATGGCCGTACGATGGCGGTGCACCCTCCACCAGCAGCCTGCCGGTGCTGGGTACAACGCCATCTTAATCAGGCCCTTAGAGCTTTATGGATCACCCGACGGCACGATTTCCCAAAAACATTTATTGGAAAGAAACACGTGTCCAAATAAAAAATAAATGAATACAGAAAAAGTCAGAAAGCTAAATCCACAAGTTTCCAACCTCTAATGCGTGTTTTATACATTGACCAACTCACCCATCCGCCCCGCTACCCATCGCTTTGTTATGTGGCACATTTAAAATAAACCCCCCCAGGCCAGCATTTTATGAATGACTGTACCTTTTATTCTTCTTCCAGAGGGAGGCCGCAGAGTATCACTCAAACAACAAATTCACTCAATGTGATCTAATAACAGTGCACTGGACATGTCTCCGCCCAGCTGCCCTTAACCCTTTGACCTCTGTAACCCCCACTAACTATTCACCGGAGGCGGAGGACCCGCTCCGACGTAATTTGTAAGATTTGAGCCCCAAAACGATGCACAAAATATGGAAATAAGCATACGTCAAATAGATACACAGTTAGTGAAATACGTTAGTGGAGGCTGGAGAAACGGGAGTAACGGCACACGTGAGGCAGGTGTTGCACATGAAGCATGGTGGGCGTGAACCGTGTCTGGGAAGGAGAGAGTCTGTACCTTAGTAGGACACGGTCTGTGTCCACACTAGCGAGCTGGAATCAATTGATTCAAGCTTGCTAGTGTGGACACGTTTCTGCAGCCTCCAGCCCGCCGATACCCAGACAATACCCAGATGTTTTTCGATGCGCCAGCCTTACACCGGCCCCTCCAACTCTGTTTACTTCCAGCAGCCTGATCCTCAGGTAGGCCTGACCGCTCCTGCCACCCTCACCTACGGGCACCTTCCTGCCATCCCCTTCCACACCCTGACAGATCTCC
The DNA here is from genome assembly GCF_964263255.1 of Lissotriton vulgaris. Classification (NCBI taxonomy): domain Eukaryota; kingdom Metazoa; phylum Chordata; class Amphibia; order Caudata; family Salamandridae; genus Lissotriton; species Lissotriton vulgaris. The sequence goes on along the minus strand of NW_028248381.1, from coordinate 898,452 downwards.
ATTCCCTCCCTGTACACCACTACATAAACAGCAGCCCCGTCCTGAAGAGGATCCTGATTCTATAGGATCGAAACGTCGTTGACTCCTCAGCACAGCTGACGGCACCCTAACTCCTTGTGGTTCAACTAAATTGCTCAGTCGTTACCCACGCAATCATAGTAAACTATTTTATGCTGAACCACACAGTCACTTGTACATATTTTCACAAATTTGTCACCGTGCACCTTTCGCGGGTTTCTCTTTGTCGCTTGCGTCGCCACTTATATGTGTCACAAGCACCTTTGTGCACCAAGTCCAATTCGGGCTGCCTATGCATTCTATGCCTACAGTGCTGTTACAACTGTAACGTTTTTAAATTTTGACCCTAAATATATGATGCCATGTGCACATTTGAAAAACTTGTCGTGAGTCTCCCTCTTTCCTTCCTTGTAATGTATTTTACATACTGGTTGAACTAACTCCCCTAATGATATGAGTTGAGATATTGTTGCTTCTTTTCGTATTTTTTAGAAAGATGCACGCAAAGGCCAATCGCCGGTTAATTAAAAAAAAGCACAAGCATGAGCGTGTGTTCGAAGCTGAAAAGACTTTACTAAATGTCTCGCAGAGCAGTGCATGCGCTCTGGCTCAGGCGAGACCTAAAAATGACAAAATACTGAAGTAATATTATTACAAAATGTGCTCCATAATGCTGCATAATTTGCACTTTCTTGCCACATTTTTTACTCAACCATGCCACATAATTTAACCCTCCCATGCCGCATAATTCCATTGGCCGCGGTCTTAGTTCACTATTCTTAGTAGAGAGCACCTGCAAAGTATATATACCACACAACTACAAATCTGACACTATAGTAGATTTAAAAAAAATAATAATAATTCTCACAATGATTTATGTCAAAAGACCAAATATAGAAAAGAAATTGAATATTTCAAATCTATTAACTTAACACCTTCGCTGCGGCGGCTAGTCCGCCGCAGCGCTAACGGTCGCGGAGGGGCGCGCGGCTCACCTGCGCGGGTGACAGAACCGTTCCGTCACGGCTCGAGGGTGAGCTGTGCTTGTGACGGAACAGTTCCGTCACGGCCCCGCCCGCTTAATGAAACACGCCGCGCAGGCGCGAAATCAGCGCCGCGGAACCATTCCGTCATGAGCACAGCCCACCCGAGGGGCGTGACGGAACGGTTCCGTCAATAGCGTCGAAGGAGTTAAATGTGTTACAATAAATTTTTTACTATTCTATATGGAGTAACATTTAAGTGGGATAAAATACACTATTTATGTATATCTCACCGACCTTTCATGATGTAACAAAAGTCTTTCCAAATAGTAAAAGAGCGGCAATAAAGCTAACTCAATAGATGAGCGAAGGAGGAGGCCAAGGGGGTGCCCACCCTGGGTGTCTACGGCTCAGACTGAATGACCTAACGCTCACTTTATTGTAAATGCAAGTGCAGTGGGAAAGGTTTCATCGAAAAGCACACTTTTACATGTTATCTATGCTCATATACTGTGCCTTGTGCACCTGAAGACAGTGTTGTTTTCTTGAAAAGCTACCTAGCGGCGGGAGTAGGTGCTGCCTGGGGCCTGGCCCGGCTCGACTGTAGCTTGGAGGCCCAATGGGACAAGGGCCGGGCAAGAGCCAGGCTCAGGACGTCCAGCGTTCTATAAGAAGTGTAGAAAATACGTGACATTTTTATTAATACACCATAAAAAGAAATGCTCAGTTTGTTCTACATTTTAACCCCTTCACTGCGGCTGCTATTCCGCCGCATTGCTAAGGGGACGGGGCGGAAATTTGGCAGGCGCATGCTGGTGACGGAATCGCTCCATCACCAGCGTCGGTTGCGCTGTGCTTATGACGGAGCGGTTCCGTCATGGCCCCGCCCGCTCAATAGAACGCTCAGCGCAGGCGCGGAATTCGAGCCGCACAGGAGCGTCGGGCGGGCCATGACGGAACCGCTCTGTCATCAGCACATCGCCACCGCGGCTGATGACGGAGCGGTTCCGTCATCAGCAGGGGAGGGGTTCAAACCGTTTTTCATAAAATACGACTTTTTAATTTTTTTTAGATCACTTCAAACAATTTATGATCGATACACATTGAATTTAGTTTCCTCAACCATTTCCACTGTGCTTACCCTGGAACAAAATTCTTTCTGTTGTAAAGTCTGATGCAAAATCTATTTCCCCCGGTCCTTATTACGCATTCCCTCCCTCCCCCCCACACCCCACCCCCCAATAAAAAAAGTTCATGCTACTGGATTTTTTTTTGCGCAAGTGTAAAGTTCGTAGAGAAGCCCGGGCTCGAACTCCCATCTAGCTGTTGGTGCGGGTGGACATAGGCTAAATGCGACACTTTAGCAGGTGATGCCCGAAACTGCTGAAGTCTGAGCCGCACTAAATGTTTGCCCCCCCCTCTCCTGCGATATTATCGACTGCTCCAGCGAGAGCACACTGGTGCTGCTATCACTCTCACTCAGTGTTCAGTAAAGAGAACCCTTACCAAATTTGAAAATAAGCATTGGCAGAGCCGAGACATCTGACCTTTGGAAGGCACTAAACAACCTTTTGACTTTACCAGTGCTTGTTGTTGATGCTGAACACCATTAGCAAAAAGAAAAGAAAAAGACCTGTTTACTGATAGTGAATAGCACTGCCAAGAAAAAAAGGCCCAGTGTAGCCCCATGCATAGTTTTGTATGAAGGAGCTGTGAACGTTTTTTTTTTTTTTTTTTTTTACTCGTCACACAGTGCTCTATGTTGCTCTCTCTTTATTTCTTCTCTTTTGCTTTTCTGACTCTGGGTTCTCCATATCGTTTGGGTCCTGCTCATGATCCCTCAATTTCACCGGATCGAATCACTGTCGACGTTGTAATTTATGCATCTTTATTACAGTTACATATTGTACAAGGACGCAATTAATGTACTTAAATGTTCAGGCTCCAAAAATAATAACAATTTTACTAAACCTGCAGGTCTAGTGACTTACATAATTTAATCAACTTAATTATAATGCTCTTGACTCATAAACTGGTTTCAAAGTATGTGATCCTGGGCAGATATTTTATTGCACTGAGCACCCTTCTTTGCAATCAGCAGATATTCCTTTGGAATGGCCACAACATTTCCCACTGACCTGGTTTTACGGATAAAACGATATACTTTATAATGTTTGGAAATCAAGTTTCTGCAAGGATTTGTCATTTGCACACCGAGTAAAGTGTTCTGATTTGTTTTGCTCCTATTTAAATCTTTGCATCACATTTCTGAATTACGAAAAAAAAAATGTTTTTTTACATTCCTGATATAGTTTGAAATACTCGTACTATTCATTTACAAGCTGTTTAATGTTGTGTTCGAAAAGAAAACCTAACATCTTGCAGGTTTCACAATGATTGTGAGACAGCTCACTTGACAAAAACCTCCAACTGTAACAAGAGAAAGAAAATTAAAGAGCATTTTCCAGGATAGAACAACAATTAGTAAAAAGACAAAGGGACTTTTGACCCCTGTGTCTGAATAGACAGCAGATGTGTGAAGATAAAATCAAGATTTATGGCTCATTCACTTTCTGAAGGGGCAGAACACCTGTTCATACCTGTGGGCATTCACTCACCAGAAGGGAGGCATTGCTTCTTATAACTTTAATCCGGGGATCACTGTTGTTTTGAGCTGACCCCAGGTCCCTTCCAGTTCCGGGGTTACCCTTCTGTTTCTCTGAGAATGGAAGGCTACACGTCGCTCAATCAAAAGGATGGAACAGACTGTTCTAAAGGGGCGGGACCAGCAGAAGCAAGGGAAGGAAAGGCACTGAAAAGAGACAAACAGATGCGATGACAAGAAAGGCAGCTTTGTGTCAGCTTTGGGCTGCCCGAAGTGCACTCTTAGGTACCGGTGTTGCACACAACAGGTCTTTAGGACAAGCTGAATACTGTCAAAAGGCGAGATCTGAACATACCTTTGATGTAGGATTTCCAAAGAGAGGACAGAATGTGTTAATCTAAAGCCTATGCTGCCACCTGGTGGACAGAGTGGGATCTGCATTTCTTTCTCATGTGATATTTATATCTAGTAACCCCCAACCAAGCTGGCCTGGGTGCGATTGTTGCAACATCTTTGTGCAATGTCTGTCTTTGTGTCGCACAGTTTAACACTTTTTGGTTGTTGACTCTGGAGACGCCGATGCTGCTGTTGACTATTCTATTTACAGCTCATTCTGGGTGCAGGGATATATATATATATATATATATATATATATATATATATATATATATATATATATATATATATATATATATATATATATATATATATATATATATATATATATATATATATATATATATATATATATATATATATATATATATATATATTATGTATGCTTGTGTGTGTGTTTGTGTGCGTGTGTGTATATATATATATATATATTTATATCCTTTTTCACTTTCCTTGACTGGAAACCGGGACACTCTGCGCGTCGGTGCAGCAAATCAGGGCTCAAGGTGACCCTGTCACATCCACACCACCACGTACTTCCAAAGTACAGCTGCACTCCTAGCAATGATCTCCGCCACACAAGTAAGTGGTTTTTAGGAAGTCTTTATTCCATATTCAGCCAAACTTAGGACCAAAAACCCTAGGTTGTTAGGAGTGCAGCTGTACTTTGGAAGTACGTGGTGGTGTGGATATATATTTATATATATATATATATATATATATATATATATACACGCACACACAAACACACACACGCATACATACTATATATATAGTATGTATATGTGTGTGTGTATATATATATACACACATACACAAACACATACACACGCATACATCATACTATATATATATATATAGTATGTATGTGTTCTGCATATATATATATATACACACACACACACACACAAACACACACACGCATACATACATGCTATATATATATATATATATTTATATATATATATATTCTCATTGAGGGTTAATGTGGACTGCTGTAGTGGGCTATAGATGGGAGGTGTTATACATCTATAGGTCTGTGTTTGTGTGGGTTCAGGTGTGTTGATTGGTGTTTATAAGTGGTCTGGTTTTCATAATAACCTCTGGATGTGTGTGTTGGTTCGTTTTTTAGGTGTAGGTTGTTGCTTTGGGCTATGACTTGTGGTTGGCAGTTGGTGTGTTACACACTCAGCACTGGGCCAGTGGTGCTAGAGCTGGTCGAATGTAGTTGGTCTAGGTGTTTTGCAGTGGGTGGTGCTCTGTAACGGGGTATTGGGGTGGTAGTGTACAGTTCAGCAGCTGTTCCAGTGATTATTTGAGTGGCTACAGTACTTACAGTGGGTTTGTACCAGTTCAGTACTATACAGTGGAGCTTGATGTGTGACTGCAGTTCTTTCAGTGGGTTCATCATGGTTTGGTGTTATATCATAGGACTGTTTGTGTGATGGAAGTTGTTTCAGAGACCTTGCTTTTGGGTGGGTACAATAAACAGGGATGTTCGGGTGGTTAGAACTGGCCAACGGGTTGGTATTGATTGGTCCTGTATAATGCGATGCTGCTCCTAGGACTGGTGAATGTCTGGCTGCAAATATTCCGTCGTTTTGTTGCTACTGTTGGTACTATGCAATTGGACTGCGTTTGTGGCTTCAGTTGTTTGTTTGGGTTTTTGTTGCATTGATACTCTCTCGTGCCATGCCTGTCATGTGTGTGATGCTGCAGCAGGTCAGTGGGTCTGGGTTGCATTGCCATCTCTCGTGCCATGCCAGTGATGGGTGTGGTGCTGCAGCGGGTCAGTGGATTTGTGTTGTGTTGCCACTCTCTCATGCCATGCCTGTCATGTGTGTGATGCTGCAGCGGGTCAGTGGGTCTGCGTTGCATTGTCACTCTCTCAGTCTACGCCTGTGATGGCTGTAGCGGGTCAGTGGGTTGGTGTTGCATTGCCATTCTCTCGTGCCATGCCTGTGATAGGTGTGATGCTGCAGCGGGTCCGTGGGTTTGTGTTGTGTTGCCACTCTCGTGCCATGCCTGTGATGGCTATGATGCTGCAGCCGGTCAGTGGGTTGGTGTTGCATTGCCACTCTCTCGTGCCATGCCTGTCATGTTTGTGATGCTGCAGCGGGTCAATGGGTTTGTGTTGTGTTGCCACTCTCTCGTGCCATGCCTGTGATGGCTGTGATGCTGCAGCGGGTCGGTGGATCGTGCATTGGCTTGTCTGTCCCACAGCGGGCCCTCAGCAATCATGGGCGCAATTGTCTGGTGGTGGCCCCTTCCATTGTCTTGATGCACCCCTTGTCCTTGTCATAGTCGATGATGCCTCTCTCTGTGTCCCCAGACTGCACCTGCCCTACAAAGCCATCCTTCCATGCCTGCTCGGGCTGCATCATGGCCGCCGCGGACCCCGGACCCTGCAGCACAGGCCGGCCGTGTATAAGTATGTGGCTTTTTTATTGGCTTGCTTTAGCCCTGGTAGTGGGAACACTGATCAATAACTATCCTAGATTTACCTTCTTCCCTGCCTGCTCTCTAATCAGCGTCTGACTGTCTCTAGCTGGCGGGTGCTTGTGCCTGCTGAAGCCTGTCTGTTCATATCTGCTGCTGTTTCTTCATCCCTGCTCCTGATTCTTAATCTCTACTAATGCCTGCTCCTGCCTGTTCGTACCTGCTCCTCTTTCTTCATGCCTAGACCTGCCTCTTCATGTCTGCTGTTGCCTGCTCTCTAATGCCTACTGATGCCTTCTCCTCCCTTCCTATATCATCTCCTGTCTGTCCATGCCTCTTAATGACTCCTCCTGAATCCTCATGCCTACACCTGCTTCCTAGTGCATGGTTATGCATTTATCTGCCTACTCCCGCCTCTTCCTGCCTGTTGGTGCCTGCTTCTGCCTCTCCATGGTTGTTAATTCCGGCTCCTGCCTCTTCATGCCTGCTCCTGCCTCTTCCTGCCTGCTGATGCCTGCTACACCTCATCATGATTGCTGGTGCCTGCCCCTGCCTCTTCATGCACTCCTGCCAGCCGATGCCTTCTCCACCTCATCATGACTGTTGATGCCAGCTCTTGCCTCTTCATGCCTGCTCCTGCCTGCTGATGCCTACTTCACCTCATCATGACTGTTGTTGCCTGCCCCTGCGTTCAGCTGCCTTCTCCTGCCTCTTCATGCACTCCTGTTTCTTCCTCTCAGCCTGCTCCACCTCATCATGACTGGTGGTGCCTGCTCCTGCCTCTTCCTGCCTCTTCCTGCCTCCCTGCTCCACCTCATCATGACTGGTGGTGCCTGCTCCTTCCTCCAGATGCCTGCTCCTGCCTCTTCATGCCTTCCTGCTCCACCTCATCGTGACTGTTGGTGCCTGCTCCTGCTTTGTGATGCTTACTCCTGCCTCTTCATGCCTGTTGATGCCTGCTTCTTCCTCCTCCCATTACTCTTGTGTTTAGTGTCTGCCAGTTCTTTCCTGCTCCACTTTCTGTTTTTCCTTGCTGTGTTCCACCCTTATTCCTCTCTCTTGCATTCTCTGCTCCTCCCTGCCCCGTCTATTTCTGTCCTCTCCACTGCCTCTCTCTTCTTCTGCCACCCTCTCCGTCTGCACTCTGCTAACTCCTCTATTGTGGGGTCTCTCTGCATATCTCTGGTCCTCCCTACCCCGTCTCTCTCTCTTCTCTTCTCTCTCTGTCTTCCTCTGTCACCCTCTCTCCCCTTTGTCTCTGCACTGTCTTGATGCTCTCTGCTTTATCCTCTCTCTCCTAGACTGGCCTCCTCTGTCCCAGCTGTCTCTACCCCCTCTCTCATAACTCCCCTCTCTCTCTTCATCTCTCTCCCATCTGTCTCTGCACTCTCTTCATGCTCTCTTCTCTTTCCTTTCTCTCCTAGACTGGCCCGCTGTGTCCCAGCTGTCTCTACCTTCTCTCTCTCTTCCACTGTCATACTCTCTCCCCTCTGTCTCTGCACTCTCTTGATTCTCTCTTCTTTACCCTCTCTCTTCGAGGCTCGCCTTCTCTGTCCCAGCCTTTTCTACCCCCCTCTCTCTCTTCTCCTCTCTCTATTCTGTCTCTGCACTCTCTTTTATCTCTACACTCTCTTCTGGCTCTGCACTCTCTTCATGCTCTCTCTCCTAGAATGGCATTCTCTGTCCCAGCTGTCTCTCCCTCCCCTCTCAATTTCTCTCTCTCTTGTGTCTCTGCACTCTCTTGATGCTCTCTTCTTTACCCTCTCTCTCCTAGGCTGGCCTTTTCTGTCCCAGCTCCCTCTACCCTCCCTCTCTCTTCTCCTGTCTCTCTTCTACCTCTGCACTCTCTTCATGCTCTCTTCTTTACCCTCTCTCTCCTAGACTGGCCCTCTCTGTCCCATCTGTCTCTCCCCCCTCTCTCTTCTCCTGTCTCTCTTCTACCTCTGCACTCTCTTCATGCTCTCTTCTTTACCCTCTCTCTCCTAGACTGGCTCTCTCTGTCCCATCTGTCTCTCCCCCCTCTCTCTTCTCCTGTCTCTCTTCTACCTCTGCACTCTCTTCATGCTCTCTGCTTTATCCTTTCTTTCCTAGACTGGCCCGCTGTGTCCCAGCTGTCTCTAACTTCTCTCTCTCTTCCACTGTCACACTCTCTCCCCTCTGTCTCTGCACTCTCTTGATTCTCTCTTCTTTACCCTCTCTCTTCTAGGCTCGCCTTCTCTGTCCCAGCCTTTTCTACCCCCCCCCCTCTCTCTCTTCTCTTCTCCTCTCTCTCTTCTGTCTCTGCACTCTCTTTTATCTCTACACTTTCTTCTGTCTTTGCACTCTCTTCGTGCTCTCTCTCCTAGACTGGCATTCTCTGTCCCAGCTGTCTCTCCCTCCCCTCTCAATTTCTCTCTCTCTTGTGTCTCTGCACTCTCTTGATGCTCTCTTCTTTACCCTCTCTCTCCTAGGCTGGCCTTTTCTGTCCCAACTGTCTCTACCCCCTCTCTCTCTCTTCTCCTGTCTCTCTTCTGTCTCTGCACTCTCTTCATGCTCTCTTCTTTACCCTCTCTCTTCTAGGCTGGCCTTCTCTGTCCCAGCTGTCTCTACCCCCTCTCTCATTTCCTCTCTCTCTTCTGTCTCTGCACTCTCTTAATTCTCTCTTCTTTACCCTCTCTCTTCTAGGCTGGCCTTCTCTGTCCCAGCTGTCTCTACCCCTCTCTCTTCTCCCCTCTCTCTTCTGTCTCTGCACTCTCTTCTTTATCCTCTCTTTCCTAGTCTGGCCTTCTCTATCCCAGCTGTCTCTAGCCTCTTGTCTTCTTCCTCTGTCGCCTAGACTGGCCCTCTCTGTCCCAGCTGTCTCTACCCCCTCTCTCTCAACTCCTCACTCTCTCTGCACTCTCTTCATGCTCTCCTCTTTATCTTCTCTCTCTTAGACTGGCCTTCTCTGTCCCAGCTCCCTCTACCCTCCCTCTCTTCTCCTGTCTCTCTTCTGCCTCTGCACTCTCTTTATGCTCTCTTTTTTATCCTTTCTCTCCCAGACTGGCCCGCTGTGTCCCAGCTGTCTCTATCCCCTCTCTCTCTTCCACTGTCACCCTCTCTCCCATCTGTCTCTGCACTCTCTTAATTCTCTCTTCTTTACCCTCTCTCTTCTAGGCTGGCCTTCTCTGTCCCAGCTGTCTCTACCCCCTCTCTCTTCTCCTCTCTCTCTTCTGTCTCTGCACTCTCTTTTATCTCTGCACTCTCCTCTGTCTCTGCACTCTCTTCAGGCTCTCTCTCCTAGACTGGCCCTCTCTGTCCCAGCTGTCTCTCCCCCCCTCTCTCAATTCCTCTCTCTCTTCTGTCGCTGCACTCTCTTCATGCTCTCTTCTTTACCCTCTCTCTCCTACGCTGGCCTTATCTGTCCCAGCTGTCTCTACCCCCTTTTTCTTCCACTAGTACTCCCTTTCCCATCTGTCTCTGCACTCTCTTCATGCTCTCTTCTTTATCCTCTCTTTCCTAGTTTGGCCTTCTAAGTCCCAGCTGTCTCTCCCCCTCTCTCTCTTCTCCTCTCTCGCATCTCCTCTCTCTCTTCTCCTGTCTCTCTTCTGTCATTGCACTCTCTTCTATATCCTCTCTTTCTTAGTCTTTCCTAGTCTGGCCTTCTCTATCCCAGCTGTCTCTAACCTCCTGTCTTGTTCCTCTCTCTCCTAGACTGACCCTCTCTGTCCCAGATGTCTCTGCTCCTCTCTCTCTCCTCCTCTCTCGCTTCTCCTCTCTCTCTTCTCCTCTCTCCTATCTGTCTCTGCACCCTGTTCATGCTCTCTCTCCTAGACTGGTCCTCTCTGTCCCATCTGTCCCGCCCCCCCCTCTCTCAATTCCTCTCTCTCTTCTGTCTCTGCACTCTCTTCATGCTCTCTTCTATATCCTCTCTTTCTTAATCTGGCCTTCTCTGTCCCAGCTGTCTCTAACCTCCTCTCTTGTTCGTCTCTCTCCTTCTCTATCCCTCTTTTCTCCCTTGTCTCTGCTCTCTCTGTACAAGGCCTCCCTCCTGTCTCACCCCATCTCTCTCTCGCATCCACCTCTCTCTCTCTCTGCACCAGTCTCTCTCTATGTCTCTAAGTTATTGCTGTCTTTTCTTCACTCGCCTCTGCTGATTTCTTCTTCTCCCATCCACATTGGACTAACCAATCATAACGGTCCTTCCTGATTTCTGTGATGACGTGTGAACCAATGACCGACTGTTACCTTAAATGATGCTTCGATTGGAGGATTGCAAGCTTCTCTTTCACTTTAATGTTGTAAACATGACAGCTTACGATCTCTGTTGAGTGCGTAAAAAAACAAGGGTTGTGAACTTTTCGTATCTCTATATTAGACCCACACTGCACCCTCTGTGCGGAAAGAGAGAAGATTGCCCTTCCCTTTGCACAATGATGTGTCTTACCAGTACTGGCACAGCTGTGTGAGTGGGTGTAATTCCATGCTCTACCTTGGTCAGTACTGGCACAGCTGTGTGAGTGCTTGCACCGCCATCCTGTGCCTTACCAGTACTGGCACATCTGTGTGAGTGCTTGCACCGCCATCCTGTGCCTTGGTCAGTACTGCCACAGCTGTGTGAGTGCTTGCACCGCCATCCTGTGCCTTACCAGTACTGGTACAGCTGTGCGAGTGCTTGCCCCGCCATCCTCTGCCTTACCAGTACTGGCACAGCTGTGTGAGTGAGTGCTTGCACCGCCATCCTGTGCCTTGGTCAGTACTGCCACAGCTGTGTGAGTGCTTTCACCGCCATCCTGTGCCTTACCAGTACTGGTACAGCTGTGCGAGTGCTTGCCCCGCCATCCTCTGCCTTACCAGTACTGGCACAGCTGTGTGAGTGCTTGCACCGCCATCCTGTGCCTTGGTCAGTACTGCCACAGCTGTGTGAGTGCTTTCACCGCCATCCTGTGCCTTACCAGTACTGGTACAGCTGTGTGAGTGCTTGCCCCGCCATCCTCTGCCTTACCAGTACTGCCACAGCTGTGTGAGTGCTTGCACCGCCATCCTGTGCCTTACCAGTACTGGCACAGCTGTGTGAGTGCTTGAACCGCCATCCTGTGCCTTACCAGTACTGGTACAGCTGTGTGAGTGCTTGCCCCGCCATCCTCTGCCTTACCAGTACTGGCACAGCTGTGTGAGTGCTTGCACCGCCATCCTGTGCCTTGCCAGTACTGGCACAGCTGTGTGAGTGCTTGCACCGCCATCCTGTGCCTTGGTCAGTACTGCCACAGCTGTGTGAGTGCTTTCACCGCCATCCTGTGCCTTACCAGTACTGGCACAGCTGTGTGAGTGCTTGTACCGCCATCCTGTGCCTTGCCAGTACTGGCACATCTGTGTGAGTGCTTGCACCGCCATCCTGTGCCTCGCCAGTACTGGCACATCTGTGTGAGTGCTCGCACCGCCATCCTGTACCTTACCAGTACTGGCACAGCTGTGTGGGGGCTTGCCCCGCCATCCTGTGCCTTACCAGTACTGGCACAGCTGTGTGAGTGCTTGCACCGCCATCCTCTGCCTTACCAGTACTGGCACAGCTGTGTGAGTGCTTGCACCGCCATCCTCTGCCTTGCCAGTACTGGCACAGCTGTGTGAGTGCTTGCACCGCCATCCTGTGCCTTGCCAGTACTGGCACAGCTGTGTGAGTGCTTGCACCGCCATCCTGTGCCTTGCCAGTACTGGCACATCTGTGTGCGTGCTTGCACCGCCATCCTGCGCCTTGCCAGTACTGGCACAGCTGTGTGAGTGCTTGCACCGCCATCCTGTGCCTTGCCAGTACTGGCACAGCTGTGTGAGTGCTTGCACCGCCATCCTGTGCCTTGCCAGTACTGGCACATCTGTGTGAGTGCTTGCCCCGCCACCCTGTGCCTTACCAGTACTGGCACAGCTGTGTGAGTGCTTGCACCGCCATCCTGTGCCTTGCCAGTACTGGCACATCTGTGTGAGTGCCTGCACCGCCATCCTGTTCCTTGGCCAGTACTGGCACAGCAGTCTGAGTGGGTGTAATGCCATGCTCTGCCTTGGACCAGTACTGGCACAGTGTGGAGAGTGCTCGTTATACCCTCTTGTGCAGTGGCCACAACTGGCACAGCAGAGAGAGGGCTTGTAACACCAACATGTGTCTTGGGTCACTACCGACTCAGTGGAGGGAACACCTGTAACACCATGGTGTGCTTTGGACTAGTATTTGCACAGGGAAGAGAGTACTTGTGATGCAATGTTGTGTCATGGGTCAGTAATGCCAGAGTGGAGAGAGAGCTTCTAACACCATACTGTGCATTGGGAGAGTACGGGAACAGGGGCTCGAGTATTCGTGGCACCATGTTGTCCCTGGGTCAATAATAGCACAGCTGAGGGAGTACTCAGGACACTATGTTGTCCATGGGTCAGTAATGGTGCAGCAGAGAGAGTACTTATGTCACTATCTTCTACCTTGGTCGTATTGAAAGAGCGGAGGGAGTACTCGTGCCACTATGTTGTACCAGGAGCGATAATAGCACAGCAGAGGGAATATTCAGCTCATGCTCAGCAGTCTCATGCTCAGTGGTATCACACTCAGCAGTGTCATGCTGTTTATTGTGTTATACTCGTATTTGATTGCTTTCTTACCCTGCAACTCACCTACTACCTACTATTATATTGTATTCAAGAATTTGTTTAATCACCCTCTGTTGTCCCCTCCCTCTATATCAGTAAAGCGCTCTGATATCTGCAAAGATCTTGTTCGCGCTATATAAAACTTTGAATAAATAAATAAATACATAAATGCTCAGCAGTCTCATGCTCAGCGGTATCACACTCAGCAGTGTCACGCGTTGCAGTGTCATGCTCAGCAGTCTCATGCGCTGTGGTATCACGCTCAGCAGGGTCACGCTCAGTGATGTCACACTCAGCGGTGTGATCCTCAGCAGTGTCATGCTCAGTGATGTCACACTCAGCGGTGTGATCCTCAGCAGTGTCACGCTCAGCAGTTTCACGCTGAGCTGTGTGATGTGCAGTGGTGTCACGCTCAGCGGTGTCCACACCACGTGCCACGCTTTGCTGAGTCATGCTCAGCGGTGTGATCCTCAGCAGTGTCACGCTCAGAGGCATTTCAGGAGAGTCCTGGGCCCCGGTGCAAGCAACTGAAATGGACGCCACTGCCAGACGCGTCTCCATAATTGGTGTTCAATAGGCCCCTAAGCCTCCTGGCCCCCGGTGCCACCTGATAGCGGGGCCCCTCTGCCCCTGGGGAGCCGGGATCCTTCTCTCGCATTTCTGGTGCTGGCCTAGTTACCCAACCCTATGAATGCAAAGGCTCCTCGTTGTGCAGATTTCGACGCACACCCTTAAAATATTTTATGGAATCGAAAATATATATGAGGTTGTTGAACTGAGTTAAAAACTAACTTACAAAAAACATTGACTTTCACCGGTTCTAGTCCACTGAGCTGCCCGTACACCATGCACTGCTTAGAACAGCAAGTATTTTCAAACTCATGACATGCGTAATGACATCAATACTATAGATTGCCCATTATAATTACATCTTGATTAATGTGTACAATTCACTTTCCTCAAAGATACCCCAGGAGATAGAGTTTAGGGGTTTTTATGAAAAGGCGGTGTTAGAGGGGTCCTTCTCGCCAATAGTTTTGTTGGCGGGAGATTTTAACCTACATCCTTGCGACGCCTGTGTTGAGGAAAGGACCCAACATCCATCAAGACCTGTTAATGACCAGAACTCAAGGGAGGCGTGTTAGTTGGGGGAAAGTACTCTTGGTGGACTTTTTAAGGAATCTTGTTGAGAAGTGTAGTCTCTAATCTGAGGTCTGTTTCAATATAGATGCCTATTATCCCCACCCACCTCCGCCTGACTCAGAACCACCTCTCCTTCAGAAAGCAATTAAAAACTTGGATATTCGATAAGTAAATACTCCTCCCTCCCTCAAGCGCCTTGAGACACTCTGGGTGAGTAGTGCGCTATATACATTTTTGAACTTGAACTATGATTCGGTCATTCCAGCCTCCTTTTCCACGGACTCCGCGAGCCCTGGCCAGATATGATGTTAAGGTTATTAGTTCAGGTCCTAAATGGTTTGACAAGAATTGTTCAAAGACCCATAAAGCTCTGATGATAGCATTCAAATCTACACCGAGGCGGCTGTGCAGTCTAGGCGGCCAGGCGGGCTTATGTGGTAGCCCGTAAGGAAAGACTAGATGCCCTGAAGAGAGACGCGTGAGATGAGCTTGAGGAGGCCTGCAACGCAAGGGATAGCGCAGACTTCTGGAGGGTGGTAAATCAGCCGCTATTTAATGAGGGCACAGTAGTGGACTTACGTGCTCTTATACCTGCGCAAAAATGGGAAGATCATTTCCGTCGCAAATATGCAGCAGACGGCGAATATACTACAATTGTCGGCCCTACTACAGAAAATATTGTCCACTCTGAACTGGAAGAGGTGAGGAAAAGCATATCCGCAGGGAAGGCACTGGCCCAGAAGGGGTTCCTGGTGACCTTTTTAAATCATGGATAGATCTTTAAGCACCCCTGGGTACCCAACTTCTGAATACTGCAGCCCGTGTTCACCTTCCAGTACGTGGAAGGAATCGATCATAATACCTGTTTTTAAAAAGGGGAACCGCGCTCACCCAGCCTGCTATCGTCCGATCTCTTTGATAGATGCAGAAGTAAAGATGTTGGGTAGGGCAGTATAGATTCAGGTCGGGACGTGGCACGATTGAACAGAACTTGAATCTATATCTCATGGTTAACAAGTATACGGTGGCTAAAAAAGAAAGTATACACTTATCCTTCATGGGCCTCAGCACAGCATTTGACACAGTGGTAAGATCTAAGCTATGGGCAGTGCTGAGGGACATGGGGATGGATAAAGCTATAGCTGGACTTTTGCACAACCTACATATGGGGCTCGTGGCAAGGGTAAGATTTGGCACTATGCACTTTAAACTGAGAGGGGTCCGACAGGGCTGTATTTTAGCTCCTTTTCTTTTTATTTGATATATTAATTAATTAGATCGGTTTTTAAAGGATAATTGTAAAGACGTCCCAAGGATAGGATTTAGACTGATAGCTCACAACTTTCTTTTTAGTCCCAAAAATGAAACAGTTTATGTAAAATTGTTCAACTTTTTAAAGGAATTTATGTACATATTTTGATTGTATATTTTTTAAATGAGATATCATTTCTGAGCCGTTAACCTTCTTTGTAGTTGTAATATCCTCTCTTAAATACGAATATGTTTCGCACTGTTCTGTCTGCCATTTTAAAGGCTTTTGCTTATTTTATTTTTAACCTTAATAGTAAATTTGCACATGATCTGGTTGCTTTCTATCTCTTATTTGCACAATTCAGGATATGCCCTGTTCTCTCGTTGTTGGCTGCTAATTGCAAACTTTGCTCCATGAAATTGCTGTATGTTATCCCAGTTGCTTTCTAATTGTTATATGCACAATTTCGGATATTTAGGATATGCCCTGTTTCCTCAGTGTTCGCTGCTAAATTCCAAATGTTACTCCCTGAAACTGCTATATGTTGAAAAAAAAATATTCGGACTGCCTTGTCATTACTGCGTTGTCACATGGTTTTATTGCATTTTATGTATTAACTGGTGTGTATCTTTTTAAGTGGAGCTCATCGGTGGGCCAAAACTTTAATAAACTGAATTGAATTGACGTAGACGGATACCCGCCTTGCTGTATGTGGATGATAACGTTCTAATTTACCAGGCAGCAAATGGCCTTTATTGAACCAATGTGATGAATTTATGGAAAATTTGGGATTAAAAATTAATTTTACTAAATCGTATACACTATGACGTTAGGACCCATAGGCTCCAAGGCTAGAAAATATGTGATAAAGGATAACAGTATAGGTAAGGTGGATAGGTTCAGGCACCGAGGCACGCTGCTGGATGACAGACTGTCCTGGGCGCCATTTTTGAAATCACACACTCATCCTTTGACAGGGGGCCTTTAGTGCTGACGCTCTCTCCAGGCGTTTAGGTCACTGTCACATAAAGTGCATAGTACACCTCTGTAGCGCTGTGTGTGTCCCTACTGCAATTTATGGGGCAGAAATGTGGGATTACAGATCTTCTACTTTAATACAATCGGCAGAAAACAAATACCTAAGGGAATGATGACGCATGTTATTTCGTTGACTATACGCGCCTGCACCTGATACTGTTATGATGCTCTATGTGGACTACAGAAGGATTGGGTTTAATCGATTAATATTAAGAGATTGTTTGAGTCTGAATTAAAGTTCGCGTATACCACGGTTGAGCTATAAAAACTACCCTGACTAATCTTGGCCTATGCTCTGTTTTTAACTCACCTGAGAAAATAACAAAATTAGTCACTGCAGAAGTAAAAAAGTATCTTTTGAGTGCACACAAGAACTCGGGCTGAAGACTCACCGCGTAAACACTTATGTACCTCAGGCTGTGGTAAAATTAGGGACAGAACGGAATTCTATCTAAGACTGGATATGCCGGTGAACCATCGAGGATTTTTATCATATTTTCGACTCAATAGGTTTCCGCAGCTTGTAGCAGGAGGCACAGGCCACAAGACCCTCCTGTAAGTTCCTGCAGCTTGTAGCAGGATGGCACAGGCCACAAGACCCTCCTGTAAGTTCCTGCAGCTTGTAGCAGGACGGCACAGGCCACAAGACCCTCCTGTAAGTTCCTGCAGCTTGTAGCAGGATGGCACAGGCCACAAGACCCTCCTGTAAGTTCCTGCAGCTTGTAGCAGGACGGCACAGGCCACAAGACCCTCCTGTAAGTTCCTGCAGCTTGTAGCAGGAAGGCACGGGCCAAGACCCTCCTGTAAGTTCCTGCAGCTTGTAGCAGGACGGCACAGGCCACAAGACCCTCCTGTAAGTTCCTGCAGCTTGTAGCAGGATGGCACAGGCCACAAGACCCTCCTGTAAGTTCCTGCAGCTTGTAGCAGGACGGCACAGGCCACAAGACCCTCCTGTAAGTTCCTGCAGCTTGTAGCAGGATGGCACAGGCCACAAGACCCTCCTGTAAGTTCCTGCAGCTTGTAGCAGGACGGCACAGGCCACAAGACCCTCCTGTAAGTTCCTGCAGCTTGTAGCAGGAAGGCACGGGCCAAGACCCTCCTGTAAGTTCCTGTGCTGCTGTGTTGAGTCTTCTGCACTGGACACTTTGCGCATCGTATTCCGTGTTAAGCGAGGTAAAGGCTGAGCGCACCTGATGTGGGTTACAGAGCTTTATTGGAAAGTGGGGTGTGGCTTAATGCCAAAGCCTGTTCCAAAAATCTGTGAGAAAGTCCAAAGCTTCGGCTAACAACAGCTTCTCCCCGGTGGATGTCTGGCCGCGCTCATCTTGAATAGGTGTAAAGGACATTTATGAGTTGTGAATGTTTATTTCCAGAACTTGGCTAAAGATTCTAGAAGCGTTACAGACCGTTGAATATCGTTGAATCTAAGGGTGCTTACCGCGCACTGGCTTTGCACACAAGGCTCTATGGTTGCAAACCACGGTGGCCGGAGTGTGTGTTGGGTGCTTTTATGATACTACAGGGAGTTGTCCACAGGGCCTGGCAGGGGGGCCTTTTCGGTGACAAATGTAGGCCTCGTCCTATTGACTGAAATTGCAAGTCATATGAAGTCTTTAAGAATTAGTTCAAATCCATAAACCTTATAGGAGGGTATCTCGATGGCCGAATGATGTCATCTGTGATGTCATTTAACAAGTCATGAGTGATGGAGGATGTGAGGACGCAGGCAGTACACGGCTGAGGAGCAATTTATTAGTTAGCTCAGTGGTAAATGCCACTTTTTTTGTTTTTAAAATGAACATTTTTATCTTATTTCAACACATATCATTAACATCACTTTAAGTTGTGTTTTATCAATTAAGCTTTTTTTAATGTAAGGTAAAGTATTTTTATCATATCTAACAATAAGGTCACTTCCACCTTTTCCGTTTATTTTGTTGATAATATTGAAACTTAAGCAAACACCCTGCCCCCTTGGGTAACATGCAGCCAATGCCCGGGCTGCGTATGGCCTTCGGGATTGGCTCTAGGGTCTGACCAGAGGCTGTGACCCACCCCGCCGCTGGCCGCAGACCCTGGCCACGGGCCTTCAACCCACATTTATTTATTTTTGTTGTTTATCATTGGACCACGATGCCCAAGGGGGCGAAGCATGGATGGCGGCTCCGATGGGAGTACTGTGGTACCTCCCTGGAGGCTGCAGTGCCTCACAGGAGTACCGTGGTACCTCCTTGGAGGCTGCAGTGCCTCACAGGGGTACCGTGGTACCTCCCTGGAGGCTGCGGTGCCTCACTAGAGTACAGTGGTACCTCCCTGGAGGCTGTGGTGCCTCACAGGGGTACCGTGGTACCTCTCTGGAGGCTGCAGTGCCTCACAGGAGTACTGTGGTACCTCCCTGGAGGCTGCAGCTCCTCCCAGGAGTACTGTGGTACCTCTCTGGAGGCTGCGGTGCCTCACTGGGGTACTGTGGTACCTCTCTGGAGGCTGTGGTGCCTCACGGGGGTACTGTGGTAACTCTCTGGAGGTTGCAGTGCCTCACTGGATTACAGTGGTACCTCTCGGGAGGCTGCGGTGCTTCATTGGAGTACCGTGGTACCTCTCTGGAGGCTGCAGCGCCTCACAGGAGTATTGTGGTACCTCTCTGGAGGCTGCATTGCCTCACTGGGGTACTGTGGTACCTCTCTGGAGGCTGTGTTGCCTCACAAGAGTACAGTGGTACCTCCCTGGAGGCTGCAGTGCCTCACAGGGGTACCGTGGTATCTCCTTGGAGGCTGCAGTGCCTCACAGGGGTACCCTGGTACCTCCCTGGAGGCTGCAGTGCCTCACAGGAGTATTGTGGTACCTCTCTGGAGGCCTCAGTGCCTCACAGGAGTACCGTTGTACCTCCCTGGAGGCTCCGGTTCCTCACAGAAGTACAGTGGTACCTCTCTGAAGGCTGTTGTGTCGCACAGGGGTACCGTTTTACCTCTCTAGAGGCTGCAGTGCCTCACAGGAGTACCGTGGTACCACTGTGGAGGCAGCAGCGCCTCAAAGGAGTACTGTGGTACCTTTCTGGAGGCTGCAGTGCCTCACTGGAGTACCGTGGTACCACCGTGGAGGCAGCAGTGCCTCACTGGAGTACCGTGGTACCTTTCTGGAGGCTGCAGCGCCTCACAGGAGTACCGTGGTATCTCCTGCAGTGCCTCACTGGAGTACCATGGTACCTCCCTGGAGACTCCGGTGCCTCACAGGAGTACTGTGGTACCTCCCTGGAGGCTGCGGTGCCTCACAGGAGTACCATGGTACCTCCCTGGAGGCTGCAGTGCCTCACAGGAGTACCATGGTAACTCCCTGGAGGCTGCGGTGCCTCACAGGAGTACTGTGGTACCTCCCCGGAGGCTGCAGTTCCTCACAGGAGTACCATGGTACCTCCCTGGAGGCTGCAGTGCCTCACAGGGGTACCGTGGTACCTCCCTGGAGGCTGCAGAGCCTTATAGGGGTACCGTGGTACCTTCCTGGAGGCTGCGTTGCCTCACAGGGGTACTGTGGTACCTCCCTGGAGGCTCCAATGCCTCACAGGGGTACCATGGTACCTCCCTGGAGGCTGCAGAGCCTCACAGGGGTACCGTGGTACCTTCCTGGAGGCTGCGTTGCCTCACAGGGGTACTGTGGTACCTCTCTGGAGGCTGCGGTCCCTCACAGGAGTACCATGGTACCTCCCTGGAGGCGGCAGTGCCTCACTGGAGTACTGTGGTACCTCTCTGGAGGCTGCATTGCCTCACTGGGGTACTGTGGTACCTCTCTGGAGGCTGTGGTGCCTCACGGGGGTACTGTGGTAACTCTCTGGAGGTTGCAGTGCCTCACTGGATTCCAGTGGTACCTCTCTGGAGGCTGCGGTGCTTCATTGGAGTACCGTGGTACCTCTCTGGAGGCTGCAGCGCCTCACAGGAGTACTGTGGTACCTCTCTGGAGGCTGCATTGCCTCACTGGGGTACTGTGGTACCTCTCTGGAGGCTGTGTTGCCTCACAGGAGTACCGTGGTACCTCCCTGGAGGCTGCAGTGCCTCACAGGGGTACCTGGGTATCTCCTTGGAGGCTGCAGTGCCTCACAGGGGTACCGTGGTACCTCCCTGGAGGCTGCAGTGCCTCACAGGAGTACTGTGGTACCTCTCTGGAGGCTGCAGTGCCTCACAGGAGTACAGTTGTACCTCCCTGGAGGCTCCGGTGCCTCACAGGAGTACAGTGGTACCACCGTGGAGGCAGCAGCGCCTCACAGGAGTACTGTGGTACCTTTCTGAAGGCTTCAGTGCCTCACTGGAGTACCGTGGTACCATTGTGGAGGCAGCAGCGCCTCACAGGAGTATTGTGGTACCTTCCTGGAGGCTGCAGTGCCTCACTGGAGTACCGTGGTACCTTTCTGGAGGCTGCAGCGCCTCACAGGAGTACCGTGGTATCTCCTGCAGTGCCTCACTGGAGTACCGTGGTACCTCCCTGGAGGCTCCGGTGCCTCACAGGAGTACCATGGTACCTCCCTGGAAGCTGCAGTGCCTCACAGGAGTACCATGGTACCTCCCTGGAGGCTGCGGTGCCTCAAAGCAGTACTGTGGTACCACCCTGGAGGCTGCAGTGCCTCTCAGAGGTACCATGGTACCTCCCTGGAGGCTGCAGTGCCTCACTGGAGTACCGTGGTATCTCCCTGGAGGCTGCGGTGCCTCACAGGGGTACCGTGGTACCTCCCTGGAGGCTGCAGTGCCTCACAGGGGTACCGTGGTACCTACCTGGAGGCTGCAGTGCCTCACAAGAGTACCATGGTACCTCTCTGGAGGCTGCGGTGCCTGACTGGAGTACCGTGGTACCTCCCTGGAGGCTGCAGTGCCTCACAGGGGTACCGTGGTACCTCCCTGGAGGATGCAGTGCCTCACAGGAGTACCATGGTACCTCCCTGGAGGCTCCAGTGCCTTACTGGAGTACTGTGGTACCTCTCTGGAGGCTGTGGTGCCTCACAGGGGTACTGTGGTAACTCTCTGGAGGTTGCAGTGCCTCACTGGATTACAGTGGTACCTCTCTGGAGGCTGCGGTGCTTCATTGGAGTACCGTGGTACCTCTCTGGAGGCTGCAGCGCCTCACAGGAGTATTGTGGTACCTCTCTGGAGGCGGCATTGCCTCACTGGGGTACTGTGGTACCTCTCTGGAGGCTGTGTTGCCTCACAAGAGTACAGTGGTACCTCCCTGGAGGCTGCAGTGCCTCACAGGGGTACCGTGGTATCTCCTTGGAGGCTGCAGTGCCTCACAGGGGTACCCTGGTACCTCCCTGGAGGCTGCAGTGCCTCACAGGAGTATTGTGGTACCTCTCTGGAGGCCTCAGTGCCTCACAGGAGTACTGTTGTACCTCCCTGGAGGCTCCGGTTCCTCACAGAAGTACCGTGGTACCTCTCTGAAGGCTGTTGTGTCTCACAGGGGTACCGTTTTACCTCTCTAGAGGCTGCAGTGCCTCACAGGAGTACCGTGGTACCACTGTGGAGGCAGCAGCGCCTCAAAGGAGTACTGTGGTACCTTTCTGGAGGCTGCAGTGCCTCACTGGAGTACCGTGGTACCACCGTGGAGGCAGCAGTGCCTCACTGGAGTACCGTGGTACCTTTCTGGAGGCTGCAGCGCCTCACAGGAGTACCGTGGTATCTACTGCAGTGCCTCACTGGAGTACCATGGTACCTCCCTGGAGACTCCGGTGCCTCACAGGAGTACTGTGGTACCTCCCTGGAGGCTGCGGTGCCTCACAGGAGTACCATGGTACCTCCCTGGAGGCTGCAGTGCCTCACAGGAGTACCATGGTAACTCCCTGGAGGCTGCGGTGCCTCACAGGAGTACTGTGGTACCTCCCCGGAGGCTGCAGTTCCTCACAGGAGTACCATGGTACCTCCCTGGAGGCTGCAGTGCCTCACAGGGGTACCGTGGTACCTCCCTGGAGGCTGCAGAGCCTTATAGGGGTACCGTGGTACCTTCCTGGAGGCTGCGTTGCCTCACAGGGGTACTGTGGTACCTCCCTGGAGGCTCCAATGCCTCACAGGGGTACCATGGTACCTCCCTGGAGGCTGCAGAGCCTCACAGGGGTACCGTGGTACCTTCCTGGAGGCTGCGTTGCCTCACAGGGGTACTGTGGTACCTCTCTGGAGGCTGCGGTCCCTCACAGGAGTACCATGGTACCTCCCTGGAGGCGGCAGTGCCTCACTGGAGTACTGTGGTACCTCTCTGGAGGCTGCGTTGCCTCACTGGGGTACTGTGGTACCTCTCTGGAGGCTGTGGTGCCTCACGGGGGTACTGTGGTAACTCTCTGGAGGTTGCAGTGCCTCACTGGATTCCAGTGGTACCTCTCTGGAGGCTGCGGTGCTTCATTGGAGTACCGTGGTACCTCTCTGGAGGCTGCAGCGCCTCACAGGAGTACTGTGGTACCTCTCTGGAGGCTGCATTGCCTCACTGGGGTACTGTGGTACCTCTCTGGAGGCTGTGTTGCCTCACAGGAGTACCGTGGTACCTCCCTGGAGGCTGCAGTGCCTCACAGGGGTACCTGGGTATCTCCTTGGAGGCTGCAGTGCCTCACAGGGGTACCGTGGTACCTCCCTGGAGGCTGCAGTGCCTCACAGGAGTACTGTGGTACCTCTCTGGAGGCTGCAGTGCCTCACAGGAGTACAGTTGTACCTCCCTGGAGGCTCCGGTGCCTCACAGGAGTACAGTGGTACCACCGTGGAGGCAGCAGCGCCTCACAGGAGTACTGTGGTACCTTTCTGAAGGCTGCAGTGCCTCACTGGAGTACCGTGGTACCATTGTGGAGGCAGCAGCGCCTCACAGGAGTATTGTGGTACCTTCCTGGAGGCTGCAGTGCCTCACTGGAGTACCGTGGTACCTTTCTGGAGGCTGCAGCGCCTCACAGGAGTACCGTGGTATCTCCTGCAGTGCCTCACTGGAGTACCGTGGTACCTCCCTGGAGGCTCCGGTGCCTCACAGCAGTACCATGGTAACTCCCTGGAGGCTGCAGTGCCTCACAGGAGTACCATGGTACCTCCCTGGAGGCTGCGGTGCCTCACAGCAGTACTGTGGTACCACCCTGGAGGCTGCAGTGCCTCTCAGGGGTACCGTGGTACCTCCCTGGAGGCTGCAGTGCCTCACTGGAGTACCGTGGTATCTCCCTGGAGGCTGCGGTGCCTCACAGGGGTACCGTGGTACCTCCCTGGAGGCTGCAGTGCCTCACAGGGGTACGGTGGTACCTACCTGGAGGCTGCAGTGCCTCACAAGAGTACCATGGTACCTCTCTGGAGGCTGCGGTGCCTGACTGGAGTACCGTGGTACCTCCCTGGAGGCTGTAGTGCCTCACAGGGGTACCGTGGTACCTCCCTGGAGGATGCAGTGCCTCACAGGAGTACCATGGTACCTCCCTGGAGGCTCCAGTGCCTTACTGGAGTACTGTGGTATCTTTCTGGAGGCTGCGGTGCCTCACAGGGGTACCGTGGTACCTCCCTGGAAGCTGCAGTGCCTCACTGGAGTACCGTGGTATCTCCCTGGAGGCTGCGGTGCCTCACAGGGGTACCGTGGTACCTCCCTGGAGGCTGCAGTGCCTCACAGGAGTACCATGGTACCTCCCTGGAGGCTGCAGTGCCTCACAGGGGTACCGTGGTACCTCCCTGGAGGCTGTGGTGCCTCACAGGAGTACCATGGTACCTCCCTGGAGGCTGCAGAGCCTCACAGGGGTACGGTGGTACCTACCTGGAGGCTGCAGTGCCTCACAAGAGTACCATGGTACCTCTCTGGAGGCTGTGGTGCCTGACTGGAGTACTGTGGTACCTCCCTGGAGGCTGCAGTGCCTCACAGGGGTACCTGGGTATCTCCTTGGAGGCTGCAGTGCCTCACAGGGGCACCGTGGTACCTCTCTGGAGGCTGCTGTGTCTCACAGGGGTACCGTGGTACCTCTCTGGAGGCTGCAGTGCCTCACAGGGGTACCGTGGTACCTCCCTGGAGGCAGCAGCGCCTCACAGGAGTACTGTGGTACCTTTCTGAAGGCTGCAGTGCCTCACTGGAGTACCGTGGTACCATTGTGGAGGCTGCAGTGCCTCACTGGAGTCCCGTGGTACCTTTCTGGAGGCTGCAGTGCCTCACAGGAGTACCGTGGTATCTCCTGCAGTGCCTCACTGGAGTACCGTGGTACCTCCCTGGAGGCACCGGTGCCTCACAGGAGTACCATGGTACCTCCCTGGAGGCTGCAGTGCCTCACATGAGTACCATGGTACCTCCCTGGAGGCTGCGGTGCCTCACAGCAGTACTGTGGTACCACCCTGGAGGCTGCAGTGCCTCTCAGGGGTACCGTGGTACCTCCCTGGAGGCTGCAGTGCCTCACAAGGGTACCGTGGTACCTTCCTGGAGGCTGCATTGCCTCACAGGGGTACTGTGGTACCTCTCTGGAGGGTGCGGTGCCTCACAGGGGTACCGTGGTACCTCCCTGGACGCTGCGGTACCTCACAGGAATACCATGGTACCTCCCTGGAGGCTGCAGTGCCTCATTGGAGTACCGTGGTACCTCCCTGGAGGCTCTCGTGCCTCACAGGGGTACCGTGGTACCTCCCTGGAGGCTGCAGTTCCTCACAGGAGTACCGTGGTATCTCCCTGGAGGCTACGGTGCCTTACAGGGTTACCGTGGTGCCTCCCTGGAAGCTGCAGTGCCTCACAGGAGTACCGTGGTATCTCCCTGGAGGCTGCGGTGCCTCACAGGGGTACTGTGGTACCTCTCTGAAGGCTGCGGTGCCTCACAGGAGCACCATGGTACCTCCCTGGAGGCTGCAGTGGTACTTCCCTGGAGGCTGCGGTGCCTCACAGGGGTACCGTGATACCTCCCTGGAGGCTGCGGTGCCTCACAGGGGTACTCTGGTACCACTATGGAGGCTGCAGTGCCTCACAGGAGTACCATGGTACCTCTCTGGAGGCTGCAGCTCCTCACAGGAGTACTGTGGTACCTCTCTGGAGGCTGCAGTGCCTCACAGGAGTACCATGGTACCGCCCTGGAGGCTACAGTGCCTCACAGGGGTACCGTGGTACCTCCCTGGAGGCTGCAGTGCCTCACAGGGGTACCGTGGTACCTCCCTGGAGGCTGCAGTGCCTCACAGGAGTACCATGATACGTCCCTGGAGGTTGCGTTGCCTCACAGGTGTACCGTCATACCTCCCTGGAGGCTGCGGTGCCTGACTGGAGTACTGTGGTACCTTCCTGGAGGCTGCAGTGCCTCACAGGAGTACCATGGTACCTCCCTGGAGGTTGCGGTGCCTCACAGGAGTACCGTGGTACCTCCCTGGAGGCTGCAGTGCCTCACAGGAGTACCATGGTACCTCCCTGGAGGCTGCAGTGCCTCACAGGGGTAACGTGGTACCTCTCTGGAGGCTGCGGTGCCTCACAGGAGTACTGTGGTACCTCCCTGGAGGCTGCACTGCCTCACAGGGGTACCGTGGTACCTCCCTGGAGGCTGCAGTGCCTCACAGGGGTACCGTGGTACCTCCCTGGAGGCTGCAGTGCCTCACTGGAGGCTGCAGTGCCTCACAGGGGTACCCTGGTACCTCTCTGGAGGCTCCAGTGCCTTACTGGAGTACTGTGGTATCTTTCTGGAGGCTGCGGTGCCTCACAGGGGTACCGTGGTACCTCCCTGGAGGCTGCAGTGCCTCACTGGAGTACCGTGGTATCTCCCTGGAGGCTGCGGTGCCTCACAGGGGTACCGTGGTACCTCCCTGGAGGCTGCAGTGCCTCACAGGAGTACCATGGTACCTCCCTGGAAGCTGCAGTGCCTCACAGGGGTACCGTGGTACCTCCCTGGAGGCTGCGGTGCCTCACAGGAGTACCATGGTACCTCCCTGGAGGCTGCAGTGCCTCACAGGGGTACGGTG
The DNA here is from genome assembly GCF_964263255.1 of Lissotriton vulgaris. Lineage (NCBI taxonomy): Eukaryota > Metazoa > Chordata > Amphibia > Caudata > Salamandridae > Lissotriton > Lissotriton vulgaris. The sequence continues at coordinate 872,097 of NW_028248381.1, read as the reverse complement.
GTACCTACCTTGAGGCTGCAGTGCCTCACAAGAGTACCATGGTACCTCTATGGAGGCTGCGGTGCCTGATTGGAGTACTGTGGTACCTCCGTGGGGGCTGCGGTGCCTCAGTGGAGAACTGTGGTACCTCTCTGGATGCTGCAGTGCCTGACTAGAGTACTGTGGTACCTCCCTGGGGGCTGCGGTGCCTCAGTGGAGTACTGTGGTACCTCTCTGGATGCTGCAGTGCCTGACTAGAGTACTGTGGTACCTCCCTGGGGGCTGCGGTGCCTCAGTGGAGTACTGTGGTACCTCTCTGGATGCTGCAGTGCCTGACTGGAGTACCGTGGTACCTCCCTGGAGGCTGCGTTGCCTGATTGGAGTACTGTGGTACCTCCCTGGAGGCTGCGGTGCTTGACTAGAGTACTGTGGTACCTCACTGGGGGCTGTGGTGCCTCAGTGGAGAACTGTGGTACTTCTCTGGATGCTGCAGTGCCTCACTGGAGTACCATGGTATCTCCCTGGAGGCTGCAGTGCCTCACAGGGGTACCTTGGTACCTCTCTGGAGGCTCCAGTGCCTCACAGGAGAACCGTGGTACCTCCCTGGAGGCTGCGGTGCCTCACAAGGGTACCGTGCTAACTCTCTGGAGGGTCCGGTGCCTCACTGGAGTACCGTGGTACCTCTCTGGAGGCTCCGGTGCCTCACAGGGGTACTGTGGTACCTTCCTGGATGCTACAGTGCCTCACAGGAGTACCGTGGTACCTCCCTAGAGGCTGCAGTGCCTCACAGGAGAACCATGGTACCTCCCTGGAGGCTGCGGTGCCTCACAGGGGTACCGTGCTACCTCTCTGGAGGGTCCGGTGCCTCACAGGGGTACCGTGGTACCTCCCTGGAGGCTGCAGTGCCTCACAGGGGTACCGTGCTACCTCCCTGGAGGCTGCGGTGCCTCACAGGAGAACCGTGGTAACTCCCTGGAGGCTGCGGTGCCTCACAGGGGTACCGTGGTACCTCCCTGGAGGCTGCGGTGCCTCACAGGGGTACCTTGGTACCTCTCTGGAGGCTGCGGTGCCTCAGTGGGGTACCGTGTTATCTGGTACATGTATTTTGCTTTTATGTTGGCCTGGGGGGTCATTTTTATTCCCTGCCTCAGTCTCCTCCCCACCCCATGGCTTCTCTCTCTCTCTCACTGCCTCCTCTCACTTTGGCTCAGTCTGCCCCCTCTCTGTGTGACTCCAGCCTCTCTTCATCTTCTCTTGCTGCCCTACTCTCTGTTGCCCCCCCAGCCCCCACCCCATGTCTTGCCCCCCACTCTCTTTGCTTTTTGTCTCTTTGCCTCGGTCTCTGCTCCCCCTTCTCGGTCCGTTCTCTCTCTCTCACTCTCTGTCTCTCATTTACCTCTCCCTCTCTCACGCTGCCTCCTCCCTCTGTCTGTCACTCCTTTCTCCCTCACCAGTCTCTTCTCTCTCTTCCTTGGTCTCTACTCTCCCTCCCTGCCCCATATCTCTCTCTCCTTCCTGTCCTCTCACAGACTTCCCCTCTCTCTCTGCCCCTCTCTCTCTCTGCCCCTCTCTCTCTCTGCCCCTCTCTCTCTCTGCCCCTCTCTCTCTCTGCCCCTCTCTCTCTGCCCTTCTCTCTCTGCCCTTCTCTCTGCCCTTCTCTCTGCCCCTCTCTCTCTGCCCATCACCTCTCACTCTCCCGCTCGCTCACCGCCTCACACACTGCCCCCCCACCCCCCCACCTCTCCACACCTCTCGGGGAGGGCGGTGTGACCACTGGGGAGGAAGTGCCCTCGCTGCACCAATGAGCTTCCTCCGCGGACTGACAGGAGAGAGGGAGGGGGAGGTCTGAGCCCGGGCTCCAAACTAGCGCTTACTCCGGGGCTGTTGATGCGGACAGACTCGCCGCTCCCGAGCTCTTACTCCGTCCCTCCCCTCTCTACTGCACTTACTCCTGCCAGCCGCCCCTACTCTGCCCTCCGCCGCTCCCCTCCCCCCCCCTCCCCTCTCCCCACCACCTCTTCTCGCCCCTGTCTCTCTTCTTCTTTCTCTTTCTTCGTCTCTCACCTACTCTCTCTCCTACTCTCGCCCCCCTTCTCTCTCCTTCTTGCTTCATTTGCATTTTATTCTGGGATCTCTTGGCTGGCACCCCAGGATCCTCGACCCTTCCCCGTGTCATCAGAGACCCCTCGACCCCACTTCATCGTCCTACTGCCTGTCCTGTTTGGTGGGTCACCTCAGAAAGCTGCACCCCTGCCGGGACCCCTCGAATCCTGGCAGCACCCTCAGCCCCTGGAAGGGTCACCCCAAAAGCCTCGGATCCTGGCTGGGCTCCCCGGCACCCTCAGCTCCTGGAAGGGTCACCCCAAAAGTCACGGATCCTGTCTGGGCTCCCCGGCACCCTCAGCTCATGGAAGGGTCACCCCCAAAAGTCACGGATCCTGTCTGGGCTCCCCGGCACCCATATCTCCTGCCAGGACCTCCTCAGCTGATGGCTGTGACTCCAGCACCCTCATCTCCTGGCTGCGTTACCCCAGCACCCTGAACTCTTGACTGGTTCCACCCAACACACGTGCTTCCTGGTGGGAACACCCCGAGTCCAGGCTGGTCCGCCCCATCACCCTTGGCTCCGGTCTGAGTTACCACCACTTCTTTGTCAACTTTCTCGTGTACTCGTCTACTGGTGATGTTCTCTTGTCTCCTGGCGCCTTCACCCCGTCTCCAGGAAGGATCACCCTAGCACCCTCGGATCCTGGCAGGAGCACCCTGCACCCCGATTGGATTGCCTCGTCTCCTTACAGGATCTCTGTGGTTGCCACCAGTGTGATCTCTCGGTAGGATCGCCTCGTCTCCTTACAGGATCTCTGTGGTTGCCACCAGCGTGATCTCTCGGTAGGATCGCCTCGTCTCCTTACAGGATCTCTGTGGTTGCCACCAGTGTGATCTCTCGGTGGGATCGCCTCTTCTCCTTACAGGATCTCTGTGGTTGCCACCAGTGTGATCTCTCGGTGGGATCGCCTCGTCTCCTTACAGGATCTCTGTGGTTGCCACCAGTGTGATCTCTCGGTGGGATCGCCTCGTCTCCTTACAGGATCTCTGTGGTTGCCACCAGTGTGATCTCTCGGTGGGATCGCCTCGTCTCCTTACAGGATCGCTGTGGTTGCCACCAGTGTGATCTCTCAGTGGGATCGCCTCGTCTCTTTACAGGATCGCTGTGGTTGTCACCAGTGTGATCTCTCGGTGGGATCGCCTCGTCTCCTTACAGGATCTCTGTGGTTGCCACCAGTGTGATCTCTCGGTGGGATCGCCTCGTCTCCTTACAGGATCTCTGTGGTTGCCACCAGTGTGATCTCTCGGTGGGATCGCCTCGTCTCCTTACAGGATCGCTGTGGTTGCCACCAGTGTGATCTCTCGGTGGGATCGCCTCGTCTCCTTACAGGAACGCTGTGGTTGTCACCAGTGTGATCTCTTGGCGGGATCAACTCGTCTCCTTACAGGATCGCTGTGGTTGCCACCAGTGTGATCTCTCGGCGGGATCTCCCCGCTTCCAGTTAGGATCAGCTCGGCAGCTGGTGGGATCGCGCCTGGCTTGGTCACCTTCACACTTTTCTCGCCTGGCAGGATCACCTCGCTGCTGGTTGGGTCTCCTGCACCGCCTTCGGATCAGGTCAAACAGCTTCTTACTTTACTTCTTTTAGGGGAGTGGTGACAGGAAAACTGTTCTGGGTTCACGTTCAGTAGGCTGGTTAAGTAGCTCGGGGGCAACACCGTCTGTGCTGGTCAAAAAAACTTTTGGTGGGCTCCAGGCCCTGGCAGAACCTGGCAGAGCTGCCCCTTGGTGGAGCTGGTCGGGCAGGCTGGGGTAGGATGCCCGGCAGGGTGGGTAGGAAGTGGGGTGTTACCTCTGAGAGGGTGAGGTTGACCTTAAGTTCTTGGTTATGGAGTTCTTGCCTTGATGTTCCTCTCTTGGTTGTCCTCTCATCTTGGTCTTACCCTTCCTCGCGTGTAGTTCTTGCCTTGATGTTCCTCTCTTGGTTGTCCTCTCATCTTGGTCTTACCCTTTCTCACTTGTAGTTCTTGCCTTGATGTTCTTCTCCTGGTTGTCCTCTCATCTTGGTCTTACCCTTCCTCGCTTGTAGTTCTTGCCTTGATGTTCTTCTCTTGGTTGTCCTCTTATCTTGGTTACGCTCCTCTCTTGTAGTTCTTGCCTTGGTGTTCTTCTCTTGGTTGTCCTCTCATCTTGGTCTTACCCTTCCTCGCTTGTAGTTCTTGCCTTGATGTTCCTCTCTTGGTTGTCCTCTCATCTTGGTCTTACCCTTCCTCGCTTGTAGTTCTTGCCTTGATGTTCTTCTCTTGGTTGTCCTCTTATCTTGGTTACGCTCCTCTCTTGTAGTTCTTGCCTTGATCTTCCTCTCTTGGTTGTCCTCTCATCTTGGTCATACCCTTCCTCGCTTGTAGTTCTTGCCTTGATCTTCCTCTCTTGGTTGTCCTCTCATCTTGGTCATACCCTTCCTCGCTTGTAGTTCTTGCCTTGATGTTCTTCTCTTGGTTGTCCTCTCATCTTGGTTACGCTCGTCTCTTGTAGTTCTTGCCTTGATGTTCTTCTCCTGGTTGTCCTCTCATCTTGGTCTTACCCTTCCTCGCTTGTAGTTCTTGCCTTGATGTTCTTCTCTTGGTTGTCCTCTTATCTTGGTTACGCTCCTCTCTTGTAGTTCTTGCCTTGATGTTCTTCTCTTGGTTGTCCTCTCATCTTGGTCTTACCCTTCCTCGCTTGTAGTTCTTGCCTTGATGTTCCTCTCTTGGTTGTCCTCTCATCTTGGTCTTACCCTTCCTCGCTTGTAGTTCTTGCCTTGATGTTCTTCTCTTGGTTGTCCTCTTATCTTGGTTACGCTCCTCTCTTGTAGTTCTTGCCTTGATCTTCCTCTCTTGGTTGTCCTCTCATCTTGGTCATACCCTTCCTCGCTTGTAGTTCTTGCCTTGATCTTCCTCTCTTGGTTGTCCTCTCATCTTGGTCATACCCTTCCTCGCTTGTAGTTCTTGCCTTGATGTTCCTCTCTTGGTTGTCCTCTTTTCTTGGTTACACTCCTCTCTCGTAGTTCTTGCCTTGATGTTCCTCTCTTGGTTGTCCTCTCATCTTGGTCTAACCCTTCCTCGCTTGTAGTTCTTGCCTTGATGTTCTTCCTTGGTTGTCCTCTCATCTTGGTCTTACCCTTTCTCACTTGTAGTTCTTGCCTTGATGCTCTTCTCCTGGTTGTCCTCTCATCTTGGTCTTACCCTTCCTGGCTTGTAGTTCTTGCCTTGATGTTCTTCTCTTGGTTGTCCTCTTATCTTGGTTACGCTCCTCTCTTGTAGTTCTTGCCTTGATGTTCTTCTCCTGGTTGTCCTCTCATCTTGGTCTTACCCTTCCTCGCTTGTAGTTCTTGCCTTGATGTTCTTCTCTTGGTTGTCCTCTCATCTTGGTGACGCTCCTCGCTTGTAGTTCTTGCCTTGATGTTCTTCTCTTGGTTGTCCTCTCATCTTGGTGATGCTCCTCTCTTGTAGTTCTTGCCTTGATGTTCTTCTCTTGGTTGTCCTCTTATCTTGGCTACGCTCCTCTCTTGTAGTTCTTGCCTTGATGTTCTTCTCTTGGTTGTCCTCTCATCTTGGTGACGCTCCTCTCTTGTAGTTCTTGCCTTGATGTTCTTCTCCTGGTTGTCCTCTCATCTTGGTCTTACCCTTCCTCGCTTGTAGTTCTTGCCTTGATGTTCTTCTCTTGGTTGTCCTCTTATCTTGGTTACGCTCCTCTCTTGTAGTTCTTGCCTTGATGTTCTTCTTTTGGTTGTCCTCTCATCTTGGTGACGCTCCTCGCTTGTAGTTCTTGCCTTGATGTTCTTCTCTTGGTTGTCCTCTCATCTTGGTCTAACCCTTCCTCGCTTGTAGTTCTTGCCTTGATGTTCCTCTCTTGGTTGTCCTCTCATCTTGGTCGTACCCTTCCTCGCTTGTAGTTCTTGCCTTGATGTTCTTCTCTTGGTTGTCCTCTCATCTTGGTCTTACCCTTCCTCGCTTGTAGTTCTTGCCTTGATGTTCCTCTCTTGGTTGTCCTCTCATCTTGGTCTTACCCTTCCTCGCTTGTAGTTCTTGCCTTGATGTTCTTCTCTTGGTTGTCCTCTCATCTTGGTCTTACCCTTCCTCACTTGTAGTTCTTGCCTTGATGTTCTTCTCTTGGTTGTCCTCTCATCTTGGTCTTACCCTTCCTCGCTTGTAGTTCTTGCCTTGATGTTCTTCTCTTGGTTGTCCTCTCATCTTGGTCTTACCCTTCCTCGCTTGTAGTTCTTGCCTTGATGTTCTTCTCTTGGTTGTCCTCTCATCTTGGTCTTACCCTTCCTCGCTTGTAGTTCTTGCCTTGATGTTCTTCTCTTGGTTGTCCTCTCATCTTGGTCTTACCCTTCCACGCTTGTAGTTCTTGCCTTGATGTTCCTCTCTTGGTTGTCCTCTTATCTTGGTTACGCTCCTCTCTTGTAGTTCTTGCCTTGATGTTCCTCTCTTGGTTGTCCTCTCATCTTGGTCTTACCCTTCCTCGCTTGTAGTTCTTGCCTTGATGTTTCTCTCTTGGTTGTCCTCTCATCTTGGTCTTACCCTTCCTCGCTTGTAGTTCTTGCCTTGATGTTCTTCTCCTGGTTGTCCTCTCATCTTGGTCTTACCCTTCCTCGCTTGTAGTTCTTGCCTTGATGTTCTTCTCTTGGTTGTCCTCTCATCTTGGTCTTACCCTTCCTCGCTTGTAGTTCTTGCCTTGATGTTCTTCTCTTGGTTGTCCTCTCATCTTGGTCTTACCCTTCCTCTCTTGTAGTTCTTGCCTTGATGTTCTTCTCTTGGTTGTCCTCTCATCTTGGTTACGCTCCTCTCTTGTAGTTCTTGCCTTGATGTTCTTCTCTTGGTTGTCCTCTCATCTTGGTCTTACCCTTCCTCGCTTGTAGTTCTTGCCTTGATGTTCTTCTCTTGGTTGTCCTCTCATCTTGGTCTTACCCTTCCTCGCTTGTAGTTCTTGCCTTGATGTTCCTCTCTTGGTTGTCCTCTCATCTTGGTCTTACCCTTCCTCTCTTGTAGTTCTTGCCTTGATGTTCTTCTCTTGGTTGTCCTCTCATCTTGGTCTTGCCGTTCCTCGCGTGTAGTTCTTGCCTTGATGTTCCTCTCTTGGTTGTCCTCTCATCTTGGTCTTACCCTTCCTCTCTTGTAGTTCTTGCCTTGATCTTCCTCTCTTGGTTGTCCTCTCATCTTGGTCATACCCTTCCTCGCTTGTAGTTCTTGCCTTGATGTTCCTCTCTTGGTTGTCCTCTTTTCTTGGTTACACTCCTCTCTCGTAGTTCTTGCCTTGATGTTCCTCTCTTGGTTGTCCTCTCATCTTGGTCTAACCCTTCCTCGCTTGTAGTTCTTGCCTTGATGTTCTTCCTTGGTTGTCCTCTCATCTTGGTCTTACCCTTTCTCACTTGTAGTTCTTGCCTTGATGTTCTTCTCCTGGTTGTCCTCTCATCTTGGTCTTACCCTTCCTCGCTTGTAGTTCTTGCCTTGATGTTCTTCTCTTGGTTGTCCTCTTATCTTGGTTACGCTCCTCTCTTGTAGTTCTTGCCTTGATGTTCTTCTCCTGGTTGTCCTCTCATCTTGGTCTTACCCTTCCTCGCTTGTAGTTCTTGCCTTGATGTTCTTCTCTTGGTTGTCCTCTCATCTTGGTGACGCTCCTCGCTTGTAGTTCTTGCCTTGATGTTCTTCTCTTGGTTGTCCTCTCATCTTGGTGACGCTCCTCTCTTGTAGTTCTTGCCTTGATGTTCTTCTCTTGGTTGTCCTCTTATCTTGGCTACGCTCCTCTCTTGTAGTTCTTGCCTTGATGTTCTTCTCTTGGTTGTCCTCTCATCTTGGTGACGCTCCTCTCTTGTAGTTCTTGCCTTGATGTTCTTCTCCTGGTTGTCCTCTCATCTTGGTCTTACCCTTCCTCGCTTGTAGTTCTTGCCTTGATGTTCTTCTCTTGGTTGTCCTCTTATCTTGGTTACGCTCCTCTCTTGTAGTTCTTGCCTTGATGTTCTTCTCTTGGTTGTCCTCTCATCTTGGTGACGCTCCTCGCTTGTAGTTCTTGCCTTGATGTTCTTCTCTTGGTTGTCCTCTCATCTTGGTCTAACCCTTCCTCGCTTGTAGTTCTTGCCTTGATGTTCCTCTCTTGGTTGTCCTCTCATCTTGGTCGTACCCTTCCTCGCTTGTAGTTCTTGCCTTGATGTTCTTCTCTTGGTTGTCCTCTCATCTTGGTCTTACCCTTCCTCGCTTGTAGTTCTTGCCTTGATGTTCCTCTCTTGGTTGTCCTCTCATCTTGGTCTTACCCTTCCTCGCTTGTAGTTCTTGCCTTGATGTTCTTCTCTTGGTTGTCCTCTCATCTTGGTCTTACCCTTCCTCACTTGTAGTTCTTGCCTTGATGTTCTTCTCTTGGTTGTCCTCTCATCTTGGTCTTACCCTTCCTCGCTTGTAGTTCTTGCCTTGATGTTCTTCTCTTGGTTGTCCTCTCATCTTGGTCTTACCCTTCCACGCTTGTAGTTCTTGCCTTGATGTTCCTCTCTTGGTTGTCCTCTTATCTTGGTTACGCTCCTCTCTTGTAGTTCTTGCCTTGATGTTCCTCTCTTGGTTGTCCTCTCATCTTGGTCTTACCCTTCCTCGCTTGTAGTTCTTGCCTTGATGTTTCTCTCTTGGTTGTCCTCTCATCTTGGTCTTACCCTTCCTCGCTTGTAGTTCTTGCCTTGATGTTCTTCTCCTGGTTGTCCTCTCATCTTGGTCTTACCCTTCCTCGCTTGTAGTTCTTGCCTTGATGTTCTTCTCTTGGTTGTCCTCTCATCTTGGTCTTACCCTTCCTCGCTTGTAGTTCTTGCCTTGATGTTCTTCTCTTGGTTGTCCTCTCATCTTGGTCTTACCCTTCCTCTCTTGTAGTTCTTGCCTTGATGTTCTTCTCTTGGTTGTCCTCTCATCTTGGTTACGCTCCTCTCTTGTAGTTCTTGCCTTGATGTTCTTCTCTTGGTTGTCCTCTCATCTTGGTCTTACCCTTCCTCGCTTGTAGTTCTTGCCTTGATGTTCTTCTCTTGGTTGTCCTCTCATCTTGGTCTTACCCTTCCTCGCTTGTAGTTCTTGCCTTGATGTTCCTCTCTTGGTTGTCCTCTCATCTTGGTCTTACCCTTCCTCTCTTGTAGTTCTTGCCTTGATGTTCTTCTCTTGGTTGTCCTCTCATCTTGGTCTTGCCGTTCCTCGCGTGTAGTTCTTGCCTTGATGTTCTTCTCTTGGTTGTCCTCTTATCTTGGTCTTACCCTTTCTCGCTTGTGGTTTTTGTCTTGACCTTGGGGTTCTTAGCTTGGACTTCTCTTGTACAAGTTGGAAAACTTTCTAATCTTGCTCTGTATTAGAATTTTTACTGTGTGAGGTTTGATCCAAAGTTTCTTGCCTGGAATGCCGGTGTTTCTTATTTTCATCTGATGGCTGGTAGTTTTTGTCTTGTGGTCCATGTCATGTCTCATGTTGTTGCATTCTCCTGTGGGTTTCTGTCCTGGTGTTGAGGGTCTGCCCTGAATCTCTTCCTTTAGGATATTGTCTTGCACTTTTTGCCTTGTAAGGCGGCTTCTCCTCTTGCAGCCCTTCACCATTGCTAGCGGGGCCCAGCTCATGATCAATGCCTTAGGCATGAGCTGATTATTGTGAAAAGATACGATAAAGGCAGTAGGCCTGACATACGTCTCGTAAGTATTATAAAAGTATATGTTAAAATCAACAGGTATTTAAGGGTGACTTTTTATTACTTTGCAGTATTCTAGTAAAAGCCGCAGAGAGAGATTCTATGGACTCCCGCAGAGTGCTGTCATAGTACAGGAGTACCGTCGTAGTACAGGAGTACCTTAGTAGTACAGGAGTACCGTCATAGTACAGGAGTACCTTAGTAGTACAGGAGTACCGTCGTAGTACAGTCGTAGTACAGGAGTACCGTCATAGTACAGGAGTACCGTCGTAGTACAGGAGTACCTTAGTAGTACAGGAGTACCGTCATAGTACAGGAGTACCGTCACTGTTGTACTACAGGAGTACCGTCGTAGTAAAGGAGTACTGTCATAGTACAGGATTACCGTCGTAGTACAAGCGTACCTTAGTAGTACAGGGGTACCTTAGTAGTACATGAGTACCTTAGTAGTACAGGGGTACCTCAGTAGTACAGGAGTACCTTAGTATTACAGGAGTACCTTAGTAGTACAGGAGTACCGTCATAGTACAGGAGTACTGTCGTAGTACAGGAGTACCGTCATAGTACAGGAGTACCGTCATAGTACAGGAGTACCTTAGTAGTACAGGAGTACCATAGTAGTACAGGAGTACCTTAGTAATACAGGAGTACCGTCGTAGTAAAGGAGTACTGTCATAGTACATGATTACCGTCGTAGTACAGGAGTACCTTAGTAGTACAGGGGTACCTTAGTAGTACAGGAGTACCTTAGTAGTACAAGAGTACTGTTGTACTACAGGAGTACCGACGTAGTACAGGAGTACCGACGTAGTACAGGAGTACAGTTGTACTACAGGAGTACCGTAGTAGTACAGGAGTACCGTAGTAGTACCGTAGTAGTACAGGAGTACCTTGTAGTACAGGAGTACTGTCGTAGTACAGGAGTACCGTCGTAGTACAGGAGTACCTTAGTAGTACAGGGGTACCTTAGTAGTACAGGAGTACCGTAGTAGTACAGGGGTACTGTTGTACTACAGGAGTACCGTAGCACAGGAGTACCATAGTAGTACAGGAGTACCGTCGTAGTACAGGAGTACCGTCATAGTACAGGAGTACCGTCGTAGTACAGGAGTACCGTCGTAGTACAGGAGTGCCGTTGTACTACAGGAGTACCGTAGTAGTACAGGAGTACCGTAGTAGTACCGTAGTAGTACAGGTGGGTGAGCCACTCAACGCTCGAGTCAGATCCCTGGCTCTGGCCCACTCAAGGTTCTCTTGAAACCTTCACCCCCAAAGAGCTCAACTTTCCCATGAGTCATTGTGGCATAGCGGCTAGACTTACCACCGTGGAACACGGGAAGCCAGTTTCAAATCCCGGCCCCGGCTCAGCATCGTGTGAATCCAGGCAAATCTGCCTTTACTTAAACAAGGTGTAACTTAATGTGTGTGTGTTGTGAAGTGCCATTGTGTCCTTGGACAAGGTACACACTACTTGAAACCACCAAAAATAAAAGAGGGGTCTGTGTTTCACCCACGCTATAAGCTCATGCGCCAAGAATTTGGGCAAATCATTAACCTTCGATGTCAGAAAGAGAGTCTAGTGACTGCATTGCACAATGTGAAACTGGAACATCTGGGACCAATCCTGGCTTCCTTGCCTGACCAGGTTGTGTGATCCTAGGCAAATACTTTATTTCACATCTCCTTTTTTTGTCCATCGTCATCGATGGGAGCCTTTTCAGGTTGAGAGCTGTGCAAAAAACTCTCTCTCGTCTTTGCTTTAATAGCTGATAATGTTGCTTCATTTATAACACAAATCTAGGCCACATCTAAAGTGCGCGCGAGAACTGACGTGCGTTCTTAGTCCACTAATAGCGTTGTCATCAGAGCGGGGGCGGGAAGGTTTCTCAGTGCATGTTTAGAAACTCTCGCTTTTAATCAATACTTCTTAATGCAGTGATATCATCTGAGGTGCGAAGGCAAAATTCTTCCCTGTGTTAAATAACTGTACTTCAAAGCATTTTTTATTTTGAAGACATATTATCATATTCTAAAGTGAATTTTGTTGCTTGATTTACATGCCAAATATTTCCAGGGCTCGGCTTGTGAACGGGAGGCTCTTGGAGCCCGGGCCGGCCCTTGGCTCAGCTCGGGCTCTTAGAGCCCGGGCCGCCCCTTGGCTCGGCTTGGGAACGGGAGGCTCTTGGAGCCCCGGCCGCCCCTTGGCTCGGCTCGGGCTCATGAAGCCCGGGCCGCTCCTTGGCTCGGCTTGTGAACGGGAGGCTCTTGGAGCCCGGACCGCCCCTTGGCTCGACTTGTGGACGGGAGGCTCTTGGAGCCCGGGCCGCCCCTTGGCTTGGCTTGGCTCGGGCTCTTAGAGCCAGGGCCGCCCCTTGGCTCGGCTTGTGAACGGGAGGCTCTTGGAGCCCGGGCCACCCCTTGGCTCGGCTTGTGGACGGGAGGCTCTTGGAGCCCGGGCCGCCCCTTGGCTCGGCTCGGGCTCTTAGAGCCCGGGCCGCCCCTTGGCTCGGCTTGTGAACGGGAGGCTCTTGGAGCCCGGGCCACCCCTTGGCTCGGCTTGTGGACGGGAGGCTCTTAAAGCCCGGGCCGCCCCTTGGCTCGGCCCGGGCTCTTAGAGCCCGGGCCGCCCCTTGGCTCGGCTCGGGCTCTTAGAGCCCGGGCCGCCCCATGGAGCCCGGGCCGCCCCTTGGCTCGGCTCTTGGTCGGTGCTCCCTGTGAATGTCTTGGCCCGCCCACCTCTACATAGTAGGCGAGGGTTTGGTGCTGGCTGCCCCCTCCGTGGTGGATAAGACTTGCACTGTGACAAACCTATTAGAAGTAGCGTTTATCTCAATCAAATGTAATATCGTCATCTTACCTTGGTAATTGTCTGACTGCGCATGATTGTTGCTTGGATGAGAGTTTATGCTCAATACAGTAGGCCTGAGTTGGTTATTGTGACAAGGCAGTGATAAAGGCGATAAGCCTCTAAAGTTCACTGGGAAAAGTTATGTCAGAAGCCATGGGTTTGATCTGTTTATTATAAATAGGGGTGGACGAAATTTGCGTAGTCGCGCAGCACAAAGCTCCGAGAAACATTAAAAAATCTCAGCGAGCACGCAGAGTTCCGAGAGCACGCCGAATTGCTTGTTCTCCCTGCTCTTGATGCTTTTTTCCTGTTCTCGAACCCTGTTTGCGTGCTCGGGGGGAAATATTTCACGAGCACGCATTTTGAAAGCGCGAACAAGCAAAGAATTCCGCGAAGCCGCAGAATGTTTGGCAATTCCGCATTCTCATCGGAACACAAAATTACCCAAATTCCGCGAGCGGAACTGAATGTACCGCCCAGGCCTAAATATAAACCGTTATTATAAAGGCAGTCGGCCTGGCTACTTTATTGTGGAAGCCTTTGCTGAAGCTAATTAGCCACTAGCAGTAGATTCTTGTTGCCGGCTGCAGACAGCTCGTTTCTTGCATGAAATCTCACAGATTCCCGTGGTAGGCTGGGCTTTGGTGTCGGTCCGGCCTGTCCACAAACCCAGGGGGGTCGAAGATGCCCAGTGCGCTCATCTCTGTGAGGCTTTTTTGAGAGGGGTCGTCTAATGTTTTGCCTGCTGTAACATTGTGCATATTTATAATGTTATCGATACATCCACAAAGGTTGCCAGTTTATGTGCATTTTATTTAGTAGGCCTGGCTTGATCGTGGTGTGCACCAAAGGCAAAGGCAATAGGCCTTATTGGTTCATTGAGCAACGTTATGTCAGTTTTCATAGGTTTTGAAGTGTTTGTTATAACAATTTATGAGAAAGCTGGTCGGCCTGACCTACTTATTGTGAAAAGCACCTGTTAAAGGCAGTAGGTTTTAAGGGAGGATTGTTGCGACCGCGTGCTAAAGCCAGTAAAGTAGGTCTTCTTTAACGGAATCTCACGGATTACCGTAGTAGGTACCGGGTTTTTATGTTGACGACCCACTTACACGCGCCATGGGGATAAGAGATAATCCTTCTAAGGCCCTCTTAGGAGACATGTTATATTGTTTTGACAATTGTACTTCTGTACATATTTGTTATTTTATCACAGTATACCTGACGGTTACTTTGTCCGTAAACGTATTCCCAAAACAGTAGGTCTAAATTGTTTATGGGGACATCCAGTGACGACAGCTATAGGGAAAGTTATGTATATGCCGCAGGTTTGATCTGTCTATTATGAAAAGTTACTACCATACATTCGTTTATTGTGAAACACATATGTTAAAGTCTTGTACGGGTGGATTGTCACTGTAGCTTGTTAAAAAGCCTGCAGACGTGTATCCTGTTACATGTAATCTCCCCTATTACACCTGTTGGCTGGGCCTTTGGTATTGATTATACCCTTTGACAAATCCTAAACAAAATATTTTTTAGGTAAAAATTCTTGCTAGAGTCCCTTTGGATAGTTTGACAGGATTAGCTGTCTGCTAGGGTATTGTAAACAGTCATTAAAATGTAAACATAAATAGGTAAATATATTTACATATGTAGTCTTTGGGTCAGCCTCCTTCTGTCACTGGTCTGTATGGGTGACATTTACACCCAACTACCTTCCATGACAGAAGTCAGCAGGGGGCAATGGACCAGTCCTCCACAGCCATTGGCTCTTTTACCCTGACCTGAGAATGGTAGCATGTGTCTGCTCACATTTGCATATCCACCTGAAAAGGAGTGCGCCTCAGGGCCAGGGCTGGTGGCCAGTGTTTTAGATTTCAATGTTCTCCCTTTATCGGTCCTTTCTACCCCTGGTCTTATTTGTAGAGGCTACTACATCTCAATGTTTAGTGCTAGAGTCTGCCTGCTTGCCCCTCATGTCAATTTCAGTGCTCCACGCCCCGCTTGGCACTACCTCTAAACCAAGCAGCCATCATGGTATGGTATTGCCTATAGTGCTTCCTTGCTTTAACATTCCAAGATGGCCACCATGTAAGTTCTAAATGTGGCGCCTATGCTGGGACTTTACAATACTGATACAGTATGTATGCTACCATTGCAAGATGGCCACCGTGTTGGTTCTAAATGTGGTGCCCATGCTGAGACATTGCAAGATGGCCACCGTGTTGCTTCTAAATGTGGCGACCATGCTGGGACTTTACAATACTGACACGGTATGTACGCTACCCTTGCAAGATGGCCACCCCCTGCTATGCTTTGTCTTATTTGTTCTTGCAAAAATAGGCCCATCATGTTTAGGTGGGAACATATTTACTTTGTTCGAACTGTATTCTTTTAGTTTAGTATTGAGTTTGTATGTGTGTGTCATTATGGTTGTGGCTAAGTGGGTGAATGTAAGATTGAGTCGGTGAATGAAAGGATAGAGTGCATGTGTACTGACACACTGAGTGCCTACACCTGTCAGCGATTGAGGTGGCACTTTCGAAATATACGGGACCCGTTGGCGTTGCCACTGGTCTTCATAGGCTTGTTTGGGGTCCTGGTCATAAAATGTCTACTAGTGGCTTTTGTCTTGGGATTCTTGTCTTGGCTTTGTAGATTTGGAGGGATTCCTTACAGTCTATCTGTGGGTTTCTTATCATGCGGAGTGTGGTTAAGGGCGATGGCATGATGTATTATGGAAATAGGGTTATTGCCAAACGTTTGAACAGGGGATATTGAGCAATTCATAAACACATGCAGGGAATCACTTGAGGCACAGAGAGATCTGTTTGCAATTCCTGGATTCAGGGTCTTGGAGCTCAGTGGATTCCTATTTTTTGACTAAGGGTTTTTTGCCAAGGTTCCTTAATGTGGAATTCCTGGTACTGGAGTTCTAATTTTGTGGGTATTTTTATCGTTTTGGCGTTATATTAATGGCTTCTCGGTTTGTGTTTTCCAGCACTTGTTTTGATTCTCTTCTCAAGGGGGTCTTGCCTTGGCCTTTTGGCTTGTCATCTTGTCTGCAAGCCCTCCTCGAACTCATTCCTTTGAGGCCATGAACTGATATTCAGGTTTGTGTTTTCGGATCCTTGCCTTTGAATAATGATTTGGAGGTGTTTTGTGGGTGTTCGCTTTTCTTTGTATTGTTAGGCTTCTGTCTTGGGCCCATAGCTCTTGTTTGAGACTTCTTCAATAATGTTCTTGTCATGCTCTTCATTAAAGTCTTAATTTTGGTTCTTGCATTGGATTCTTTTGCTCATTTTATATTTTTGTTTTGACGACGCTGTCTCTTTATTTGTTTTCTAATCTTGGGGGATTTGACTAGGTCTTGTAGTGCTTGTTGAAGTATAGTTTGGGGTTCCTGTATTTGGTTTGTGTTCTGGATTTATTGTCTTGGTGTGTTACGGTTTTGGTACGTAGATTTCCTGTTTTGGCTGTTGTGTGCTCTTTTTGTCTCGGGGCATTGTTATGTGGTTTTGGTATTTTGGTCTTTACATGTTCCCATTGTGGTTCTCAGCTGGTGGCTATGTTATCCTAGTCATTTGGTGCTCACTTGTATTTCCTTATGTCAGATACTTGACTGTTCTATGTACTATTCTTGCCTTGTGCTTTTGCTTTCGGTTTATTGCTTTAATTATTTGTTTTGTGTTCATGCCTTCAAATTATTCTCTTGGTTTGGAGTTCAGGTTTTAGACCATTGACTTCCCCATGTCCTTTTTGTCATGGTTTGTAGTTTTGAGTCTTGTCTTTCAGTTCTTTTCTTAGACATGTTGTTGTCTAGTTCTTACTCTACTTTTTTTTTATTATTTCTTTTAGCCTTGGGCTTTTCCATCGTTATTGTGGTTCTTGTTTATTTTTTGTTTTTGGGGAGTTTCTTTAGGGTCATTTTCTTTATGTTCTTGTTTTGATTTTGTTGTGTTATTGTTTCATGTGAAAGTTCTGGCTCTGGGTGATTGTCTTTGACTTTCAGTGCTTGTTTTGTGTCTGTTGTTTTGACCTTGGGTACCTTATTAGATTGATATTTGGTTTGACAGTTCTTGGGGTTTTTTCATTCTATTTTGCCTTTGGTTCTTGTTTTGCAGGCATGGAGTGGATTTTTCCATTTTGGATCTGGCATTGGGCCTTATTTTGTGGATTATGTAATTGTGTTCTTGGTTTGGTGGTTGTTGTGTCTCTTGCATTGGCCTTCTTTGCTTGGGTTCCAGATAATTGTGTGTATCTATATGGTATTTCTATGAACCTAACCCGAAGGCAGCCGACTACCTTACTTGGTCAAACATAATGATTTAGTAAATGAATGAATAGCCAGCTGGCTGGGTTTTGGAAGCAGAAGTGTACTCACATTATTCAAAGGTGTTTTTTGTAACCCCTGGTAGTATTTCTAGCAGTGAATGTTCTGTTCTTTCCACCAGGATTCTTCTGTCAAGGTTCAAACCAGGGCAAAAGGTCCAGTATGGGAACTCAGTTTCCCAGAGGATTGTACCAGTGACTGGGAGTTGCATTGTCACATGTAAAATATTCACACACATCTCTTGTGTAGTGCAATGTGTGACCCGAAAGCTGTTCCAGGTCACTTTTGCATGTCGTATTTTTGCATGTCGTAGTGCTGACATAAAGACAGTTATAGAGACGGGCATGTATGCTAGCACACAATTGCTGCAGGTAACAGTTATGAGTTTGTTTCTAGTGCCCTAGAACTTGAGGTAGGTTGGTCAACAGCCTGCAAGGGATAGCATTCCTTGGTTGTGTCGTACAATGTTCCATTGTTTGGTGAGGTGACGTTCCATGGTTTGGTGGGATGGCGTTCCATGGTTGCGTGGACTAGCTGGCCATAGTAGGCTCCTTTTGTTCTATGCGGTTCTTCATTTGCACCTTTGCAGTTTGATTGTGGTTTGAATACAGTTTATGTAGATTGTCTCCCCCAGAGCACTCCATTGATACCCTTGCGATTGGACATGGAAATCGAGCCCATCACTGAACTACCCTCGGCACGTCCACTTCTGTACTGGAGAAGGCTCTGGACTGTCCCAGAGCTCGAGGACTACAGAGCGGAATTCTCAATGGTCTGGGCTACCCTGAAAGGCAAGCGTATACCGTGGTTACAGCACATCAAAACTCTTGCCCAACAAATTGGCCTCCCCCAATTGTGGGAGTCCCCTGAGGTGAGCTGTGCGGCGGTCCAGAGGAAAGAACTTGTGGCCATTGTGAGACATTTTAACCTAAGTCTACTGTGTAGTGCGACAGTTATGGGAAGGCTTACGATAGAGTTCTTACAGGTCAAGCTGGCGCCTCAGAGGGAAGAATTCTTAGACCTAATACAGCCACCGCTAGCGAGGAAACTATACACCCATTTAAGGCACGGCTGCTTACCCATCGGGGCACTGACTCTCTCTTGGTCAGGGAAAGAGGATGGTTCCTGCCCAGCATGCAATTGTACTAAAAAGGACATCACATTCTGTTCTTTTGCCCGGCGTATAGCAGTATACGTAGATGCTGGTTGGTACCGTTGTGTAAAAACTTGGGATTAAGCCAATGTGCCCAGGCCTGCAGGATCCTAACCTATGACACCTCTCCCGCCATTGTCTTCTCGGTTTCCCACTTTTTACATGGAATGTGGCGAAGAAGGACTTCTTTGCTTAACTAACTGTCTTTTTTTTATTCTTTTTTACTGTGATGGCCATTTCTTGATAACTTCCAATTTAATAATGTCTTATCTTAAAAACTCTATTTATATTTTTATTATCTATGTACATATTTTATCTGTGCTTTTATGGTCTTTGACCGAAATAAAGTTATCAAATGAGATTGTTTGGGAGGGATATTGCAAGTAGGCATTGCCTGTGAAGCATAGCGCTTTGAAGGCCACCACCCTTCTTTCTCACAGCAAGTAGTATGGAGTTCCGTTGTCTATTAGCTGACGGGTGATGGATTTCTAGGCTCTATTGTCCATTGGGTCCCTGGTTTCGGCGGCTCAGCCGTTTGCCAGGTCTTCATCGTGTGGTAGTTGCATGAGGTGTCAGGGTTGAACTGTCGCAAGAGCTAGTTTCATCACTCTGAGTTTGTGTGATGGACAGCCCCAGTTATGGACCCCACTGTCGAGCCTTTTCTCAATAACCTATAGTTTCCAGGGAGCACCCAACAAAGGCAGAGATGCCGCTGTCTGTTCTCCCCACTGTCCATGGACAGTGAGCAAAGCCCGAAGAATTCATTTTTATTTCACCTGGTTTCATAATCTCTTGTGTGTACAATTGTTTTCTTGTTGATACAACCAGGCCTTTCTTTCTAGTGTATCCCCGCCACGGTTAGAAAGCATGTTCTTTTTGCATCGTTTTTCATTATCATGGTCATGTAAAAACTTTATTTCGATCAGTATGATCATAAAAGCATTTTAAGCAAAATCCAACATCTCATTTGAGTTAAAAACAAGTTATAAAAAGGTATACAGACATCAGGTAACATTATAACTAATCCATGGTTGTGCCTAGACATCAGATCTAATTTGCAATCAGTCCTGATACCTCGATCTGCAGTCACCTGTATATACAGTACTTAGGTTCAGTTTATAGTAACAAGATGTTTTATCTGCACTTAATCTAAAACTCATATCAACTCACAATCAAAAATGTGTATAATTATATACAGTACTTGTATTAATCATTAAGCCAATTATTGGCAGCATAACTGGTTACAATAAAGTGTTTGTGCAAGAATATGATAACAAATTTGCAGAACCTTGAATATGGATGGAAGGGTCAGGTAATAACAGTTTACTTCAAGGTGAGAGAAAAAAAAACATTGTTGTAAACCGTTAAACACCAGTCCTGAATCTTGATAGTCTTATAAGCTATTATTGCATACCTTAAATATAATACATGATTAAAATACCGTTAAGATAGGCATAAAATCCAACAAAAATTCCATCAGTTGAAAGCGGGACAATATATGCACTGAATTAGTCACCATCTTTTGGGGGCATTTAAAAAAAAGCTCTTGGAGTGTACCACATGGAAAATAAAAAGCCTGTCACCGAGTAAACTATGGGGAGGCTGGCGTCGTATTTAGAAGCAAGCCTGAAGGCCTCTGAGCATTGCCCGGTTCCTTGATTTCTGCAAATCTGAACTAGCCATCGTTTTCTTGCTTTTTTATCGCCAGTTCAGACGCAGAACACATGGATTTCAGATTCTTCTGCACGGTTGCATGCCGGGCAACCCAACATTTGTTGGCCTGCCCGTTTATTCGTAAAGGCACGCAGTGGCAGTCCCCCGTGCCTGAACTGTAAATAGAGCTTTCTTGCAGCGGCCGGCTTGATATCATTAAGCACCGGCTCTAATGTGAACTGGTCTTTGATTTCCATCAACGCCGCAGTAAGTTTCCCCATTGAGTGGTTCCCCTGGAGCTGGGTCAGTTTAGTCTCCCAATATCGACCCTTTAGCTCTTCCCTTGAGACTGGAGGCCATTGCATTTCAGGATTATCCCAAAGATTACCCAGACCCATCAGTGAAAGGTGTTCCTGACATAAGGAAACCACGGTAGTCTCCGTGCCCCTGATAGATTCAACACCTTTCTGAGTTCTTTCCGATGCTCAATCAATTCTGGAGTAACCCACAGGCGCCTCCAGAATAAAAGGGGTCTCGAAGATGTTTCATCCGCAATTGGCCTAACACCCAGGTCTAAGCATAGTGGAATAAGTGGGGTGCTGTGTGGAAGACCAAACAATTGTCTAACAAAAAGATTTTCTGTTTGTGTTAGGCTATCGGTGCGGTCATGCCCCCAAAGTTCAGCTCCATATAGGGCAGCACCTCTACCTTGAGCCCTGTCTATCTCTACAGCACCTCTAGCTTGAGCCCTGTCTCTCTCTACTGCTGAGCCCACTGGTTTGTGGAGAGAGCTGCGAAACACCTTGGACAAACCCCCTGTTTTTTGCACTAACTTCATACTTGTCTTTTTGTTCTGTGCTCCCCAGTCCATTTTTTCAGCAATAGTAATACCGAGGTAATCAAAGATAGATACCCTCTCTAATGGTCTCCCTCCTAGACATGGGTTTGACCGGGTACTTTTTGTTGAGTTAAATACCATAAATGTGTTTCTTGCAGATTAATCTCAAGTCCCCTTTCTTTACAGACGGCATCAAATTTATTTAGGACCCTCTGTATACCCATTGGGCTTTTAGATAATAACAGGGTATCGTCGGCAAACATCATGGCCGGGATATTACGTGCTGCCAACTTCGGTGCGTCTAGATCTTTCTCAGAGTTTAAAAAGTCGACTAGCCCATTGATAAAAAGATTAAAAAGAGTTGGAGCGAGAGACACACCCCTGGCGCACTCCTCTGTCTACAGGAATAGGTGTAGTGAGTTCCCCAAGTTTGCCAAATCTTATCTGTGCATAATTTCCTTTGTGCATCCATTTTATTAATTGACACAAATATGGTGGAACCCCCATCTCTAGCTGGACTTCCCACAACTTATCTCTTGGGGGCCTAGGTCGAGTGCAGATTTCAGGTCTACAAAAATTAAATCGAGGCTGCCACCCTCCATACTCACGGTCTTCCAGTGTAATAATTGTAGTCTGAATATCTGGTCTAGAGTGGATATTTTTTCTCTAAAGCCTGCTTGGAACGGGCTGAGGACTTTATGTTCCTCCATCCAGCTCTGCAAACAATATAACAATATGCGTGCATAGATTTTTTGACTGATGTCGATAAGGCTTATGAGCTTGTAACTTGTGGGCAGCATCGGGGAGCCCTTTTTAAAAATTGGGATTATTTGGGCGCTGGCTCAACTGGTAGCGATTACCATACCTTGCATAACAACATTAAATAAAACCCAAAAATACGGAGCCCAAATGGTTGGTTCACTTCAGAACTAATCCCCGGGGATCTTGTCAAGCCCTGGAGCCTTACAAAATGCAATTTGGCTTAGGGCACCAGTTACCTCTCTGAGGGTTCTAATTGGGGTATCATCCACCGTTCTAGGGGTGTTTTGTTTGCATTAGAGCAGTCTGCCTGCAAATGGTGACGTGTTTCATTCGTTGCACTAGCCTTTGGCTTTGCCCTTGAGTAGAGGGACTCAAAATCATCCCGCCACACATTTGCCCCTTCGTTTGGCTCTATTGCAGGTTTGCCTTCAGTGCTACCCGTGTTCACCACATTCCAAAAGGACTTCATGTCTCGGGTTCCCAGAGAGCTTCTGAGGGTTTCCCACTTTTCACTTTCCCACTGTTTTTTTGCTTCCACCGTACTTGTACGATAGGCCGTTCTACAAATTTTAATCAACGGTCTCTTTTTTGCCTTAATGGCGGAGACCAAATCTTTTTTGGCCTTTCTGCACTTTCAATTAAACCATTGATGACGGGGTATTCTTTTATTACCAGCCTTTTTTATTGGAAAGAAGAAGTCAGCCTTGTTGGCTGTTGACTTTGTATGGTTCAGGGCAACCTTCGGTAGTTCAAATTGGGTATTATCGGCAGAGACAGATTGAATAGAGTCCATAAGAAACGGGATGACAGTTAGATACAGGGCGCCCAGCTTTTCTTGAGAGTTACTCAAGTCCGCCCATTGGACTCTCCTCCTAAAATTAGTAATAATCAATCTGCCATCAGCAGGTGTAGCCAAGTAGTAGGTGCACTCAGGGGTTAATATAAGTAGTTCTAAAACGAGTGCATCATGGTCACTATCATGACGCGGCACAATCTTAAAATCAGCAACCCTTTGCCATGAGGTTAAACTGGCCAAAATATGATCGATTAGCGTATCTTGGCCAATTCTAATAAAAGTATGCTTAACCAGGGGTGTCAGTCTTAGTTCTACCATTACATGTTCTCAATTAATGTTTTAGTGCCAAAGAATTCATCTGAAGTCCCACGGGAGTCCACGCTCTTACTGACGGACAGGTTGGGTCTGGTACAGCCCAGTGCAGATCTTCTTCACATGGGGTGCCCCTAAGCATGCCCTCTAGGGGCTCATACTGACAGTTAAAATCCCCCCCTATAACAGCAGGAAGTTGCCAGGAATGTTAGCAAGGACTGTAGTTAGCTCGTCAAGGGGCTGGAATAGACGTTTATTAGGGCAACAGTGGTCCTTGGAGGGAAATCAAGGAGGTCACACAGTATGTCATTTGAAGATGTTTCTAGCTGGGTAGATGTACTACCCGTGTGTGTCTCTACCCAAGTGCTCAGCCCCCCTGATGGCCTCCCCTTTCCTCCTGATGTCACTGGAATGGTATATATGGCATAACCTAGTTTGAGTAGATCCCCCTTGCCCAAGTTTCTTGCAACATACAAATTTCGTTTTGTTGAATGAAACTCCCCCAGTCAGGACTATCCAGCTTGGGGTCAAGGCCGGCCACGTTCCAAGAGATAACTCGCAGCCTCGATAGATCGGCCTCTATCATTGGCCGTGCATTCTGGGGACGGGGGGGGGGGGTGGCATAATCTCGCCTATACACAAACCTAACTTCTGAGAGGACCTACAGTTGGAGATGTGGGGTTGGCTATTAGTTATTGCCCCTCCGGGATCTGACTTATTACCTCCTTCTGTCACTTTCTGGCTCCCACTGGACTCGCCCTCTTCCACTATCATACACTGTTCTGTGATCGCCCCTACTTGATGTTTATTATCCTTTGCCCTACACCCCTTAAATACAAGTTAATCCACTTCTTCAAGGGCACCAAACCTATTGGTTGTGGGAATGGAGAAGAGTGGTTGACTCGGCGGCTGGAATCCCAATATATCTGTTTGGTAGTTTTGATTTAGGGGCCTCCCCTCCCACCCATTTCCACGATACTGTGGGCCTTGTGGGGGGTAAAAGTAAGACA
Source organism: Lissotriton vulgaris (assembly GCF_964263255.1). Taxonomy (NCBI): domain Eukaryota; kingdom Metazoa; phylum Chordata; class Amphibia; order Caudata; family Salamandridae; genus Lissotriton; species Lissotriton vulgaris. The sequence goes on along the minus strand of NW_028248381.1, from coordinate 848,683 downwards.
GTGGGACAGCTCTTATTGTTCCTTCCTGTCTCCCGTTGTCCCTTGTTAGGAAGACTGATTGATTTCTGAAATGAATGACTACAGAGTCTCCCCGTAACTCCTTGGGTCTACATCCCACCCAACCTACTCAACGAGTCGTTAATATTTCTCCGGCGTCCTCGTAGCGGAGTTGCTTGTTATTAACTAACCAAAACAAACATTTATTTTATACGTCCTGATGTGATTCCTTTTGCCCCCTCCCAAGCTTGGGATGCCTGACAAGATGACAACATAGGGGGTTGACGTTGGCGGTAAATTAATATACAATGGTGGGCTATTTTCTTTAAGGGTCTCAGTATTTTTATTGCAACCGACCCTCTCCCATTGTCGGCAAACTTGCTGTGGTCCACTGTTCAGTGGTGGGCGGATGTTGATTTTATCCTGCTAGGAGTCGCGGTACACTACCTTGCTTGAACATTAAAAGTACTGGGTGGGGGGCTATTCTGAGATGGGATTGGGGCAGCCTTACTAATATTGTGTGTAACCTGTATTACTTGACCGCTACCAGTCCCTTCCATTCCATTGGTGGTCTCTAGCAGTATCGTCATCTTATCAATCCTATCTATCAGCATTTTGAGTTCGTCCTTTACAATGGCCCCTAATTGAAAATATAAATCCATCTCTCGCTTAAGATTAACCTCAAATACTATCGCCCGCCACACCAGGAGCGCCCTCACAGCTCGACTCGACACGATGCTCTATACGTGACTGTTAGAACTGGCTATTTCTGGTAGGCTAAGACTGACGCCATAGCCAGGCAGAAACCACCATTCTAGTCAGGGCAAGGAAGTCACACGCCAAGATAACCTCTGCTCACCCCCTTGGTAGCTTGGCTCAAGCAGTAAGGCTAAACTCGGAGGCAATGTGTAAAGCATTTGCGCCAGCGCACAACAGCAACAACATACTAGGCACACCACAAAAGAGACTCCACACAAGGTTATTATAAAAATAACTTTTGTATTGTAAAAACATATCAGATAAAATCACACATATACATTGTGCCAACTGGCACAGGCAATATTCACAGGGATTATGTACACAAGACAGGGCCACATGGGCCACTGTCATATTCAGATATAGCACTTCTAGATAAAGTGTAGAATATCAAATCACTTCTAGAATAAAGAATAAATGTAACATAAAATAATAATCAAAGATAACCACCAGTAACCACTGGTAACAGGAACCAGGACCTTACTAGGACCACCTGTACTAAGAAAGCAGAACCACCTAAGTATCACACAGCATTAGGGGTCTAAGAAAGAATACATTACTCATGATGCAATAAACCTACATTCAGAGGAGTAGAAAAGACAACCACCTAAGAATAACCACATTTAGGGGCATAAACCAGAACACCTTACCCATGATGCATGAACACATTCAGAGGAGTAATAAGGATAGAGCACATGATGCAATAAAATCACATTCAGGGGTGCAGCGCAAGAAGACACATGATGACCAAACATTCAGAGGTGCAGCGCATGGAAAGAAAGACACATAATGCATAAACATTCAGAGGTGCCATAACATAAATCAATAGCGCAAAAACACACAGTAGGCAATTACTATTTAAAAGCATAGAAATCACATTGCGCCTATACTACATAAGCCACTACCTGTGGCAGTCCCTAGGCCAACTGGCCTTGTTGGGGCAAGGATGCCCTGTGTCCAATGTCAGGGCGCGCTGCCATGCAGCGCCAGTCCAAAGTACAAAAAGCCTAAACGTGGCAGGTGCCCACAAAGTGCTGGGCACCTGGGCATCGCAATAAAATAAACTGCGACAGGGTCCTCACTGACCCTTGGGCGCAAACTGCGCCAGGCTGGAGCCACACAGGCTCTAAAACAAACACTGGTCAAACGTTGGAGCCCTCAGGCTCTGCAAACAATGCCCCTTCGAGCCTTCTCCTGGCTCTGGACAACGTTGGGGCGACCCGCTGCCAACTGGGGCCGCCCTGACTCTGTGTCTTTTCGACCAAAAGGGCCCTCGAGCCACGCGGGCTCGTAAATCAAAAGAAATGGCCCCCTAGAGCCTCTCTGGACTCATACACGTGTTGGGGCGACCCACTGCCAGCTGGGGCCGCCCTTGAAGCCCTCGTGGCTTCATAAAAACAGGAAGCGCGAGCTCGCGCTATGGGGGGGGGGCGGACACCGACAATGCGTCCCGGCGCCCCCCCCCTTCTCCTCTGCCACTCGCTCACCGGTTCGGCTGATTCCTGCGCCGGCGGACAGTGCGGCACCTGCGGGGCTCCCTCCTTCCTTACGGGAGCTCCGCGCTGCTACCAGCGGCCTCAGCCCCTGTGTCCCGCACTTCACCCGGGCCGGCAGGATCCCCGGTCTCCCTCGGCACACGGGAGACCGGGAGGACGATCTCCAATCAGGGCGCGGCTCTCCCAGCGAGCCCCTCGTGACGCGGCAACTTCTTCCCGGGGCCCGCCAAGCCCAGCGCGGCTCTCCGGGACCCGCCTCCAACAGCGGCCCAATCAGTGCGCGGCCTAACAGGGCGAGCCTCCCAGGCGCACCAATCCCAGCGCGGCACCTTCGCTCAGCTTCCCTCGGCGGCCATGCACCACAGCTCGGGCCGCGGCGGTGAACAAAGGGGCATAACGAGGGGTAAGCACCCTCGAGGAGTATCTGACCTTCAGAAGCGAGGTGGGCACTCGCAAAACAATCCAATAAACGGGGTGGCACCCGCAACGAAGCAAATAGCGATATCGGGCATGAAGCAGGGTGGCACCTGCAAAACCTCACGCAAAATGCGTGATAGCGACACGCTCGCTACGGGTCCAAAATAAAGCGCTCTCAAGCGCTATGGGACAAAAATAAAGCGCTTCCATCGCGCTGGGGACACTGGCAGGACCCACAGGCCCCTGGAAAGGACCCCTATAACCAGAAGGGTCCCAGCATCACAGGTTAAGGTCTCCAGGGCAGAACAAAGTCCAGCAAAAGTCCTCAAAGATGCAGCCAGGCAGGGGGACAGCCAGGAAGAGTCCCCCAGCAGTCCATCAGATGTCCAGGAGCTGGGCAGGGCCCAGGGATCCCCCTGAGCCCCAGCAGCAGCATGCTCCTGGCAGATTCAAGTTGAAAACAAGAACCATTTGGAAGGGGATACAACCCCTTCTTATACAGTGCAAAACCTTTGAAGTTCTTTGAAGTCCTTTGAAGCAGGCAGTGTGAGAACCAGCTGGACTGGTTTAGAGGGAAGTCCCCTTCAGTATCGGGGACAGAGGTGTCAGTCGCCCAGCGGGAGGTGGAGCCAGCTTTGTAGTTACACAGGAACAGCCCTTCACTATCAGGTGCCATCTCCTCCCACTTCCCTGGCAGCAGATGCTGCTTTTCATCCATGGGCTGACTCAGACAACCTCCTGGGCTCTCCAGCCCCTGTCATCCTCAAACCAGACAGTCAATCCACAAGCAGGCCCATGCACTCTGGGCCAGGCTCACCAGCCAATCACACGCTAGCACCAACTTACACAAATATGCCAACTTCCAAAAGTAGGACTTCTAGACTAGACACAGCCATGTCGCATACATCATTTTGCAGCATTCATTCTCACGAGTTCTCTCATACCAAACTCGCCCCTGCACTCCCCACGCATCAGGAACTACCATGGGCATACATATTCCCCATTCATTCCTATGGGAGGGCAGGTCACTCACCATTCATCCACAGAGAGCTCAAGCACTTTACACTGTACCACAGTGAAAAAGTGCGCAGAGGCCTAAAGTCACCAATACCAGGTTCCATAAATAGGCTAGGAAAACGCAAAAAGTCTAGGGGTGAACCTGCCTAATGGGCCGGGTCCAACAGTGACGATTATGCCAAATAGAGTCAACTTATCCCAAGACCACTTTTTCACCAGCCGGAGAAAAACCAAACGGCAACGTGACTTATAATTCAGAATTCTTTTACCAATTTCCACTGATTAGCCCAGCCGGGTTGGAATTATCACCGGCGGCGCGATTATAAAGCTGTGTAATCAACTTTCAGCCCTGAGGAGTCGTGGAATTACCTTCTGCACACAACAAAACATGTGTCGCTGGTTTCTGTTTGCTCATACGACAACTGAATAAAAGAACAAAAGATTACAACACTTATATGACTATTAATCAATGCTTTGCATAATTGTTCTATTGTACTGAACTCTACAAAAAGAAAAAAAGTTTTACTTTTATGTGTGCCTAGGTTCAGACACCTAATTTGTATATTGTGAGGGAGTTTCCCACACAGCACTGAGGGGTTATAGGGCTTTTTTCCCCTTTCCTAGTATCACCGTATGACTTTTTGTTTTTTTTACATTTGCGTGATACAGCAGTGTGCCTATAGATCCTTGGTTTCTAAAAACCTTTTCTTGTAGATTTTTCTCTTTCAATAATAGTCAGAGACCCTGAGTGGTGGCAAAAGGTTGCAGATTAATTAATAAGTCATAAGTCTTGAGTAGATCATAAATCCTCCTGATAGCAATCGATTATTGATATATGCCATAAATCCTGTAAGAGTGTCATCATAAACCCACCATACAGTGGCAAATCAGTGATCCCCAGTCTTAAACCAGTTTGGCAACACAAGAGGAAACCGAAAGGCTTTTTTCAGAGAAACCACTGGGTGCACAACTTAAAGTAGACACACTGGATACTGATTAGCAAATAAAGGTGGTGCAACTGGGTGAGAGGAGAGCCCTTAGAACCACTCAACAATTGGTAGCGTAACTACCAACTTACAATTATTGCAGGTTTACCCAATGCACTCAAAAGTAGATCACATGTTATGTAACATACAATAAACAAAGCGACAGAGAAGTAGGAATCTCCAGTGGGAGAGTGGTCCGATGGAGTCCTTTATTTTGTAAAACAGCCAGCCGACACGTGTTTCATCGCTATTGCGAATCCTCAGGGCTATATATGGCTGTATCTCAACAGAAGGTCGCTCAGCTGGTTATAATTCCGACCCAGCCGGGCCCGTGACCGCGGGTGAAGAATAGACAGGGATAAAGCAGCCACTCCCTGTGTGTGGTAACTGATAAGTGTCACGGTCTTGTGTATGACATCCGAAAGAAGTCTTCGTATATGACGTGTTTGGGCACTAGTGAGTTCCAAGTGATTGTCTAACAAGGCTTCACGCTCCTATCGAGCAGCCTAGAGTCGGGTGCGACTCCCGTCATGTGGAAGCAAGATGTCCAATTCAGGTATGAAGGGCAGCGCTGCCGCGTACTTCTCGTGGGTCGTGTTCCTGTTTGGTGGAACACGACCCACGAGAAGCCCGCGCTTTATAAAAATGCATTAAGTAAATAAAATAAAGGTGGTTTGGGAATCCCACAGACAGCAGTGGTACTTGGAAGAGAATTGGGATACGGCAGCTTTTGACCCCAGCATCCCAGGGCAGCACTTCAAGGGGGGGGTGGAGGGGGGCTGTGTTAGTCAGTTTGCGCTGCTCTGGTTTTCGTTTCAACCTGAGCATCCCCTGAGCCCGAGAAGGATGCGGTCTCTGCTGTCGTAGGCCGATCGACTTCCTGTGGGTACCACTCTGAGTCTCATGACAGGAAGTGACGCTAACAGCATCCTCTGGAGGCGCCGATGGGTCACACTCAGGTTCCCCCCTGCAGGGAAGGGGGAGTGTTAGGACCGAAGCAGGCTCATCGTTATAGCAGCCACAAACGACAGCTCTGATCGTAAGAACAGGCGTGACGTCACTTCCTGTCTTGGAACAGGTGTGTTTCAACGATTGTACTGGTGTTACGCTATGGAGCAAACTACTGCTAAAGGGACCCAGGACCTGTAACTACCCCTGGCCAATCGAACAGTCCGCGCCTTTTGAACTTAGAGCTTCTGCATACTCCTGCGTGGTCACCTCACGCTGGGGCCGTGAGTCCTGCGTGGTCACCTCACGCTGGGGCCGTGAGTCCTGCGCGGTCACCACACGCTGGGGCCGTGAGTCCTGCGCGGTCACCACACGCTGGGGCCGTGAGTCCTGCGCGGTCACCACACGCTGGGGCCGTGAGTCCTGCGCGGTCACCTCACGCTGGGGCCGTGAGTCCTGCGCGGTCACCTCACGCTGGGGCCGTGAGTCCTGCGCGGTCACCACACGCTGGGGCCGTGAGTCCAGCGCGGTCAACTCACGCTGGGGCCGTGAGCCCTGCACGGTCACCTCACGCTGGGGCCGTGAGTCCTGCACGGTCAACTCACGCTGGGGCCGTGAGCCCTGCACGGTCACCTCACGCTGGGGCCGTGAGTCCTGCACGGTCACCTTACGCTGGGGCCGTGAGCCCTGCGCGGTCACCTCACGCTGGAGCCGTGAGTCCTGCGCGGTCACCTCACGCTGGGGCCGTGAGTCCTGCGCGGTCACCTTACGCTGGGGCCGTGAGTCCTGCGCAGTCACCTCACGCTGGGGCCGTGAGTCCTGCGCGGTCACCTCACGCTGGGGCCGTGAGTCCTGCCCGGTCACCTCACGCTGGGGCCGTGAGTCCTGCGCGGTCACCTCACGCTGGGGCCGTGAGTCCTGCGCGGTCACCTCACGCTGGGGCCGTGAGTCCTGCGCGGTCACCTCACGCTGGGGCTGTGAGTCATGCGCGGTCACCTCACGCTGGGGCCGTGACGCTGGGGCCGTGAGTCCTGCGCGGTCACCTCACGCTGGGACCGTGAGTCCTGCGCGGTCACCTCACACTGGGGCGGTGAGTCCTGCGCGGTCACCTCACGCTGGGGCCGTGAGTCCTGCACGGTCACCTTACGCTGGGGCCGTGAGCCCTGCGCGGTCACCTCACGCTGGGGCCGTGAGTCCTGCGCGGTCACCTCACGCTGGGGCCGTGAGTCCTGCACGGCCACCTCACGCTGGGGCCGTGAGTCCTGCGCGGTCACCTCACGCTGGGGCCGTGAGTCCTGCACGGTCACCTTACGCTGGGGCCGTGAGCCCTGCGCGGTCACCTCACGCTGGGGCCATGAGTCCTGCAAGGGTCACCTTACGCTGGGGCCGTGAGCCCTGCACGGTCACCTTACGCTGGGGCCGTGAGCCCTGCGCGGTCACCTCACGCTGGGGCCGTGAGTCCTGCGCGGTCACCTCACGCTGGGGCCGTGAGTCCTGCACGGTCACCTCACGCTGGGGCCGTGAGTCCTGCCCGGTCACCTCATGCTGGGGACGTGAGTCCTGCACGGTCACCTCACGCTGGGGCCGTGAGTCCTGCGCGGTCACCTCACGCTGGGGCCGTGAGTCCTGCGCGGTCACCTCACGCTGGGGCTGTGAGTCCTGCGCGGTCACCTCACGCTGGGGCTGTGAGTCATGCGCGGTCACCTCACGCTGGGGCCGTGACGCTGGGGCCGTGAGTCCTGCGAGGTCACCTCACGCTGGGACCGTGAGTCCTGCACGGTCACCTCACGCTGGGGCCGTGAGTCCTGCGCGGTCACCTCACGCTGGGGCCGTGAGTCCTGCGCGGTCACCTCACGCTGGGGCCGTGAGTCCTGCGCGGTCACCTCACGCAGGGGCCGTGAGCCCTGCGCAGTCACCTCACGCTGGGACCGTGAGTCCTGCGTGGTCACCTCACCCTGGGGCCGTGGGTCCTGCATGGTCACCTCACGCTGGGGCCGTGAGTCCTGCGCGGTCACCTCACGCTGGGGCCGTGAGCCCTGCGCGGTCACCTCACGCTGGGGCCGTGAGTCCTGCGCGGTCACCTCACGCTGGGGCCGTGAGCCCTGCGCGGTCACCTCACCCTGGGGCCGTGGGTCCTGCGCGGTCACCTCATGCTGGGGCCGTGATTCCTGCGCGGTCACCTCACGCTGGGGCCGTGAGTCCTGCACGGTCACCTCACGCTGGGGCCGTGAGTCCTGCGCGGTCACCTCACGCTGGGGCCGTGAGTCCTGCGTGGTCACCTCACCCTGGGGCCGTGGGTCCTGCATGGTCACCTCACGCTGGGGCCGTGAGTCCTGCGTGGTCACCTCACGCTGGGGCCGTGAGCCCTGCGCGGTCACCTCACGCTGGGGCCGTGAGTCCTGCGCGGTCACCTCACGCTGGGGCCGTGAGCCCTGCGCGGTCACCTCACGCTGGGGCCGTGAGTTCTGCGCGGTCACCTCATGCTGGGGCCGTGAGTCCTGCGCGGTCACCTCACGCTGGGGCCCTGAGTCCTGCGCGGTCACCTCATGCTGGGGCCATGGGTCCTGCGTGGTCACCTCACGCTGGGGCCCTGAGTCCTGCGCGGTCACCTCACGCTGGGGCCGTGGGTCCTGCGCGGTCACCTCACGCTGGGGCCGTGGATCCTGTGTGGTCACCTCACTCTGGGGCCGTGGGTCCTGTGTGGTCACCTCACTCTGGGGCCGTGGGTCATGCGTGGTCACCTCACGCTGGGGCCATGGGTCCTGTGTGGTCACCTCACTCTGGGGCCGTGGGTCCTGTGTGGTCACCTCACCCTAGGGCCGTGGGTCATGCGTAGTCACCTCACGCTGGGGCCGTAAGCCTTTAGCGCCAGTGTTGACAATTAACTGCCGCTGCCGTGCACCGCCCCCGCCCTTTCCCCCCCCCCATGGATCAAATTAAGCACTCTTCCCAGTAGGGTGATCAACGTCCGTAAATTTCACAGACCGTCCGTTAATTGGATGTCACGTCCGTCCTTTGTCCGGGAGCTTCCCTCTTACGGACGCCTTTTGTCCGTAATTTTGGGGGTTACAGCGACCTGCACTGCTCACTTTTGAAATACCTGCATTTTCTGAGAACCCCCTGCTGGGGCGCCCTCACTCCCCTGTGCTCAAGGGCAGCCCCCCCCCCGCCTCTCACAGACTGTGATGGACCCACTGATTGTGGCATACAGAATGACAGCGGGACAGTCTGGGCATTAAGGCATGTGGTGGGCCTGAAGGCGAGGGGAAATAAGATGTAACACATTAGATGGAAGTAACATTATCCAGTTACTTTTAAAGAACAAGCCTATGCAATTGGGCACACATTTGCACAAGTTAAACTTTTCCTTACCTAATACCTAATATAAACTTATTATGACTTGCACTTATGTCGGTTGTCTATTTACTTATATATTATTGCGCGATCTCCTCTGATGTGTCTTTAAAACTTACCTTTTGTCCTAAAGTTTTCTCCTGAATGTTGACCTTTTGTCCTGAATTTTTACACTCACCGTCTAGAATTTGCACCCCTGCCAGTTGGTCACTCTAGTTCCCGGAAAGATGGAGGTAAAGGTCCCGGGCAATGGGGACTGGGCAGTTTGTTTACACCAGGAGGCCAGTAGACTCCTCCTCAGCACCCTCCTCAGCGCCCGACATCGCCATCGCCATCCCAGAAGGATACAAGATCACCCGGAGGGACCGCAACGCCAACCAGGTGGGAGGAGGCATCGCCATCATCCACAAGAACACCATCCGCATCACGACCAGCACCGACAACACCCCACCCTCCGCCGAACACCTGCACTTCCAGATCCACACCGGCCCGAAGACCACCCTCAGAGGCACCCTGATCTACCGACCTCCGGGACCACGCACTCAATTCAGCGAGGACATCGCCGATTTCGTCAGCCCGCACGCCCTCCCCTCCGCCGACTACATCCTCCTGGGGGACTTCAACTTCCACCTGGAGAACAACAACGACTGCAACACCAGCACCCTGCTCGACAACCTCGCCAACCTTGGACTCAAGCAGCTGGCGTCCACCCCCACCCACCTCGCCGGACACACACTCGACGCCATCTTCTCATCCAGCAAAGACATCGCCTTCAGCCACAGAACTCCACTGGACGGATCACAGATGCATCCACTTCACCTTCAGAAGAACGACGATCCACCACCACCAGCAACAGGCTGCCCGAAGAAGCTGGAACAAGATCACAGCCGACCAGCTCGCCGCCTCCCTGAGCCAGCACCCTCCGGCCAGCTCAGCGAACCCCAGCCAGGCCGCCGACAACCTCACGAAGTGGATCAGCAACTGCGCGGACGAACTCGCCCCACTGAGGACCCCGCCCAGCAGACCCGGCAGTAAGAGAGCCCCATGGTTCACCGACGAACTCAAGAGCTCCAAGAAGAACTGCCGAGCCCTCGAGAAAGCCTGGAGAAGGCCCCAGCCACGCCGGACAACAGGACCACCCTCAAGCTCGCCACCCGGAAACACCACCAACTGATCCGCATCACCAAGAAAACGGCTTTCAAGAACCGACTGGACAACAACGCACACAACTGCAAGGAACTCTTCAACATCGTGAAAGAGCTCTCCAACCCCAACGCCGGAAACAACGACATCACCCCTTCGCAAGACCTCTGCAACTCCCTCGCCTCCTACTTCCACAACAAGATCGCGGACATACACAACAGCTTCAGCACCCATCCGACCCACGCCACAACCGCAGCAACGCCACCCACCACCACCCTCCGCGCCTGGACCCCGGTCAACACCGAAGACACCATCCACACGATGAACTCCGTCCACTCCGGATCTCCGACCGACCCCTGCCCTCACCACGTCTTCAACAAAGCCAACGCTGTCATCGCACCCCACCTGCGGGACATCATCAACACCTCATTCGACACCGACACCTTCCCCGAGAGCTGGAAGCACGCCGAACTCAGCGCTCTACTGAAGAAACCTACAGCAGACCCCACCGAACTCAAGAATTACTGCCCCATCTCTCTACTCCCGTTTCCAGCCAAAGTCATTGAGAAGACCGTCAACAAACAGATGGCCGCCTTCCTCAAGACGAATGGATCCCTCGACCCATCGCAGTCCGGATTCCGTGCCAACCACAGCACCGAGACCGCCCTCATCGCCGCCACTGACGACATCCGAGCCCTGATGGACAACGGGGAAACAGCTGCCCTCATCCTCCTAGACCTCTCCGCGGCTTTCGACACGGTCTGCCACCGCACCCTAGTACAGCGCCTCAGCAACGTCGGAATCCAGGAGAAGGCGCTGGAATGGATCGTCTCCTTTCTCGACGGAAGAACACAAAGAGTCCGCCTACCACCGTACAAGTCAGAGGCCACCGAAGTCATCTGCGGCGTCCCTCAGGGATCCTCACTGAGCCCGTCTCTCTTCAACGTCTACATGAGCCCCCTCGCGGCCATCGCACGCCAACACAACCTCAACATAATCTCCTACGCCGACGACACCCAGCTGATCCTCTCCCTGACCAACGACCCCGCCGCCGCCAGAGCCAACCTGCACGAAGGGATGAGAGAGGTAGCCGAGTGGATGACGACGAGCCGCCTGAAGCTGAACTCAGATAAGACGGAGGTCCTCATCCTGGGCTCCTCGCCCTCCGCCTGGGACGACTCCTGGTGGCCCCCCGCCCTGGGCACCGCACCCAAACCGACGGACCACGCACGCAACCTGGGTTTCATCCTGGACTCCTCCCTCTCCATGACCAGGCAAGTCAACGCCGTCTCCTCGTCGTGCTTCAACATCCTGCGCATGCTTCGGAAGATCTTCTGGTGGATCCCCACAGAGACCAGGAAGACCGTCACCCAGGCCCTCGTCACCAGCCGACTGGACTACGGCAACGCACTCTACGCCGGAACCACCGCCAAGATCCAGAAGAGACTCCAGCGCATCCAGAACGCCTCAGCCAGACTTATCCTTGACATCCCACGACACAGCCACATCTCCGGACATCTTAGAGACCTGCACTGGCTCCCGGTCAACAAGAGAATCACCTTCCGCCTCCTTACCCACGCACACAAAGCTCTCCACGACCAAGGCCCGAGCTACCTCAACAACCGAATCAACTTCTACGCTCCCAAACGCCACCTCCGATCCGCCAGCCACGCCCTCGCCGCCGTCCCACGCATCCGCAGAGCCACTGCAGGAGGAAGGTCCTTCTCCTACCTGGCCGCCAAGACCTGGAACTCCCTCCCGGCCGACCTGCGCCTGACCCAAGACCACCTCACCTTCAGGAAGAAGCTCAAGACCTGGCTGTTCGAGCAGTAGCGCCCCCCCCCCCAAGCGCCTCGAGACCCTACGGGTAGGTAGTGCGCTCTATAAGTTTCTTTGATTGATTGATTGATTGATAGACCGATTCCCGCATGGGAGGCCTAGCTCCTCGCTGCAATGCCACTAGCAGGAGCCCGGAAGGCGCTTTCATAAATAAGGGTGCACTTTATGTGCCCTCCAGCCATGGGTGGGCACTGAAGGAGGCCGGCCTCAGAAAAGGAGTGTCTCGCTGTGAGTGACCCTCACTTTAGTGAGGTGAAGCCTCTGTCACTAGGGGGCAGTAACCACAAGATACCCCCATCCCATGAAGGATGAGACAGTGTTCACACCTGCCCCTGCGTCTTGCAGGCTTGCGTCCGAGCTTGGCTGGAATCCGGCGAGCTCCCGGACCCCACAGACCCCTCCACAAACCTCCATCTGAGCTTGGGTGGGGGCCAGCGGGCTCCTGGCCCTCCACAGACCCCCTCCTGCTGGAGGGTGCAGCCCTTCAAGAACACCTTCCCCAAAAAGGCAAGGCCGGAGCCGAGGCGGCGCTGTCCACCCCCGGGAATCCTAGTCCAGCTCCTTGAGCTATGGCGCTGGGCGCTGTGCCCATGGATGGCGCGGGGCCCATGGATGCCGAGAGCTGACAGGCCAGGCCCGGAGACCAGCGAGCCTGCTCCAGGCGCTCTCTTCGGACGGCCACTCATTGTAAGGTTTGTACAGCACAAACCACGCCTCGGAGCGCCTCGAAGCGCTGCGCATTCATGATTGAAGCGCAGATGCAGAGCACGGGGTTGGTCGAAGATCACACAGTCGAAGGCGGCCTGCGCTGTGGTGAGCCTCGCAGCAGGGGTTCCTATTATTAGAGAAGTGTTAAGTGCTTATTTCCTACCGGGGTTAACCATATGTTTTTCGACGTTCATGAAGGGGTGTGCAATATCTCGCGAGGGCTGAACGATTTGTTGTCGTCTAAACGTCGTGACTTTAGTGACAATTTATGTTGGGCATTTTCTACGTCACAGTAACAAAATGCATGTGTTAAAAACAGTAGTTTGCGTTCCTCTATACACTGCCACTGTGTGTGCGAACAGGCGAGTCCGCAGAGGAAGTCTGTTATGTCATGATAATTGCATAGCGCCAGCTCACCCCTAATGGGGTATCATGGCGCTGCCTCTGTCAGGGTCCTGTGACCACCCTGGGTTTAAACTCAGGGTGACCCCTCCTGTTCTGTGGCGCCTGTCCTGTCACTGAGGGTCTGTGCCCTTAGTATGACCCCTCCTGTCCTGTCAGTGAGGGTCTGTGACCTAGGATGACCCCTCCTGTCCTGTCAGTAATGGTCTGTGACCTTAGGGTGACCCCTCCTGTCCTGTCAGTGAGGGTCTGTGACCTTAGTATGACGCCTCCTGTCCTGTCACTGAGGGTCTGTGCCCATAGTATGACCCCTCCTGTCCTGTCACTGAGGGTCTGTGCCCTTAGTATGACCCCTCCTGTCCTGTCAGTGAGGGTCTGTGACCTAGGATGACCCCTCCTGTCCTGTCAGTAATGGTCTGTGACCTTAGGATGACCCCTCCTGTCCTGTCAGTGAGGGTTTGTGACCTTAGGATGACCCCTCCTGCCCTGTGGAGCCTGTCCTGTCACTGAGGGTCTGTGCCCTTAGTATGGCCCCTCCTGTCCTGTCAGTGAGGGTCTGTGACCTTAGGATGACCCCTCCTGTCCGGTCAGTGAGGGTCTGTGACCTAAGGATGACCCCCCCTGTCCTATAATTAGGGGTCTGTGCCCTTAGTATGACCCCTCCTGTCCTGTGGAGCCTGTCCTGTCACTGAGGGTCTGTGACCTTAGGATGACCCCTCCTGTCCTGTCAGTGAGGGTCCTGTGACCTTAGGATGACCCCTCCTGTCCGGTCAGTGAGGGTCTGTGACCTTAGTTTGACCCCTCCTGTCCTGTCAGTTAGGGTCTGTTACCTTGGATGACCCCTCCTGTCCTGTCAGTGAGGGTCTGTTACCTTGGATGACCCCTCCTGTCATACCAGTACGGGTCTGTGACCTTACGGTGACCCTCCTGCCCTGTGGAGCCTGTCCTGTCAGTGAGGATCTGTGACCTTAGGATGACCCCTCCTGTCCTTTCAGTGAGGGTCCTGTGGCCTTAGAATGACCCCTCCTGTCCCGTCAGTGAGGGTCCTGTGGCCTTAGAATGACCCCTCCTGTCCTGTCAGTGAGGGTCTGTGACCTTAGGATGACCCCTCCTGTCCTGTCAGTGAGGGTCTGTGACCTTACGGTGACCCTCCTGCCCTGTGGAGCCTGTCCCGTCAGTAAGGGTCCTGTGGCCTTAGAATGACCCCTCCTGTCCTGTCAGTGAGGGTCTGTGACCTTAGGATGTCCCCTCCTGTCCTTTCAGTGAGGGTCTGTGACCTTAGTATGACCGCTCCTGCCCTGTTGAGCCTGTCCCGTCAGTGAGGGTCTATGACCTTAGGGTGACCCCTCCTGTCCTGTCAGTAATGGTCTGTGACCTTAGGATGACCCCTCCTGTCCGGATGTATGACGTTACAACACAAACTTTTACAACGCAGACCGTTACAACACAATTTTTATAATGCAGATACATTTACAACGCATACCTTTACAACGCAAGACATTACATAGCAGATGCTATTACAACGCATGCCATTACAACGTAAGTGTAGGTTAGTATATTATTTTAATTAAAAATGTAATTTAATAAAATTTTATTAATTAAATAAATTAAATTATTTATAAATAATTAATTTGTACTTATATATATTTTAAAAAAGAGTTTATTTTTAAAAGAACTATTATTATTAAGGAACTATAATAATAAATATAATTAATCAAAATAATTTTTTAAAATAATTTAAATTATTTATTTAAAAACTGAACCCTAAAAATACCCCTGTACCCCAGAACCCAAACCCAACCCTGAACCCTAAAAATACCCCTGTACCCCAAAACCCAAACTGAGCCCTAAAACCTAAAAATACCCCTGTACCCCAAAACCCAAACCCAGCCCTAAAACCTAAAAGTACCCCTGTACCCCAAAACCCAAACCCAACCCTGAACCCTAAAAATACCCCTGTACCCCAAAACCCAAACCCAGCCCTAAAACCTAAAAATACCCCTGTACCCCAAAACCCAAACCCAGCCCTAACACCTAAAAATACCCCTGTACCCCAAAACCCAAACCCAGCCTTAAAACCTAAAAGTACCCCTGTACCCCTAAACCCAAAACCCAGCCCTAAAACCTAAAAATACCCCTGTGCCCCAAAACCCAAACCCTGCCCTAAAACCTAAAAATACCCCTTTACCCCAAAACCCAAACCCTGCCATAAAACCTAAAAATACCCCTGTACCCCAAAACCCAAACAAAGCCCTAAAACCTAAAAGTACCCCTGTACCCCAAAACCCAAACCCAGTCCTAAAACCTAAAAGTACCCCTGTACCCCTAAACCCAAACCCAGCCCTAACACCTAAAAATTCCCCTGTACCCCAAAACCCAGCCCTAAAACCTAAAAATACCCCTGTACCCCAAAACCCAAACCCAGCCCTAAAACCTAAAAATACCCCTGTACCCCAAAACCCAAACCCAGCCCTAAAACCTTAAAATACCCTGTACCCCTAAACCCAAACCCAGCCCTAAAACCTTAAAATACCCCTGTACCCCTAAACCCAAACCCAGCCATAAAACCTAAAAATACCCCTGTACCCCAAAATCCAATCTATATATATAAAATTACTTTAATTAAATTATTTTATTAATTTTAAATATTTTAGAAATTTAAAAAAAGGTAAAATAAAATAAATTACTTACCTATACTTACGTTGTAATGGCATGCGTGGTAATAGCATCTGCTATGTAATGTCATGCGTTGTAAAGCCATGCGTTGTAAATGATCCTGCGTTGTAATGGTATGCGTTGTAAAAGTTGCGTTGTAACGGTGGTTTCCCCTCCTGTCCTGCCAGTGCGGGTCTGTGACCTTAGGATGACCCCTCCTGTCCTGTCAGTGAGGGTCCGTGACCTTAGTTTGACCCCTCAAGTCCTGTGGAGCCTGTCCTGTCAGTGAGGGTCTGTGACCTTAGTTTGACCCCTCAAGTCCTGTGGAGCCTGTCCTGTCAGTGAGGGTCTGTGACCTTAGGATGACCCCTCCTGTCCTGTCAGTGAGGGTCTGTGACCTTAGGGTGACCCCTCCTGTCCTGTCAGTGAGTGTCTGTGACCTTACGGTGACCCTCCTGTCCTGTCAGTAATGGTCTGTGACCTTAGGATGACCCCTCCTGTCCTGTCAGTGAGGGTCTGTGACCTTAGGATGACCCCTCCTGTCCTGTCAGTGAGGGTCGGTGACCTTAGAGTGACCCCTCCTGTCCTGTCAGTGAGGGTCGGTGACCTTAGAGTGACCCCTCCTGTCCTGTCAGTGAGGGTCTGTGACCTTAGGATGACCTCTCCTGCCCTGTGGAGCCTGAACTGTCACTGAGGGTCTGTGACCTTAGGATGACCCCTCCTGCCCTGTGGAGGCTGAACTGTCACAGACCCCTTAGGATGACCCCTCCTGTCCTGTGGAGCCTGAACTGTCACTGAGGGTCTGTGACCTTAGGATGACCCCTCCTGCCCTGTGGAGGCTGAACTGTCACTGAGGGTCTGTGACCTTAGGATGACCCCTCCTGCCCTGTGGAGGCTGAACTGTCACTGAGGGTCTGTGACCTTAGGATGACCCCTCCTGTCCTGTCAGTAAGGGTCTGTGACCTTAGTATGACCCCTCCTGTCCTGTCACTGAGGGTCTGTGACCTTAGTATGACCCCTCCTGTCCTGTCACTGAGGGTCTGTGACCTTAGTATGACCCCTCCTGTCCTGTCAGTGAGGGTCTGTGACCTTAGGATGACCCCTCCTGTCCTGTCAGTGAGGGTCTGTGACCTTAGAGTGACCCCTCCTGTCCTGTCAGTGAGGGTCTGTGACCTTAAGGTGACCCCTCCTGTCCTGTCAGTAAGGGTCTGTGACCTTAGTATAACCCCTCCTGTCCTGTCACTGAGGGTCTGTGACCTTAGTATGACCCCTCCTGTCCTGTCAGTGAGGGTCTGTGACCTTAGGATGACCCCTCCTGTCCTGTCAGTGAGGGTCTGTGACCTTAGAGTGACCCCTCCTGTCCTGTCAGTGAGGGACTGTGACCTTAAGGTGACCCCTCCTGTCCTGTCAGTGAGTGTCTGTGACCTTAGGATGGCCCCTCCTGTCCTGTCAGTGAGGGTCTGTGACCTTAGGATGACCCCTCCCTGCCCGGTGGAGCCTGTATTTTCTGTTAGGGTCTGTGACCACCCTGGGTGATTGACTTCGGTGGGCCCCTCTTGCTGCCTCCCCCCGCCCCCCCGCCCACTCCCCCCCATGTCATGATACCCGATTCTGCATGCGAGGGTCCTGGGCCCACCCTGAGTGCTGATCGGACTCCCCAGGCGGTCTCTGTTTGTTTGCAGCTCTGTGTAGCATGAACCGGCCCGAGAGGGGTGTCGAGGCGCTTTACAGGACGTTAGATGTAAATAACAAACACAGATCTGGAGTCCAGAGCCCAGACAGACTCAGAGAAGCGGCCGTCGAGTGACCATCACTGTAAACCTGTGTGACGCCCATCAGCGGGGGGTCCAGCGCCAGGACCGTGTGAGGTGGGACAGCGCAGGACATTTATTTATTTATTTATTTATGCAATTTTATATAGCGCGGACTTTACCCGAAGGTGTCAGAGCGCTTCACAATAGGAACAGAAAAGATACAAACTGAGAACATTACACGAGCAACAGATAGCAGAGGCATACGTTACGTTACATACGGTAAAGTGATAATTGTGAGCAACCAAGAATACATGAGGTAGTAAAAATTGTGAGAAACCATAAATACATGAGGTAGACAAGGTAATTGTGACACTTGTGAGCAAACAAAATACATGAGGTAGTAAAAATGTGGGCTACCAAAAATACATGAGCTAGTAAAAAGTGCACAGGAGGAAAAAGTGACACGTGTGCAGGCTACAAGAGAAAATAGAGTATAATTTGCGGTATAATACTGCAATATATGTTACACACTCAAGCACAAGAACAAACGATTACGTAGGCAAAAGTGGCACTTGTGCAAGTATCAAAGGTAAAAAACATGTGAGAGGAAGCAAACCGTGTGTTACAGGGGCAAAGTGGTGAGTGCAAGTTGCAAGAGGGTACCAAACACAAGTACATGGATAATACTGCAATAAAAGGCAAACACTCAAACCGCAAGAACACACTGGGAAGGCACTTCCATGGACATGGGAAGTAGAAATTATCAGTAGTGGGTCCCGGCGCATCCTCTGAAGACTGTGACCCTGGACATGAAAAGGCTTCAATGACCCCTGATCTGTTCTCCAACCTTCACAGACTGAGGAGTCCGTGGCGCCTGCACCCCAGCTAAAGAAGCGCTGGAAGAGGAGAGCACTGAACTCTCTCCTCAAGGCGCTAGAGTCCCACCTGACTCCTACAATCCGGTAACCCAGAGGATCACAAACGTTTGACTTCTGGGGACCCCCACTGAATTATTATTGGAACCCGGGGACCCCCCAGTGAAGCATTATTGGAACCCGGGGACCCCCGCTGAATCATTATTGGAACCCGAGGACCCTCACTGAAGCATTATTGGAACCCGGGGACCCCCCGCTGAATCAGTATTGGAACCCGAGGACCCTCACTGAAGCATTATTGGAACCCGGGGACCCCCACTGAAGCATTATTGGAACCCGGGGACCCTCACTGAAGCATTATTGGAACCCGAGGACCCTCACTGAAGCATTATTGGAACCCGGGGACCCCCCTCTGAATCAGTATTGGAACCCGAGGACCCTCACTGAAGCATTATTGGAACCCGGGGACCCCCACTGAAGCATTATTGGAACCCGGGGACCCCCGCTGAATCATTATTGGAACTCGAGGACCCTCACTGAAGCATTATTGGAACCCGGGGACCCCTATTGAAGCATTATTGGAACCCGGGGACCCCCACTGAGTCCCCACTGAAGCATTATTGGAACGCAGGGACCTCCGCTGAAGCATTATTGGAACCCGGGGACCCCGCTGAAGCATTATTGGAACCCGGGGACCCCCGCTGAAGCATTCTTGGAACCCGGGGACCCCCACTGAAGCATTATTGGAACCCGGGGACCCCCGCTGAAGCATTATTGGAACCCGGGGACCCCCGCTGAAGCATTATTGGAACCCGAGGACCCCGCAGTGAAGCATTATTGGAACCCGGGGATCCCCACTGAATCATTATTGGAACCCGAGGACCCCCCAGTGAAGCATTATTGGAACCCGGGGACCCCCACTGAAGCATTATTGGAACCCGGGGACCCCCCAGTGAAGCATTATTGGAACCCGGGGACCCCCCACTGAATCATTATTGGAACCCGGGGACCCCCCAGTGAAGCATTATTGGAACCCGGGGACCCCCCAGTGAAGCATTATTGGAACCCGGGGACCCCCCAGTGAAGCATTATTGGAACCCGGGGACCCCCACTGAATCATTATTGGAACCCGAGGACCCCCCAGTGAAGCATTATTGGAACCCGGGGATCCCCGCTGAATCATTATTGGAACCCGGGGACCCCCACTGAATCATTATTGGAACCCGGGGACCCCCCAGTGAAGCATTATTGGAACCCGGGGACCCCCGCTGAAGCATTATTGGAACCCGGGGACCCCCACTGAAGCATTATTGGAACCCGGGGACCCTCACTGAAGCATTATTGGAATCCGGGGACCCGCACTGAAGCATTATTGGAATCCATAGACTCCCAGTCATTACTGGAAGCGGGGGACTCCAGCCTAAGCATTCTTGTGAAGTGAAGTGAAGTGAAGTAGTGTGGCTCACTGGTTAGAGGCGGCAGACCCGTAAGCAGAGGACGGCCTGGGACCAGGGTTCGATTCCCGACGAGGCAGGGTCGTGGACCACGGTCAGCGGGCTTGATAATTCTCGCCTTGGTGCCTACTCCAGTCAGGGACCACACTCGGCAACTCTGGGCATTAGCTTGCCTCATCTTCACAACGGCCCCCCCAGACCGCCGGGGATGCTTGGTCGCACCTTAGAGATACCCCATTAGGGACCATCTCTCAGGGTGAGTCAGGACGGGTTCCCCAGCGGTCGAAGCGTGGAGATACTCCTCCGGGAGTCGATTCCTAGCGCTATATAAACCCGCAATTAAATTAAATGAAATTAAATTGTTCTCTCTTCCCCACTCTCTCTCTATTCTCTCTTTCCTTACTCTCTCCTCCGTTCTCTCCTTACTCTCTCTAGTCCCCGTTCTCTCCTTACCTTACTCTCTCTAGTCCCCGTTCTCTCCTTACTCTCTCTAGTCCCCACTCCCACCTTACTCTGTCTCTCTGCGCCCCCCCCCCCCCCTCCTTCCCAGCCCCTGCCATCAGACACCCCTGGGAGATGAACGTGCCCACTGGTTGGGGGCGCCAAAGCCTGCATTGGGGCCGGGATGGGCGCGCCTGTGCTCCTCCGCCGGTTCCCACTCTCAAAGAAAACACCGCAAAGTACTCGAGGGGAGGCGCACAACGAGCCAGGGGTTGGGGCCAGTGCTGAGCAGCCTGGGGCCAGTCTTGAGCAGTCTGGAACCCGTCCTGAGCAGTTAGGGACCAGTCATACTTAGCCTGGGGCCAGTACTAAGCAGTTTGGGACAAGCCCTCCCTCAGCAGGCAGGACATGTCACTCTGGACGGGGTGCGTGCTCTCGTGGGCTCTGGACAGTGTCTGTGGGGAGGCAGGACATGCCCACGTGCACGCGCATGGGCTCTGGGCTGCCAGGCTGCTCCCTAGGATATGTAGGGTCTGCAGTATGTCTGCAGTGTTTACATTGCGCGGTTACGTTGGCTGTAAGGTATTCGGGCTGTGAGCTGTTGTGTCTGTGAGACTGAATGATGTCACTCTAGGATTGCGGGATATTCCTGCTGTTTGATTCTGGCACTGCACACAGTTGGGACAGCTTTGAAATATTGGGACAGGTGGTGTGGGATGTACGGGTTTTTGGAGAGTGGGATATTGGAGCAGCACGTTTAATGTCCTGCAAGGTAGTGGAGCAATTCAATGGTGGAACAGCAGGGTGCAGGGCAGTGAGGTATTCGGACAGTGACCTAGTCAGACTGCACGGTGTTTGTGCAGAGAGACAGGTGAGCTGTGAGGTATTAGGGCAGTGACATTAGAGTGAAGGGTGTTTGGACAGAGATAGTTGGACTTTAATGTGTAATCATAGCATTAGCTCACCCGAAGGACATTTGCTGGTTCAGTTTGCAAAGTGTGTGTTGGAAGCTGTAAATTGAGCCTGGAGGTGTGACTGTTTTCCGGGCTCTGTTGCCCGAATGATGGTGGTACATTTATGTAGGAAAGAGCCATGTTTTTAACTGTCCTTGGAAGTGTATTTGCTCCTGGTTGCTTCGCTGGCAGTGAGTTCCAAAGCATGGCCGCTTGTACTGAGATAAAAAACCTTTTTTCCTATGTCTGCGCCGTTGCATGCTTTTCTCTGCATTAAATCAGAACCCTCTTGGGAGAGACTGCTCTGTAAATGCCCTACTCATATAGGTCCATACCTATTCCAGACAGAGATGCCAGATTTTGTAAACCCTGATGCAGTCCTCTGCAGGACGAAACGTGTTGACTGAGCTGGAGTGCGATGTCTTGGTGAAACGAAAATAAAACGTTCTCTGGAAACTATATTATGGCTGGCTTCCCATATATGGACTAAAAGAAGAAATAGTCATGTGATGATCATTTGAATGAACTATTTGACCTTTCAGAATAAGGTTGTTTTGAAACATACCAAGTGTTCCCTCTTGAGTAGAGTTTTGGTGTATGCTTGGTGGCTCCTGGGTAGTGGAGGCACACTCTGCCCTGGCTTTGGTGAATATTTCTGTCTTTAGAAGTGTATTTGCTCCTGGGTGCTACTTCTACTAGTGGGTAGTGACTTCCAGTGCCTGGCAGCTTGTACTGAGAAAGCAGCGCCCCCTATGGACTATTTATGGTAAGTGCGATGATAAGTGGTGCAGGCCTGGAGGGCAGTGTTCTCTTTTCTTGCTTTGCTTGAATTTAACTTGTAGGTATGTTGGTCCTTTTCCTTTGCAGACTCTGTGGACAGTACACAGTGCCTTGAACGCTGCACTCTCAGCTGTAGGCGCACTGAGATATTGTGACAGTCAGAAAGAGGAAATACTTGAACAGTGCAATAGTTGGACTGTGATGGGCAACGTTTTGAGCAATATTTGACGAGTGTGGCATGACGGAAGTGGTTTGTACATTATGAAACATTGGTGTAGTAATATCTGCACGTTGAGCTATTGGGACAGTGCGCTGTACGCACTATAAACCTTGACATCCTGGGACAGTGAGATAGTAGGATTGTGAGGTATCTGCACGCTGCATCATTTGGAATCAGCCATGTAGAACAGTCTGAGTTGTGTACATTGTGAGATATTGGGACAGTGCCAGGTTTACACTGTGAGACATTGGGCACTGGTATATGGGACAGTGAGATAGTAGGATTGTGAGGTATCTGCACGCTGCATTATTTGGAATCAGCCATGTAGAACAGTCTGAGTTGTGTACATTGTGAGATATTGGGACAGTGCCAGGTTTACACTGTGAGACATTGGGCACTGGTATATGGGACAGTGAGATAGTAGGATTGTGAGGTATCTGCACGCTGCATCATTTGGAATCAGCGATGTAGAACAGTCTGAGTTGTGTACATTGTGAGATATTGGGACAGTGCCAGGTTTACACTGTGAGACATTGGGCACTGGTATATGGTACAGTGAGATAGTAGGATTGTGAGGTATCTGCACGCTGCATCATTTGGAATCAGCGATGCAGGACAGTCTGAGTTGTGTACATTGTGAGATATTGGGACAGTGCCATGTATACAGAGTGAGACATTGGGCAGTGGTATATGGGACAGTGAGATAGGATTGTGAGGTACTTGCACACTGCATCATTTGGAATCCGCGCTGTAGGACCGTGTCCTATTGACACTGTGAGTCATGTGCATTGTGAAATAATAGGACAGTGACATGTATACACAGTGAGACACTGGGCAGTGAGATATGGGACAGTGAGATAGTAGGATTGTGAGGTACTTGCACAGTGCATCATTTGGAATCAGCGATGTTTGACAGTGAGTTATTGACCCTGTGAGTCATGTGCATTGTGAAATATTGGGACAGTGCCAGGTTTACACAGTGAGACATTGGGCAGTGATGTGTGGGACAGTGAAATAGACTGTGAGGTACTTGCACAGTGTATCATTTGGAATCAGCGATGTAGGACAGTTCTTCACTAAGCCCCACCCTCTTCAACGTATACATGAGCCCCCTTGCGGCCATCGCACGCCAACACAACCTCAACATCATCTCCTACTCCGATGACACCCAACTGATCCTCTCACTCACCAATGACCCGAACACCGCCAAAACCAACCTACATGAAGGAATGAAAAAAGTAGCCGAGTGGATGAAGCACAGCCGTCTGAAACTGAACTCAGACAAAACAGAAGTCCTCATCCTAGGCACCTCCACCTCCGCCTGGGATGACTCTTGGTGGCCAGAAGCCCTTGGACAAGCCCCCATCCCGACGGACCACGCACGGAACCTGGGCGTCATCCTGGACTCCTCACTCTCAATGAACAGACAAGTCAACGCCGTTTCATCATCTTGCTTCAACATTCTTCGCATGCTCAAAAAAACATTTCGTTGGATCCCCACCGAAACTAGAAAAACGGTCACCCACGCACTGGTCACGAGCCGCCTGGACTACGGAAACACCCTATACGCCGGTACCACCGCAAAACTCCAGAAAAAACTCCAACGCATCCAGAACGCTTCAGCCAGACTCATACTAGACATCCCGCGTAAAGACCACATTTCCGATCACCTGAAAAACCTCCACTGGCTCCCCATCAATAAGAGGATAACATTCCGCCTCCTAACCCACGCACACAAAGCACTTTACGATCTTGGACCCAAATGCCTCAACACACGACTTTCCTTCTACACCCCCTCCCGCCAGCTACGCTCCTCCAACCAAGCCCTTGCTGCCGTACCTCGCATCAACAAAACCACCATGGGAGGAAGATCCTTCTCCTACCTGGCGGCTAAAACCTGGAACTCACTTCCCACTCACCTTCGCCTCACTCAGAACCACATAGCATTCAGAAAGCAACTTAAAACTTGGATATTCGACAAATAATTCCCCTCCCTTCTTCAAGCGCATTGAGACCCTCTGGGTATGTAGCGCGCTATATAAATTATTTGACTTGACTTGACTTGACTTGCATTGTGAGATATGTGAACGCTGTGAGATATTGGGGCAGTACGATAGACACATTATTTAGACAGTGAATTAGTTGGACGTTGATGTATTTGCACAGAGTGACGTTTGGAATGAATGTTTGAACTGTCTGATATTAGGGCAGTGGCTGCACATTCTGAAATATCGTTGCAGTGATGTCTGTACACAGATCTATAGAGGCTGTGAGATGGATGCTGTGTGACCTATTGGGCCTGTGAGATATTGGGACAGTGAGATAGCGGGGCGACCAAGTACTTGCACAATGCAGCATTTGGAATGAGAGATATTTGGCAGTGTGTTATTGATGAAGTGAGCCATGCATTTTCAGGCATTGGGACAGTGTGATGCAAACACTGTGTGGTATTTGAGCTGTGAGTTATTGGGACAGTGAGAAAGGCTGCAACGTACTTGTACAGTGCCGCATTTGGAACGAGAGAAATGTTGACAGTGTGTTATTGATACCGTGAGCCGTCTATTGTGAGATATTTGGACAGTGAGATGTATATACAGTGAGACATTTGAGCTTCGAGATATTGGGGAAGTATATGCAATGTGGGATATTGGAACAGTGAGATGTATACACTGTGAGGATTTGGGACAGTGAGGTGTATACACTGTGAGGTAATGGGGCAGAGGGTCTATACACTGAAGCATTGGTACGTTGAGCTGTGTACACTGAGATATTGGGACAGTGAGATGTATGCATTGTGAGGTATTGGAACAATAATATGTACACAATGGGAGGTTTTGGGACTGTAGGATGTGCACAATGTGAGGTATTGGGGCAGTGAGATGCATACACTGTGAAGTATTGGGGCAGTGAGATGTATACAGAGATATTGGCACAGTGCGATAAATACAGTGTGAGGTATTGGGGCTGTGAGGTGTATACAGTGAGCTATTGGGGCAGTAAGATATGTACACTGTGACATATTGGGGCAGTGAGATGTATACACTGAGAGGTTTTGGGGCAGTGAGATGTATACAAACAAAGAGATATTTGGCACAGTGCGATAAATACATTGTGAGGTGTTGGGGCAGGAAGCTGTTTACGCTGTGAGGTATTGGAACTCTGAACTGCATACAGTGAATGAGACATTGGGACAGTGAGATGTGTACACGGAGAGGTTTTGAGGTAGTGAGATATATACACACTGAGATATTGGGACAGTGAGAAGTATACAGTGAGATGTTGGGACAGTGGGAAGTATTCCGTGAAATGTTGGGACAGTGAGAAGTATACAGTGACATGATGGGGTAGCCAGACTGCGAAGTATTTCTTCCGTGCGCCAGTTTGCACTGGTTTGTAGTCGGACAGTGCGATATTGGGGCAGATAATGCAGGCTGAGAGTTAAGGACAGTCCTCGGTGGAACAGGGCTCAGTCTCAGTTTCGGGGTCACGGCCGCACCATGGCTGTTAAGTGCTGTCTTTTCTGAAGCCTTTGTAATCTCTTTCTGTTTATTATAATCTGAATGTGCGGATTACAGCGGGGAGGGAGGTGAGCCTCGCCCCCCTTAAATCAAATAAAATCCAATCCGCGGCTGGAGTCCAAAGAATCCTCTTCCCTGCGGGGACAGCCATAGCGCCTCGAAGCGGCCCGAGGCGCTAGCCTCTGCCCGCCGCCCTGCACATGGGGTCCGCTTTAGTTTAGCGTGCTTGAAACGCGATGACAGCCAGGGGGGTTCATGGGGTGCCCACGGGGGCGAGAGGACAGTCAGGGTAGCTTCAGCCCTAGGGTTCGCCCCAGGGGCTGGCACCGGCCATACCAACCCCAGACACCCTTAGAGCCAGTAAGGGGCAGGTTCAGTCCCAGGGTTCACCCGAGAGGGGCCCCTTGCCACCGTCCATGCCAATCCCAGACATCCTGTAGAGCCTGTCAGGGGCAGGTTCAGTCCTAGGGTACATCCCACAGGCTGCCACCTAACAAGACATGCCAACCCAAGACATCCTGTAGAGCCTGTCAGGGCTAGGTTCCGTCCTAGGGTTCACCCCTCAGGCTGCCACGTGCCACCGTCCATGCCAATCCCAGCCATCCTTAGAGCCTGTAAGGGGCAGGTTCCGTCCTAGGGTTCACCCCGGAGGCTGCTACCTAACAAGACATGCCAACCCCAGACATCCTGTAGACCTAGTCAAGGGGGTTCATGTGGTGCCCACGGGGGCGAGGGGCAGCTTCAATCCTAGGGTATACCCCGGAGGCTGCCACCTGCCATGCCAACCCGAGACATCCTGTAGAGCCAGTCGAGGGGCACGCTGAGACTTTGGGCCACCTCCAGAGATTGCTGGAACCACCACTGCATGCCGAGTGAAGGAATCCTGTAGCGTGTAGGAAGGAAGCCGGTCTGCTTTCGAAGTAGGCATCATCTTGGCATTTCAAACGTGGGTAAAGGTGGGCTCGCGCCCACTCAGCGTTGTGCCTAGGAAGCGATGTGGTTTCGCCTCTGTGTGGTGTGTAGGGTGATGTGCCTGGTACACGGGGTGGCACTGTCAATGTGCTTCAGCGTGACGTGTGACCCTGGACGCACGCGCGCGTGAATATACCCGGAGACACTGGAATTATGCGGCAGGGCTGGACCAAGGTTAACTAAATTATGCAGCAAACAAAGGCTAATGGAGTGGTGTAATGTTGTATTACTTTACTATTTTGCCATTTATTTACACTTCGATACCAAAGGGGATGATGGACGGGGCGTTTGAGCAAATCAAACTCACCCCCAGTCAACTGATCTGGGTTTAATCCATCACCGTTCTTTAGCTCACTTTGCCACCCCCGTTCAGACATGTCCATATGCAAATCAGTCTGACCCCGTGCCTCATGGGAACAGTCCAGCCCGAACTGCCAAGCCAGGTTTTCCCTGGACCGGAATCAAGCTTCCGAGGACCGGTTTCAGATTCATAATCCTCATCAGCCAGGCTAGCTTGACTCCAGTGGTAGAGTGAGCAAGTGACAGTTCGGGCTGGACTGTTCCCATGAGGCACAGGGTCAGACTGATTTGCATAAGCCATGTCTGAACTGGGGTGGCAGAGTGGGCTAAAGAATGGTGATGGATTAAACCCAGATCAGTTGCCTCGTATAACCCCTAAACACAGCATCTGCGGCACAAGGTGTGTCCATTACACAGCAACGTGTACACCATCATTTTTAGTAACTTTTGATCTGTTTGAGCTAGAAACATTTGATTTTAAATCTGCAAATTATGCAGAAGATAATGGATTATGTGGCAAGTGTGGCAAAGTCACAAATATGGGAAAACGCTGCAGCAGCACAACCACATAATTTTAGTGACCCTGAATAGACTTACAGCTCTAGAGTGGGTTGTATCATGACGTAGAAGCCTCCACCGCTGGGGTCAATAGTAATGTCCTATGTGGGTTTCAGAGTCAGGATGAAGGCACTTGTGATGGAGGTCCAACCTCTGGCGGCGCTGTCAAGCTGCCACCGAAGACCACATGCTGCCCACCTGGGAGTGTCAAAAGACCACCCCCTGGAGGCACTGTTATAGACCCGAGAACACCTCATGGCACCCACCCAGCAGCGCCAGAAGCCCACCCCCTGGGGTACCCACCCAGCAGCGCCAGAAGCCCACGCCCTGGGGTACCCACCCAGCAGCGCCAGTAGCCCACCCCCTGGGGTACCCACCCAGGAGCGCCAGAAGCCCACCTTCTGGGGTACCCACCCAGGAGCGCCAGAAGCCCACCCCCTGGGGTACCCACCCAGGAGCGCCAGAAGCCCACCTTCTGGGGTACCCACCCAGGAGCGCCAGAAGCCCACCTTCTGGGGTACCCACCCAGGAGCGCCAGAAGCCCACCTTCTGGGGTACCCACCCAGCAGCGCCAGTAGCCCACCCCCTGGGGTACCCACCCAGGAGCGCCAGAAGCCCACCTTCTGGGGTACCCACCCAGGAGCGCCAGAAGCCCACCTTCTGGGGTACCCACCCAGGAGCGCCAGAAGCCCACCCCCTGGGGTACCCACCCAGGAGCGCCAGAAGCCCACCTTCTGGGGTACCCACCCAGGAGCGCCAGAAGCCCACCTTCTGGGGTACCCACCCAGGAGCGCCAGAAGCCCACCCCCTGGGGTACCCACCCAGGAGCGCCAGAAGCCCACCCCTGGGGCACTGGAATACCCTAGAGAATACAATACTTAGAGCCATGAGTAGAAGCCTCCTTCCCAGGAGGGGGGGGACATTCAGGTAGAAACAGGGAGGGGGGGGGGTGAACTCTGCATAAAAGCAACGGCCCATAATGTGCTTACGACCAGAAGCAAACATTGCTAACGTGGACGGTGGCCCGAGGGGCGTTGCCTAGAGAGATTTGGCTCGGTGAATCTCAAATTTCCCAACTAAAGAAGCAATCGGCCGCAGGGTGGCTAGGTGAGACCACAGGGTCCAGGATGGACCGTTCCCCTCAGGTGCAGCATCAGTACTGATTTGCCAAAGGTGGGTTCTGGGGCTTATTTTGAGTTTGGGGACAAGTACCCCATTGCAACAGCAATGGAGTACCCTGTCTTCAACCCCAAGGCCCGCCTGTCTGATGCTGAGTTGAACGGGCAGCAAGTTTTATGCCGACAGAGTACACTTTACTTAGTCGGGGTAAAACGTCCTCTGATGCAGTAAGTGCCTTCGGAGATAAACCGCCCTATGTAGAGTGGACGGTCAGATGGCGTTTACTTTTACTGTCCCTCGCTGCCAGGTAATCTTGGCATCGAGGGGCAGTAGAAAAAGAGATCTAATACCCAAACCATGCGAAGAAACTCCATGGTGTAGGGGGTCATTTCTTTCTTTCTTATCAAACAACAAACAGCTGTGTTTGGAGGTTGAGTGACGGATTCACGCATGGCATCACAAAGACCGCCCGAACAACGCGGTCTCAACAACGGCCGCGTCTTTACCACGCATGCCTTTACAACGCATTTTCTTGTATTGTCAGTGGTAAAAGTCACATCCTAGCCCCCAGCCCTGAATCTTAAAGTCTGGCCACGCCCTTTAAACTACTTTGACCCCAGCCCTTTAAATACCCCCATCCCTCCCCTTTAAACATCCTAGCTACCCGCCTTGAATTCTAAAACCTGCCCCAGCTCTAAAAACGACCCCAACCCAAGCACCCAAAAATACCCCCCCACCCTGAAACCCGCTCCTTAGCCATATAAAATAACCCTACCCCAGCCCGACCGTTAAAAAAACAAAAAAGTACTCGCCACCACTAGTATATGTAGTAGACCTGAACTCTCTACCATTCCTATGTCACTCTTAGAGTATATCCATTTGTATCTCTTCCTTGAATGACGTTACAACTTTTACATTTGCAATTATTTTTTTAATTTTTTTTCTGTTTGTATCTCTTCCTTGTGTGACTCTATAACTTGTACATTTGCAATTTGTTCTTTTATGTAACTCATGTAATCCTAAGTCCTTATGTATCGCAACTGGTTCCTATGTAAAGCGCTCTGACGCCTTCAGGTAGAGTTCGCGCTATATAAAATTGCATTAAATAAATAAATAAATAAAAATAAAAACCCCAGCCCACTCACTCCAATGCTAGACCGCTGACTGCACTAACCACGCGTATGTCTTTACCACCCTTACAACGGAAATCGTTGTAAAAGGCATATGTGTGGTAAAGGCAAGCGTTGTTCGGCTTGCGTTGTTAAGGCACGTGTGGTTTAGCCCCCGTTGCTAATGCCGTTTCCAATTTTGGGAGTTTGATTTTGAAAAATTAATAAGTTTGTAAAAGTTTGGCGGCCATCCGTCTTATTTTATGAACCGTTTCTTACATCGACAGGAAGCGCCATGATGGCTGCTCCTGCCAATGGATAGAGAGTTCCATGTACATCTCTACATTTGGCAGGCGGAGTAAAGACAGGGAGGTGGATATAAAGTGCAGTTACTTCTTCGGAGAAACCCTACACTAGGCCGCCTCTCTTGGGCACAGAGGGGAGAACCAATGGGTGGGAACGCTACCTGGGGATAGCCACTGGATGGACTGTTGCAAGCATTCATTGGATCACCTTTGGGGGTGTGATTACCAGTATAGCGCCTGGAGGCCTGAGACTGGTGCAGCGTTCCAAGCCTACGACTGCCAATGTTTGTGAATTCCAAAAAATCGCACGTTTGCCTCCTTTCAAGCAGTACTTCAATGGGTGAAGATTTGCTACTTTTTTTTTTAAATCAGTCACTGTATAGGTTTAAGTTCCTGTTTCAAAATAATTAACAAGCTTAGATCTATGAGTGAGAACAGGATGGCAAGAAAAACGGACACAAACAAAGCCGACTGGACTCAATGCGCGCAGACCCAACTACCAACCCAAGAAAGCATTTATTAGGGGGGTGTCACACCCCAAGCACCCCTGAAGTTACGTCCCTGAGAGACCCCCTCCCCCCCATGATATTAGGTTGCAGTGTGTAGTCGCCGTCTCCCAGAGGTGTCTCCTCATCTAAAGATGGCGTGCTCCGAGTGACCGGAGGGCACAAGGACCCAGGGCTTCAACGCAAACACCTCTGGTGAGGCTTTGGAAGCTTGCAGGGGGGTCACAAGCTTCTTTGAAGCATCTTAAATTCATTCAGGTCACCAAGAAGCCTAGAAGTCTGAGTTTAGTGAGGTGCCTCGAGTCATCTGTGCTCCCTGAAGCATTTTGTTCAGATGTGACCCCAGTCTGTTGAAGGCTCGGTCCGGTCCTGCCCGGGGGAGTCATGGGTGGCATGAAGTGGGAGATGGGGCGGATCCCACCCCAGCCCAGCTGACACTTGGCCTGTCTTTTCAGGGCAGGGATTGTGAAAGGGGGTAGTGGGCAGAAGATCCCACTGTCCTTTGTCCTGTTTCTAAGGCCCTCACTGCCCACCCCCTGCCAGGCTCCCCCAGGTGGGTCACAAGCCTAGAATCTGGGCTAATCTCCTGAGGATGAGGCCTCTAAACTCCAGAGGTTCAATCAATCAATCAGGAGTTTGTTAAAGCGCGACTACTCACCCGTAAGGGTCTCAAAGCGCTAGGTGTGGGGGGGCTGGGGGGTGCAGGTTCCATTCCATCAAGGAGGGGGTCTGTCGAAGAGCCAGGTTTTGAGGTTTCTTGCGAAGATGGGGAGCGATGTTGTCTGTCTGAGGTGGAGCGGAAGGGCGTTCCATGCTTTGGCCGCGAGGAAGGAGAAGGAGCGGCCTCCCGATCTGGTCTTTCTGGTGCGGGGGACTACGGCGTAGGAAAGCTGGGCTGATTGTAGGGTCCTTTGGGGTGTGTGGAATTTGAGTCTTCTGTTCAGGTATGCTGGTCCGGTGCCGTGGAGGGCCTTGTGTGCGTGGGTGAGCATCTTAAAGGTGATTCTCGCCTCGACGGGGAGCCAGTGGAGTGTGCGCAGGTGCTGGGAGATGTGGCAGTGTTTTGGCAGGTTGAGGACCAGTCTTGCGGCGGCGTTCTGGATGTTCTGTAGCTTGCGGATGAGGTTTTTGTTTATTCCGGCGTAGAGTGCGTTGCCGTAGTCGAGTCTGCTGGTGACCAGGGCGTGTGTGACTGTCTTTCGGTGGTCGAGGGGGATCCATTTGAAGGTATTACGAAGGAGGCGGAGGGTGTGGAAGCAGGAAGATGAGACAGAGTTGATCTGGCGGTCCATTTTGAGCTCGGAGTCCAGGATGATTCCCAGGTTGCGTGCGTGGTCTGTGGGGGTTGGCGGGTTTCCGAGGGCGGTGGGCCACCAGTGTCGCTCCAGGCGTCGGGGTTTGGGCCCATGATGAGTACTTCTGTTTTGTTGGTGTTTAGTTGAAGGCAGCTGTTTTTCATCCATTTGGCGACGGCTTCCATGCCTTCTCGAAAGTTGCGTCTGGCGGTGTTGGGCTCGTTGGATAGGGAGAGGATGAGCTGGGTGTCGTCTGCATATGACACGATGTTGAGTCCGTAGGTTCTGACGATGGGGGCAAGTGGAGCCATGTAGACGTTGAAGAGCGTCGGGCTGAGGGAGGAGCCCTGGAGGACTCCGCAGGTGATCGGTGTGGGGTCCGAGAGGAAAGGGGGGAGTCTGACCCGCTGCGTCCTGCCGGAGAGGAAGGAGCAGATCCAGTCGAGGGCCTTGTCCTGGATTCCTGCATCGTAGAGTCTGCGTATTAGGGTGCGGTGGGAGACTGTGTCGAACGCCGCTGATAGGTCGAGGAGGATGAGGGCTACTGTTTCTCCTTTGTCCAGTAAGGTGCGGATGTCGTCTGTTGCGGCGAGGAGGGCGGTTTCCGTACTGTGGTTTTTTCTGAAGCCGGATTGGGAGGAGTCGAGAATGTTGTGTTCTTCAATGAATGTGGCGAGTTGGCTGTTGATGGCTTTCTCGATGACTTTCGCTGGGAACGGGAGCAGGGAGATGGGTCTGTAGTTTTTGAGGTTGGTGGGGTCCGCTGAGGGTTTCTTTAGGAGGGGGTTGACCTCGGCGTGTTTCCAGTCGTCGGGGAACGAGGCGGTCGCCAGGGAGCGGTTGATGGTTTGGCGGAGCATGGGTGCGATAGTGTTGGCGGCTCTGTTGAATATGTGGTGGGGGCAGGGGTCCGTGGGGGCCCCTGAGTGGATTGACTTCATTGTCTTCAGTGTGTCTTCGGTGGTGAGGGCTGTCCAGTCATCAATCGCTGATTTCCGGGTGTCGGGGGTGGTTGGTGAGGGTTCAGTGTGTTGGTTGTCTTTGTCGAAGTTGTCGTAGATGCTCTTGATTTTGTGGTGGAAAAAGATGCTGAGTTTGTCGCAGAGGTCTTGTGAGGGAGGGATGTCGGTAGACTCGCTGGTGGGTTGGGCGAACTCCTTGATGATGCTGAAGAGTTCCTTGCTGTTGTGTGCGTGGGTGGAGATTCTGTCTTCAATCGCTTTTTTTCTCGTTTCTCTGATGAGTTGATGGTGGGCGTTGGTGGCAGCTCTGAAGTTGTTGTGGGCTTCTATGGATTTGGTGTTTCTCCAGGCCGTTTCAAGGCGGCGGCATGTGCGCCTGGACTCTCGAAGTTTGGTGGTAAACCATCTGGCTTTCTTGGCACGGGTATTGTTTTTCTTGAGGGGGGCTATGGTGTTGGTGCTGTCCGAGATCCATCTATGCAGGGTTCGGGCTGCGGTGTTGGAGTCGTCGTTTTCCGCGATAGTTGGGGTGGAGTTGTTGAGTGAGGAGGTGAGCTGGTCATCGGTGATTTGGTCCAGTTTCTTTGTGGAAGCAGGTGCTGGTGTCTGTGGATGGTGGGTGTTCTGAAGGTGAAGTGGACGCAACGATGGTCGGTCCATGGGAGTTTGGTGGTGTGTCTGAAGGTGATAGAGTTTCCTGTAGTGAAGAGGGGGTCAAGGGTGTGTCCTGCTGAGTGCGTGGGCTTGGTCACGATCTGGCGGAGTCCAATGTTGTGGAGGTTGTCCAGGAGGGATGTGGTGTTGGGGTCCAGTTGATTGTCGAGGTGGAAGTTGAGGTCTCCCATCAGGGTGTAGTTGGTGGATGCGATGGCCTGCGGGGAGATAATGTCCGTGATGGAGTTGGCGAAGGGTCCGCGGGGTCCAGGGGGTCGGTAGACGAGGGTTCCTCGGAGGGCGGCGGTGGGGCTGGCTAGTATCTTGAAGTGAAGGTGTTCCATCAGTTCTGTGGACTCATCAGGGAGTGTGCTCAGGCGGAGGCTGGATTTGTGGACGGTGGCAATTCCTCCTCCTGGGTGGATGGGGCGGTCCTTCCTGGAGATCTTGTATCCTTGGGGGATGGCGATGGTGATGTCCGGTCCCGAGGTGGTGTTGGTCCAGGTTTCGGTGAAGAATGCTACGTCTGGGGTGGTGCTGTCGAGGAGGTCCCAGATTTCTGTTGCGTGTTTGTGGAGGGATCGGACGTTGAGGAGGATGCATTGCAGGGTCTTCGGTTCGGTTGTGTTCTTGTGGGCGGGTTGTGCTGGATCCGTGTTCCTGGCGGTGCTGCAGGTGTGCCGGCAGCGGTGACAGCTGAAGGGTCCATGGGTGTCGGCTGGTGATGCTAGCTTGCAGTTGTTGTTGCAGCCTGGGTTGAGTGCGTGGAGTGCTGCTGGGTCGTAGCGTTGGCGGGGCGGAGGTCCAGGGTTCCTGGAGCTGGTCGCGGACGGGTCGCAGACGTGCTTGCCTTTGATGCGCCTTCAGTGCACCAGCAGTGGCCGCCATTAAGTAGGGGTCAGGGAGGGCTGGACAGCTAGGAGGCAGGAGCGGGGAGGGGAGCTGGATTGGGCCGGTCGCGCTGGGGGGGGAGGGGCCACGGGGGCAGCAGCGGCGGGGAAAGGTAAAGGGAGGAAAGAAGGGATAAAGAAAAAAGGGAAAATAAGCAGAAATAAGGCACAAAAGAGCAGAGATGCAGAAAAGAGCAGAAAGGTGAAAGATAGAAAGGGTAAAAAAACGAGTGAAAACGAGTGAAGGAGCAGAGGGAGAGAAGGGGAAAATGAGCAGAAATAAGGCACAAAAGAGCAGAGGTGCAGAAAGGTGAAAGATAGAAAGGGGAAAAAACGAGTGAAAACGAGTGAAGGAGCAGAGGGAGAGAAAGGGAGAATGGGCAGAAATAAGGCGCAAAAGAGCAGAGGTGCAGAAAGGTGAAAGATAGAAAGGGGAGAAAAACGAGTGAAGGAGCAGAAAGAAAGAAAGGAGACAGAGGTCCACTGGACCACCAGGGATGAGGCGCAGGGAACCTGCGGGTGGAGGAGGGCCTCGATCACCAACACTGAAGAGTGCAGGGGCAGGGGCACCTCACTTAATGGTGGAGCTACGAGGGTGGGAGAGCAACTTCACTGACAATGAAACAATGAGTCAGTGGTCTTGCTCCAGATGTTTGTGTGGATAGTTATATCCCCCTTGAACTGTAAGTCCTCACAGATGTTTCATCACCTGTAGGGTCTGTGTGGGGTGGAGTGACGTCACAGGAAGGCAGCCGAGGCAGGCATGAGGACACAGCTGGATGTGAGAGCAAGAGATGAAGAAAGAGATGGGCTGAGAGCGACTGGAGAACTGAACGAGGCACACAGAGGGAGTGAGAGCCACTGAGAGATGGTGGAGGAGACCTCGGCGAGATACAGCGTAGGAGGTGGCGGGGGCATCATCTGAGGTGGGGGGCTGCCATGACTGATTTATATATGGTTAGTCACTGTTTCATAATGCAGCAGTATTCGAAATGATGGAATGGAATGCTGCTCAGACCTATTTACATTGGGTGGGTATGATTAATGAAAGCATGTATGTGCAGCACTTTCGTTTTCTTTCTGTACGTGGGTATGCCCTTTGGTGGGTCCTGTGCCCGCTGTGCCATAGAGTCAGCCTGCACCTCGTGAAAGAAACCTAACGCGACCCAACCATGACTTTGATTGTCCTTCCTCACTGAGCGCTTCTGGCTGGACAGCCCAGTCCTGGGGAGGGTCGAGAGTCCCTGGCTGCTCCCTGTAAATGCAAAATGAGAAACAAATCAGTTGAATGGAATGTTACTGAGAGCATGTACCAGTGGCTTAGACCGATACAGCCATTTGCATCCTTCCTTTCTTCTTACAGACAAGAGTCAGGGGAGGGGTCAGAGGGCACGTCATGGAAGGGTGGGAGGGGCTAGAGGTATGTGCTCGTGAGTGGCAGCTTTCATTGAGACTCTGAGGCTGACCTCGTCCTGAGATTTGGCAAAGCAAATTCCAACAGGATTACAGTTCCTCCGCCAAATAATTTGTAGAAAACGACATCAAAATAGTGAATTTAATAGGTATCTATTAAATGTCTATTAATTGTATTATCTAGGTCATATTATCGCTACAGTCAGGACTTTAAGTGGGAAAAAAACTGGTGGTGCTCTAAAAGGGGTGTGGCAAATTTCTTAAAGGGGTGTGGCCTATCCGAGTAGGGGCGTGGTCTAAATCAAGATAACTAGCATTGTGTGCTTAAGAAAATCGCATCCAGCAAAGGATAATAAAATAGGCAAAAAGGTATATTTATTAAGTATAAGCCATAAAATACCAAACACTTTAAAAACATGTAAAAATTATTTACATTACTTCGAAATCTATTGCAGGATTTCCTAAAACCCTTGAAGATATTCACTGTGTCTATTTTGCTGGGGTTTCTCACAACACTTTTCTTCAGCAGACCTTCTACCTTTTGCCAGCCAACTCTTTACATACAGCTTTGTGTCAAGTGTTTCAAATGGAGGACCATTGAGTTTTACCCATAAGCATGAAGAAATGGTCTCTACAAGAAGAGAGACTCTTGTTGGACTAGCAATTAAGTTCATTGCGCCGAAACCTCTCTCGCAATCCGCATTACTTGCTGGCAGGGATTCCATGCAAACTACTAACTTTTTTAATGCTATACTAGTAACGCCAAATAAAAACCTGAACGTCTGCTCACCCTACCTTTGACCTGGAGGCCAAAAAATAGAGTCCCCTTTCGAGGACCCTCCAAAAAAACCTGGAGGCTCAGCCCCCCCCCCCACAGACCCCACTCACTTAAAGCCCTGGCTACAGTAATGAATATGCACGCATATCTATAAGAAAACATTATAGTATGTTCTTTAATATCTGTACAGCGCACCATGGGCAAGGGCAGTAAAGCGCTATATAAGAGTCGTCAGAGTGGGAGTAACTTTGCAAAAAGCAAGAGGTGTTCCATTTTTAACTATTTAAGTAATATGAAATCACAAGCAGGCGGCAGCTGTGGGCAGACGTCTCTTTGGGAAAGGAGTGGTTCGGGTCTGTCCTGAAGGCAGGAGGGGTGAGCTTGTGCCCAAACCTGGAGGGGGCAGTGACATGCTCTGGGTGCACTACCTGAAACAGTGTGGCTGCTGTCACTCTGTTCTGGAAGATGGGGCGTTATTTATTTATTTAAAAGAGTTTTATATAGTTGCAAACATGACCCCTCCGTATATCGGAACGCTCTGCAAATAGCAAATCAAGTTGTCAAAAAGAAAGAAGCCTAAACAGATAAAAATACAAGTATGAGCACCATGTTGCATACTTCTCTACGTGTGGACTTCTCACCATTACAAAGTAGCAACATGTTGTACAAATAGAAACAAGTTGAAACATCAAAGGAAAAAAAAAGAACAAGCAATAAACAAAGTATATACAATGTATACAATATACAATTCAGTAGATTCAGGATCCAGAAATGTATACAGAAAAAAAGTAGTCAAGCATAATGAATTCAGGACACTGCTCTCAGTGTGTGTGTGTGGGGGGGGGGGGGGGAGGAGGGGGCAGGGTGGATCACTGTTTTCCTTTCCATTTCTGCATCAAGAATTTCCTTGGCAATTCCATACAGGAAAAAAGTGTGCTGTAAATTAACCGATGGTCTGCGGTAGCCTGACCAACAGCCCAATGCCAGTTGGCCATCAATGAAAGGTTTCCACCAGCAGAGGGCCCCCAATGGAAACATGGCAGGTCCCCTGGCTCCGACTGGAACAGGTGGGCTCTGAGTTTGGTGGTCAAGATACTTCCATCATACCTGTGACAGAGAAACCCGTCTCCCAAAATCGAAACAAGGCTCTCAGCCTTGTATCCAACATGACCCTAGAGATTTTTCAGTGATAGTAGGTTTGCTCAAAGGCATCTAGGGTTGGACCAGTGAGTTAGAAGGCATACACGCCATAAGGAGGAACTCAGGTTTTAATAAGTTACGTGTCAGGTGATTGGAGGACATTTAGGAATCCAGGGTTGGACCAGTGAGTTAGAAGACATATACACAATAAGGAGAAACTCAGGTTTTAATAAGTTACGTGTCAGGTGATTGGAGCTCATCCTGTCTGGAACACTCTATGGGGCTGGGGCTGAGACCGGTCATCGTTGGGAGAGCACGTCTTCAGATGGAGCTCTGTGTCATCGGCATATTGATGGTATAAGACCCGCTGTACCCCATGAGCTGCCCCTAGTGTACCCTAGAGCTGGGCATTAATGAGATGAGGGTCCCCTGCCACCCACCCTCTCCAGGAGCTGTAACTACTGACCCCCTGGAGCCGGGCAGTGAACACAGTGTGGCCTGGTCATGTTTGGGGATCACTCTGGGTTTGAGCGTCACCATGGCCACCATGTGCCGTCTAATCCAGGGATGAGTCTGCGCTTCTGGGTGAGGTGGGTCATTCACCTGGTGACGTGGGCGACTTCGGAGCGGTGAGAGTGCCGTAGGCTCCAGTGTCGGCGTCTACGTCAGTCTGGAGATTGCGATCAGCGACGGACAGCCATCCATTGGCTGGAACTCGGTGTTCATGGTCAGGTGTTCCACCTGACCCTGGAATCAGGTGTTGTTGCACGGGCAGTGCTGATCCCGGGTGTGATAATGGGGTTGTGTTCCTCCAGGGTGCATGGGTTTGTCGCCGGTAGTCCTGTGTGTCTCACAGGGCCCCGTCTCCTTCACTCCCTCGTCTGCTGTGTCCTTGACAGCAAATCCGCCGTCCTCTCCCGTTACAGATGTTGGCTCTGATCATGAGGTGAGAAAGTAAATGCAGCGGAGAGGGCTGACCGGTAATGCTGTTACTGGCCAGCGTTTCCGCCCTGTTCATAGACCTGCTCAGTCGCCTCGGAAAAACAAGTAGAAATCTTGTGCCTGATTACGATCTTGCCGTATAGGATACGGCGTCACAAACGGGATGGATATTCCGTCCACCGTATTACAAGTTCCATATGATACAACAGTGGTGTAACGAACCTTGAAGGGCCCCCCTGCAAGGAACATGGAGGGACCCCCTCCGGACTCTCTCAGGAGCCCTCAGGTCAGGGTACCATGCTGAGGCCCCCCCCCTCCTCCTTGTTCATGGACATCCCCTGAACTGCGGGAGTCTTTTTTACGCCATTGGGATATAATGGAATTGTAATTTGTCCGAAGGGATATCCGTCAAATTTCTGATGGAGTAACCCTGTCCGCCAAGATCGTAATCAGCCCCTTTGTTTCCTCTGGTCGTGACTCTGCGAGTCCCGCGGCAGCAGAATGAATGATTCAACTCAATTTATAAAGCACTCTGTTACCACAACACCACCCTGTCGCTGGAAGATGACAGAAGCATAGAGGAAAAAGACTTACATTTCACATTTTACTTAATCTTGCATTCCCTAAGAGTCTTTGCTGTTTCCAATATGTTGTGTTCTGTATGGACGGAGCGCTGAAACTTTTCAGACACTCACCCCCAGTCACAGATCTGTGTTGAATCCATCATCGTTCTTTTACTCACTTCACCACCCCAGTTTGGACCCAGCCATATGCAAATCAGCCTTGACCCTGTGCCCCATGGGAACAGTCCAGACCGAACTGCCAAGCCAGGTCTACCCTGGACCGGAAACAAGCATCCTAGGACCGGTTTCAAGGTTACACTCTCATCAGCCAGGCTAGCTTGAAACTAGTGGCAAAGTGAGCAAGGGACCCACGTCTGGGCATACCCTGCCAACTTAGGGCGAACAAAGCAAACACAAGGAGAAGATGGACGGAGCGCTGAAACTTTTCAGACACTCACCCCTGTATTTATTCATATACTCTTGTATATTTCATACTTTGAACTGATTGGTGTCCAGGTGTTTGTAAAAAGATAAAGTTGAGAGCTCCGGAGTTGAGGCTGAAGGCTGTATGTGTTTCTCACACTGCCTATCAGTGGACAGAAAGCTGTCCAGGATACATGAACATCCAATACTTGGCCTCTCTGAAGAGCGCACAGAACAACAGGCTCGTATTCCACTTGCTATTGCGATTCTGTGCGAATGTCTGCGGAGGAGGTGCACAGTGTTAAAATACTGACAAGGCGAAAGTAAAAGAAAATGCAGTGCTCAGAGGTGAGGGGTGTGTTGTGTGTTTGGGGGACGGTGAAGTAAAAGGGACGAGAGGAAGTGTATTCATGAGAGAGTCAACAGGGGGTGCGCCACAGGAAGGAGGTGCACATGCATGTTCAGGGAGGGGGCCCTGCACTGCGGAGGTCCAACTGGGGTGCTTGTGTAGGAAGCTTGTACACCCACACCCATACACCATCGATAACATGAAACCGCTCTGCTGACGTCCAGCTGCTTTGTGTGTGGGGGAAGCTTGCACACGCACGCACACTGGATGGGGGTACGTGCACTGCGGAGGTCCACCTGCTGTGTGTGTGGGGGAAGCTTGAAGCTTGCACACACACACACGCACACTGGATGGGGCTACCTGCACTGCGGAGGTCCAGCTGGTGTGTGTGTGTGTGTGGGGGAAGCTTGCACAACCAGGCACACTAGATGGGGGTACGTGCACCCGCGCTGCTGAGGCCCAGCTGCTCTGAGTGTATGTGTGGGGGGTGAGGGGTGGGGGGTCTGCACGTCTGATGCACGTCACACCTGTTCTCTCTTCGAGGCCCAGGCTTGTTTTCTCCTGTGTGCGTGCGTGCGTGTGTCTGCTGTTCTTTGTCCCCTGCATGCAAAGCGTCCTGTATCCGGCCCAAGGCCGCGGCTGCGAGTGGTTACCTTGGCAAAGCCCTCGTCTCATGCCAGCCTACAATGGGGCGCCGCCCCTGCAGCTCTTGAGAGCTTCCTGCTTGAGCCCCCGGTCGCCCCCGCCGGCTCTTCCGTCAGGGCGAGCACTCAGATCAAAGGGTGCGGCGGGGAAGCGCCGGCGCCTCAGCAGCGCTGCTCCATGCCGGCCTCCTCTCTCTGGAGGAGCGCCTCAGCAGCACCTCAGCAGCACTGCACCCGGCCGGCCTCCTCTCTGCAGCACCTCAGCAGCGCTGCACCCGGCCGGCCTCCTCTCTGGAGCAGCACCTCAGCAGCACTGCACCCGGCCGACCTCCTCTCTCTGGAGCAGCACCTCAGCAGCACTGCACCCGACCGGTCTCCTCTTTCTGGAGCAGAGCCTCAACAGCACCTCAGCAACACTGCACCCGGCCGGCCTCC
Source organism: Lissotriton vulgaris (assembly GCF_964263255.1). Lineage (NCBI taxonomy): Eukaryota > Metazoa > Chordata > Amphibia > Caudata > Salamandridae > Lissotriton > Lissotriton vulgaris. The sequence continues at coordinate 807,613 of NW_028248381.1, read as the reverse complement.
TCTCTCTGGAGCAGCACCTCAGCAGCACTGCACCAGGCCGGCCTCCTCTCTGGAGCAGCACCTCAGCAGCACTGCACCCGGCCGGCCTCCTCTCTCTGGAGCAGCACCTCAGCAGCACTGCACCCGGCCGGCCTCCTCTCTCTGGAGCAGCACCTCAGCAGCACTGCACCCGACCGGTCTCCTCTTTCTGGAGCAGAGCCTCAACAGCACCTCAGCAACACTGCACCCGGCCGGCCTCCTCTCTGGAGCAGCACCTCAGCAGCACCGCACCCGAGCGACCTCCTCTCTGGAGCAGCACCTCAGCAGCACTGCACCCAGCCGGCCTCCTCTCTGGAGCACCACCTCAGCAGCACCTCAGCAGCACTGCACCCGGCCGGCCTCTTCTCTGGAGTAGCACCTCAGCAGCACTGCACCCGAGCGGCCTCCTCTCTCTGGAGCAGCACCTCAGCAGCGCTGCACTCGCCAGCCTCCTCTCTGGAGAAGCACCTCAGCAGCACTGCACCAGAGCGGCCTCCTCTCTCTGGAGCAGAGCCTCAGCAGCACTGCACCCGAGCGGCCTCCTCTCTCTGGAGCAGAGCCTCAGCAGCACTGCAACCGACCGGCCTCCTCTCTGGAGCAGCACCTCAGCAGCGCTGCACCGACTGGTCTTCTCTCTCTGGAGCAGAGCATCAGCAGCACTGCACCCGAGCGGCCTCCTCTCTCTGGAGCAGCACCTCAGCAGCACTGCACCCAAGCGGCCTCCTCTCTCTGGAGCAGCACCTCAGCAGTGCTGCACCCGACCGGTCTCTTCTCTCTGGAGCAGAGCCTCAGCAGCACCTCAGCAGCACCTCAGCAGCACTGCACCCGAGCGGCCTCCTCTCTCTGGAGCAGCACCTTAGCAGCACCTCAGCAGCGCTGCACCCGACTGGGCTCCTCTCTCTGGAGCAGAGCGTCAGCAGCACCTCAGCAACACTGCACCCGAGCGGCCTCCTCTCTCTGGAGCAGCACCTCAGCAGCACCTCAGCAGCACCGCACCCGGCCGGCCTCCTCTCTCTGGAGCAGCACCTCAGCAGCACCTCAGCAGCACTGCACCGGAGCGGCCTCCTCTCTCTGGAGCAGCACCTCAGCAGCACTGCACCCGAGCTGCCTCCTCTCTCTGGAGCAGCACCTTAGCAGCACCTCAGCAGCACTGCACCCGAGCGGCCTCCTCTCTCTGGAGCAGCACCACACCTAAGCTGCCTCCTCTCTCTGGAGTAGAACCTCAGCAGCACCGCACCCGAGCGGCCTCCTCTCTCTGGAGCAGCACCTCAGCAGCACCGCACCCGGCCGGCCTCCTCTCTCTGGAGCAGCACCTAAACAGCACCTCAGCAGCACCTCAGCAGCACTGCGCCCAAGCGGCCTCCTCTCTCTGGAGCAGAGCCTCAGCCACACCTCAGCAACACCACACCCGAGGGGCCTCCTCTCTCTGGAGCAGCACCTCAGCAGCGCTGCACCCGGCCGGCCCCCTCTCTGGAGCACCACCTCAGCAGCACTGCACCCGGCCGGCCTCCTCTCTGGAGCAGCACCTCAGCAGCACTGCACCCGGCTGGCCTCCTCTCTGGAGCAGCACCTCAGCAGCACTGCACCCGGCTGGCTTTCTCTCTCTGGAGCAGCACCTTAGCAGCACCGCACCCGAGCTGCCTCCTCTTTCTGGAGCAGAGCCTCAGCAGCACCTCAGCAGCACTGCACCTGACCGGCCTCCTCTCTCTGGAGCAAAGCCTCAGCAGCACCTCAGCATCACTGCACCCGAGCTGCCTCCTCTCTCTGGAGCAGAGCCTCAGCAACACCTCAGCACCACTGCACCCGAGCGGCCTCCTCTTTCTGGAGCAGAGCCTCAGCAGCACTGCACCTGACCGGCCTCCTCTCTCTGGAGCAAAGCCTTAGCAGCACCTCAGCATCACTGCACCCGAGCGGCTTCCTCTCTGGAGCAGCACCTCAGCAGCACTGCACCCGAGTGGCCTCCTCTCTCTGGAGCAGAGCCTCAGCAGCACTGCACCCGGCCGGCCTCCTCTCTCTGGAGCAGAGCCTCAGCAGCACCTCACCAGCACTGCACCCGAGCGGCCTCCTCTCTCTGGAGCAGAGCCTCAGCAGCATTGCACCCGGCCGGCCTCCTCTCTCTGGAGCAGAGCCTCAGCAGAACCTCAGCAGCACTGCACCTGACCGGTCTCTCTCTGCAGCAGAGCTTCAGCAGCACCTCAGTAGCATTGCACCCGGCCGGCCTCCTCTCTCTGGATCAGCACCTCAGTAGCACTGCACCCGGCCGGCCTCCGCTCTCTGGAGCAGAGCCTCAGCAGCACCTCAGCAGCACTGCACCCAACCGGCCTCCTCTCTCTGGAGCAGCACGTCAGCAGCACTGCACCCGTCTAGCCTCCTCTCTGGAGCAGCACCTCAGCAGAGCTGCACCCGACCGGTCTCCTCTCTCTGGAGCAGAGCCTCAGCAGCACCGCACCCGAGCGGCCTCCTCTCTCTGGAGCAGCACCTCAGCAGCACTGCACCCAAGCGGCCTCCTCTCTCTGTAGCAGCACCTCAGCAGTGTTGCGCCCGACCGGTCTCCTCTCTCTCGAGCAGTGCCTCAGCAGCACCTCAGCAGCACTGCACCCGAGCACCTCCTCTCTCTGAAGCAGAGCCTCAGCAGCACTGCACCCGAGCTGCCTCCTCTCTCTGGAGCAGAGCCTCAGCAGCACCTCAGCAGCACTGCACCTGAGCGGCCTCCTATCTCTGGAGCAGCACCTCAGCAGCACTGCACCCGACCGGCCTCCTCTCTCTGGAGCAGCACCTCAGCAGGACCGCACCCGGGTGGCCTCCTCTCTCTGGAGCAGCACCTCAGCAGCACTGCACCCGGCTGGCCTCCTCTCTGGAGCAGAACCTCAGCAGCGCTGCACCCGACCGGTCTCCTCTCTCTGGAGCAGCACCTCAGCAGCGCTGCACCCGACCGGTCTCCTCTCTCTGGAGCAGCACCTCAGCAGCACTGCACCCGAGCTGCCTCCTCTCTCTGGAGCAAAACCTCAGCAGCACCTCAGCAGCACTACACGCGGCCGGCCTCCTCTCTCTGGAGCAGCACCTCAGCAGCGCTGCACCCGACCAGCCTCCTCTCTCTGGAGCAGCACCTCAGCAGCACTGCACCTGAGCGGCCTCCTCTCTCTGGAGCAGCACCTCAGCAGCACTGCACCCGACCGGCCTCCTCTCTCTGGAGCAGCACCTCAGCAGCGCTGCACCCGACCGGTCTCCTCTCTCTGGAGCAGCACCTCAGCAGCACCTCAGCAGCACTGCACCCGAGCTGCCTCCTCTCTCTGGAGCAAAACCTCAGCAGCACCTCAGCAGCACTGCACCCGGCCGGCCTCCTCTCTTTGGAGCAGCACCTAAACAGCACTGCACCCGACCGGCCTCCTCTCTGGAGCAGCACCTCAGCAGCGCTGCACCCGACCGGCCTCCTCTCTCTGGAGCAGCACCTCAGCAGCGCTGCACCCGACCAGCCTCCTCTCTCTGGAGCATAGCCTCAGCGTTCTTTGTAGAGCTTGAGTCAGACCGGAGGGTGTTGAGGCGCTGTACAAAGATCTTTTAAAAGATGCGCTGTACACAGATCTTATAAAAGAGGCCCAGTATACAGTTCTTATAAAAGAGGCGCTGCATAAAGATCTTATAATAGAGGTGCTGTACACGGATCTTATAATAGAGACACTATACAAATAACATATAATAGAGGCACTGTACAAAGATCTTTTAATAGATGCGCTGTACACAGATCTTATAATGGAGGCGCTATACAGTTCTTATTAAAGAGGCGCTGCACAAAGATCTTATAATAGAGGCGCTGTACACTGATCTTATAATAGAGGCGCTGTACACTGATCTTATAATAGAGGCGCTGTACACGGATCTTATAATATAGGCGTTGTACAAGGAATATATAATTGAGGAACTGTACAAAGATCTTTTAAAAGATGCGCTGTACACAGATCTCATAAAAGAGGCCCAGTATACAGTTCTTATAAAAGAGGCGCTGCATAAAGATCTTATAATAGAGGCGCTGTACACTGATCTTATAATAAAGGCGCTGTACACTGATCCTATAATAGAGGCGCTCAGAGCACAAGTCCTAAAAAAAAGAAGTGGGAGGACTAACCTAGTTAGGCAGTATGCAAATGACATCACAGCGCAAGACATCGCAACGCTTGACATCACAGCACATGACATCACGGCGCATCACAGGAATTGACATCATAGGAAGTGGTATCACAAGCCACGACTTTAATATGTACGGGTGATGTAAAGCGCTCGGACACCCTACTTTGGGATGAGCAGCGCTATACAAGAAAAAATAGTGGCACTTAAATTATTTTAACACCTCCTCAGGGGTAGTAAGCGCTATATAAATTACATTTATTTTGTGTAAATACTGGGAGCGACCTACTCATCTGACATTCTGTCAGTGCATGCATATCTAGTAAACAGAGCCTGAACAAAGTGAAAAGCTGCCTCTCTTAAGTATGTGTGAAGTGCTAACCGTGGTTTCCCCTCTGATGCATTTGCATCAGGTGTGAAGCTCCTGTCTGGCGCAGCCAGGAGACTGGAACAAAAGGAGGCCTGAGGACCCCTCAAATTCAGCCTTTGTCATGGGCCCAGCAGGAGGCTAAAATAAGGAAGCCCAGACGTGGGTCCCTGCTTTCTATGTCACTGGAATCAAGCTATCCTGGCTGATGAGGGGTGAAACCCCAAAACCGGTCCTTGGATGCTTGTTTACAGTTCTGGGAGGACCTGGCTTGGCAGTTTGAGCTGGACTGTTCCAATTGGGCTCAGGGTTAAGATTGATTTGCATATGGCTGAGTCCAAAGTGGAATGGCATGGGGAGCAAAAAAACGATGGATTTAGGCCCAGATCTCTGTACTGGGGTGAATGTATGACATTGTTCTGCATTCTGCCCATCAATTGTTCTTTTTGCATTTGCAAATTAAATAAAATGTGTCATCATTTGTGTAATTGTTTGGTGAATGCATTTTTTGTGTATTGTTTTGTGGTGCAAATCATCAACAATGTTTAGGCTGGGGTCCCCGGCTTCCGGTAATGAATCAGTGGGTGGTCCCCAGATTCTAATGATTCAGTGGGAGTCCCTGGGTTCCAGTAATGTTAAAGGGGGATCTCCAGAAATAAAAAGGTTGAGTGCCACTCCTGCTCTCCACGTCAGCCTTGTCATGCAGTGATACCTGCCCACATGTTGAGGATAGGTGAGAGCCCAGATGTAGGAGACCATAGAGCAGCATCGGATTGGTAACACGGGCACTCAGGCAATGTCCGAGGGGCTGGTATCTGGATTCGAGCTGTGGGCTGCTTTTTTGAGCAGCCTGGGGAGCCGATTTTGGCGGTTTCTGCGTTGCTCCAGCGGCACATTGGGTGCCTGAGTGGCCATTCTGGAGGTTGGTGGGGGTCTATTACCTCCCCTTTATCAACGGGCAGAGGCGTCACTCCCTTTCTCTCGTTGGGTCGCCCAATTAATTAATTATGCATATTGAGCGGGTGTAGGGTGCCTGAGCAAAAGTGGTCTTACTAGTTTTCAGGTGTGTTTCACCAGTGTGAACTAATCCGTGCATTTTTTTTAACCCCCTCTCCCACTTTCATAAAATTTCGCAGAAACAGTGTGGAAAAGCAATATGCAAATGTTGGCCACTTTTTTTTTGCGTGCCTGGGCCGATTTTGAATCCCAATCCAACTACCATTATTTATTTTATTTATTTATTTATGCAATTTTATATAGCGCGGACTTTACCCGAAGGTGTCAGAGCGCTTCACAATAGGAACAGAAAAGATACAAACTGAGAACGTTACACGAGCAACAGATTGCAGAGGCATTCGTTATGTTACATACGGTAAAGTGATAATTGTGAGCAACCAAGAATACATGAGGTAGTAAAAATTGTGAGAAACCAAAAATACATGAGGTAGACAAGGTAATTGTGACACTTGTGAGCAAACAAAATACATGAGGTAGTAAAAATGTGGGCTACCAAAAATACATGAGGTAGTAAAAAGTGCACAGGAGGAAAAAGTGACACGTGTGCAGGCTACAAGAGAAAATAGAGTATAATTTGTGGTATGATACTGCAGTATATGTTACACACTCAAGCACAAGAACAGACGATTACGTAGGCAAAAGTGGCACTTGTGCAAGTATCAAAGGTAAAAAACCTGTGAGAGGAAGCAAACCGTGTGTTACAGGGGCAAAGTGGTGAGTGCAAGTTGCAAGAGGGTACCAAACACAAGTACATGGATAATACTGCAATAAAAGGCAAACACTCTAACCGCAAGAACACACTGGGAAGGCACTTTCATGGACATGAGAAGTAGAAATTATCAGTAGTGGGAGATCTTCCTACAGACAGAAGAGAGTTACTTTTGGAGGTGTCTCTGGAGGAGGAGAGCTTTGAGGTCCCTTTTAAAGGCCTGGGAGGAGGCTGTGGTCCGGAGCTGAGGCGGCAATGAGTTCCAGATTCTCACTGCGTTGCCTGAAAATGATTGGGCCATCGTTCTTTCCTTCTTGAAAGTGGGAGGTTCAAGCAGTAGATTATGGTAACTCAGTCACTCTTCCAACTAAGTATGCGCGTCATTCAAAGGCACCGCACCCCCAGGCTCCTCCTTACTGAGAGAAACGGCCCCTGTGGGCACCTCAGCTGGTGAAGGTGTCTTGGCTGCCACACGCCTGCCTGGCACCAGCTCTACTGGCAAGTTGACAGTTTTGAGACACCGTTCCGAATCCTGCCACTAGGTGGCGCATCTCTCACAGCTTGAGAATAGGATGAGAGTTCAGAGTTTGATGGTTTGGGGGCTGGAGGTGGTCTCTGAAAGACAGGCTGGCCAGGGTCTGTCCCGGCAGGGTTCCGTAACCTTGGCACACATCCTGGTGTCCAGAGACGTCCTCTGAGCACAGAGGGGCTCATAGGGGCGTGTCCCAGGGCAGGGATACCCATCCGCCCCTATTAGAAAGCGGTTCAGTTAACAGGTGATGCGGTGTGTAAAGCTGGCATTTAATTTCGCTTAATGCCTTGATAATGCTCCGTTGATGAGCGCTGCTAATTAAGTTCTTCTGTGTGGGCGCAGGATTGTAGCCCCCCTTCTGTGTTTCAGGAATGCTCCGTGTTTTTATTTTCAAACTCTGCTCACTGCCCTGTAGGGCTGTGCGAAATTGTGGGATTTTGCTTCTGCAAGTGTCCTGAAGTGTAGATTTTAAAATACCAGGCGTCCTCCTCCTTTTCGTAAACCTTTTTAAAGAGGAGTGAAAATCCTACTGTGGCAAGTGTTTCAGTTGAAAGACCCTGTCCGCGTCTGTTGGACTTTCTCACGCCTTTTATAAAACTTTGTCTTTGGGGGAGGGCTGACGTGTTCGGCCATATAAAAATAAACATTGACTAACACATTTTTTTCTCCCAAAAGCCCACATTGCCACAGTACTCACTGGAACTGAAGAGAACTACTTTGTGTGTGGAGGGGCTTCTTGTGAAAGGGCGGAATGCCGTGACTGACAGAGAAGCCAGCCAATGGCTGAAGTGGGCTGACCCACAGCCACACGCTGTATGACGTGGAGGGTGGAAGAAACATGTGCATGACACAAGGGCAGACCAATGCAAGACGAAGGCTGGCGAGAGGACCCTTTAAATAGATACATACTATTTTGGCAAAATCAAAAGGGATTGACTAACCCCTGTCCTAAAAGTGTTTCTCGCCTATGTTGCCCTCGTGCACACATTTGTATAGATTGATGGAGCCCCAGAGGGTCCCGGTGACACAGATCAGGGCTTGTGGTCACTGGGTATACCTAAACCCCACTGTGGTTCTGCTGGGGCGGTCTCAGCTGCCCCACCTGCTCTTCGTTGCTCCTCTGCACCTGCGGCCTTGCTGCTGTTTCACAACAAAGAGGTACAAAAGGTATTTTTCAAAACATTGGTGTACCCTACACGCGGCACTACATAGCTCCCTGAATCTCACCAGCCGACTCAGCACTGCTTCTATTCAGTATTTTATTTTTTCTGTGCACTCTTTTCAGTTTCTTTTTTGTTTTTTTATTTACATTCTATTTACCCTGTGTATAGTTTCTTCCATGTTAAAATGAAATTGTTTATAAAATTACATTTTGTCCTGCGGCCCCACAAACTAACAGATTGTGTTACTACACAGCAGACAAAGACTACAGAGTAAACCCCAGGCAGGTTAGCATCTGATGTATAATGCAGGCTGAGAAGCTATAAATAGCCGAGCGGCACACGGTGAAAGACACACCTGGTAGAAACGGGCCCGACTCCCCCGGGTTGGTGTAAGCCATACCGGTGCACCGGGGGTGAAGCCACCGCGGCGACCACCATTGAATATTCATGTGTCTCCAAAATAGGCCTTTTCATCCCTCCAGGAAATGCGTAATGCTGCCCTTTCACTAAGCATTGGCTAACAGCATCCGTGAAATCCCAATGGAGTCCTCAGATCGTGAGATCATTCGGTAATCACTCCACAGGCACAAGCATGGGAAGAAAAAAATCAGTGCGGATCACATTTTGTTAAATAAGTGTTGTTTCCACTACGCCTGGGTTTAGAACTTCGCTACGTTCGTGGAGTTTTCTGCACTCTGCACTCAGCGTAGCTCGCGGAGTGCACAAAACTCTGCTTTGCGATGTGCACAGTTTTTTTCCCACCTGCGATCGCGAAACGGTAAGTTCGCGAGTGTAAGCTGCCGCTCTGGTAGAATTTCTACCCGAGAGACAGGAATACCAGCACAAATTGCAGTTCGCACTGCACTACGCCACTCGCAGAACTTTGCAGAGTTCTTTAGTAACTTCGCGGAGTACCGCATAGCAAAACTACGCCCAGGCCTAGTTTCCACCTTAGATTTGTCAAGTAGTTCTATTGCACCAAGAGCGTGATGCTCTGAATGCGTGGTTGGCCAATGCCTTGGCTTGGAAGTTGGTGGCTGGAGTCGCGTCCCTCCTGGGTGATCCAGTAGATTCCTCTCTCTAGAACGTTCATTCTAGCTCATTGCCACAGCCTGTGGCTTCCTGTGTTCGTACTTCCTCTCACCGAAACCATTGCCACTTTCAGACTAGTTTATCCACCGCATCACTCCCTGGATCATCCAACATTGAGCGGTTATTGGTTTAGCCGCAGCGGTCTAGGAAGCGACAACATCCTTAGCGCACACCTTGGGAGGTACTGAAGTGAGCATTGCAATCCTTCTGATATCTGGTATTGCCTGCATTGCTCAGGCTTTTTTAATGTTTTCTTTATGGACAGTCTGCTACTTGTTGCACTATCATAGTGTGGTGGATTTTTTAGGGCACTATGATGTTTTTTTCTTGGTGTCGGGAGAGGAAGGATAGTCTGTGCCCCGTGGCTACTATTTGCTGGAATAGATTTACTTATTAGCACACAACATCACGTGTGTTCTCCAGTTCCACTATCTGTTTGCTCATTAGTGTATTTTTTCAGTGGTTTGTTTCTCGCATATTGACTGGGTTGTTTCTGGTGACTTTGCTTGTTGGTTTGTACTTCGGTCCGTTTGGCTTGTTGACTTTTTGAATGTTTTCCTTGCTGGTTTGTTTGTCTTTTGATTGTTTGGCTGGCTAGCTGGATGTTAGCTTGTTTGTTCAATAGGTTCTTGTGGGTTTGTTAGTTTGATTCCCTTGTCGCTTATCGGTTAGTTGGTTATTGATTTTGGAATGGATAAATGTTTTATTGGTTAGTCTAATTGTTGGTTTATTTATTGGTTTGCTATTAAGTACATTTGTTTGTTTCTTCGTTTGGATGTGGATTGCTTTGTGTTGTCCGACTAGTTCCCTTATTGAACTTTTTGTTGGTTGGTATGTTGCGCCCTAATTGATGTTTTTTTGTTTGTTGGTTTATCGTTGGTATGTCTGTTAGTTCTTTAGTTGGCTTTGTTTATTAGTTTCTTTGTTGGTGTATTTTCAGATTGATTTATTAATCTAGGAAAATTATCCTCTGAACACCCTCTTAATCTGCTCAATGGCATATGATGGTTCATGAATGTATTTATTTGTTTAATCACAATAATGTGTTTGTTGGTAGGATTTAGCTTCTTCTTGGTATACATTAATTTACTTGCTGCATTGTTGGTTGTGCGATTTGTTTAGTTAGTTAGTTTGCGGAGTGATTTGTTGGTTGGTTTGTCTCTTTACTGACTAATGTGTTTGTGTGCTGGTTTGCTTGATGGTGGTTTGTTGCCTGCTTTTGGATCTATTAGTCTGTTTGTTGCTTGGCTTGATGGTCTGCTAGTTTATCTGTATATTTTAGGTTTGTTGTTGCTTTGCTGTTTTATGGAGTGGACAGTTGGTATGTTAGTTGCTTTGTTTGTCCGATCCTTTAATTGCTTATTTGAGCTTCCAGAATGAAGGTGAATGAAAATTAATGTATTACTGAATGTAAAGGCTGCACAAAATGTTTTCTACAAAATTGATGGTTTCATTATTAGGATTTTACACTAAGGGCCTGATTACGATGGCAGTCCGAAAGCCTCCGACCGACAGTCAGATTCCCCTAGACCGTGTCGGAACCCATCCGCCCCACTTGGTCAGAAACAAATCCGACCTACCGAATAAGAGGCTCGGAGTCGAAAGGGGAACCGTTCGGTCATTCCAAATCGGTTCCGACCGACAATCGGAGAACACAGTTTGGTCAGAGGCGATGGGTACAGCTCTACGGACAGCGTTTCTGACCGATCGATTACAATGTTGGATTCTGACAGCCTTTCTGACTCAGTCAGACTTTCTGACTCAGTCTGTCCGACACAAAAAAAGTTGTCAGAAACTGACTATAGGGGCTTCTAGCAGGCCCCCTTCATCCCGAGTCCTCTGGTGTGGGGTTGAGGTGGTACCCAATAGACCTCCTTGTAAAACCATGCACAGTGTGGCAGGCACCACGGGGTGCCTGCAACACAGTGCAAGGTTTTCCGCAATCACCCATTTTTCCCATAGGAGCATGTGGTGTCAGTCGGAACACAGGCTCCCATTGAAGTCAAGGGCAGTCCTTCCAAACAGTGTTGGGAAGCATCATAATTGGTCGGATGGAACCGCCGACCGCAAGTCGGTTGGGACCCAATCCGATAAGGAGTCAGGATATTTAGTTTCCGACCAACATCCGAATGAGGCCCATAATAACATTTTCTATTTCTATTTTAGAAGCTTGAATCTAGGCTCTAGAATAAAAACTCGATGTTGCCCCATTATATTTGGCTTTTTATAACGATAAACACACTGTCTCCCGCTAAGCACGGAACATGTGTGGAGATTCTCGGCACAGACTCCAAGGAAGCTAATTGTTGTTAGGGAATTGGTGCTTTGCAGCCAGATTTGATCAAATATTGTCAAACTGTGTGAGTATTAATTACATCTGTTATTCTGCACAAAGATGCCTAGGGGTGAACGTGCACTTTACATGTTATGTTTATGTTATGTTATGGGTATAGTTGTATGCCCGCATATATCATTAGAGGCTATTGGTTACTGATGTATGCCCGCATGTATCATTAAAGGCTATTGGTTATTGATGTATGCCCGCATGTATCATTAGAGGCTATTGGTTACTTATGTATGCCCGCATGTATAATTAAAGGCTATTGGTTATTGATGTATGCCCGCATGTATCATTAGAGGCTATTGGTTACTGACGTATGCTTGCATGCATCATTAGAGGCTATTGGTTACTGATGTATGCCCGCATGTATCATTAGAGGCTATTGGTTACTGATGAATGCCCGCATGTACCATTAGAGGCTATTGGTTACTGATGTATGCCCGCATGTATCATTAGAGGCTATTGGTTACTGATGTATACCAGCATTTATCATTAGAGGCTATTGGTTATTGAATCATGCCAGCATGTATCATTAGAGGCTATTGGTTATTGAATCATGCCAGCATGTATCATTAGAGGCTATTGGTTACTGATGTATACCAGCATTTATCATTAGAGGCTATTGGTTATTGAATCATGCCCGCATGTACCATTAGAGGCTATTGGTTACTGATGTATAGCAGCATGGATCATTAGAGGCTATTGGTTATTGAATCATGCCAGCATGTATCGTTAGAAGCTATTGGTTACTGTCTTCTGATGTTGCGATGGCACACAGGGTCTCATATATGATTTTCTGAATACCTTCATGGCCATATGAGGATGTTGGGTGGGGGCTCCACATATTTGGAGGGGGCTCTTTTCTTTTTTTTGACCAGCACACGGTGTTGCCACTTACAGTTATTCTCGCCCACAAAGCGGTGGAGAAGGGAACCGGTGAGGGAGGAGTTAGAGGCGACTGTTTCCGAGCCTTAGTGACGTGTGTGTGGGGAGTGAGGGGCTGGGAAGAGAAGGCTGTGACCCTGAGTGAGGTAAGAGACAGCCCTGCACAGCATCTAGACTGTCATGGACAGGATTTATGTCTAGTTCACACAGTTATATGTCCATATACAGTGAAACCTTACAATGTTTATGTGACGTTTGCAAAGTTCGAGAAAGGATCATAGTTTCTGCCTTTTTATTCTGATTTATCTGCTGCTGGAGATAACCGGGGGAGGGGTTTGCATTGTCGTCAGCTACAAGTGTAGAGTTATTCTTCTATAGAGGTGTTGCAGTGTCAGTGTGACCCTTTTGCAGGCAATACTTACTGTTGTCAGAACACTATTCACCTTAACAGCAGCTCATTCACATCACCCTGTAGTTCCTTTCCTGTAAAACATTCATTAACATTAATTTCTTCCATTGGTCCATGTCCTCACAGTACATTTGCATGTAGGCAAATGCTTGATCAGGCAATGTTACCTGGAATGTTCTAGAGTTTGGTGGGGTAATGCCCTCTTAGCCTGATGCTCTGTGTCGATGAGTTGGCTCGCAGGGTTAGGAATCAAAACATCCTGCATCTGAAGAGCGAACACCACAAATGACACAAACAAAATATTGCAGTTTGTGAGAAGCAGCATCAACAAGCCTGGAGATAAGGAAGAGAACCAGGAACTAGAGGTCAGAGAAAGAAAGAGATCTAAAGACAGAGGTGAACAAAGATCTAAAAACAGAGAGGTGAACAAAGACATCTAAAAACAGATTGGTGAACAAAGATCTAAAAAGAAAGGTGGGCAAACACATCTTTAAATCAGAGAGGTGATCAAAGGTCTAAAAACAGAGAGGTGAACAAAGATCTAAAAACAGACAGGTGAACAAAGACATCTAAAAACAGAGATGTGAACAAAGAGATCTAAAAACGGAGAGGTGACTAAAGATCTAAAAACAGAGCGATGGACAAAGAGATCTAAAAACAGAGAGGTGAACACATTTCTAAAAACAGAGAGGTGAACAAAGACATCTAAAAACAGATTGGTGAACAAAGATCTAAAAAGAAAGGTGGGCAAAGACATCTTTAAATCAGAGAGGTGATCAAAGGTCTAAAAACAGAGAGGTGAACAAAGATCTAAAAACAGACAGGTGAACAAAGACATCTAAAAACAGAAATGTGAAATAAGATCTAAAAACGAAGAGGTGAATAAAGATCTAAAAACAGAGCGATGGACAAAGATCTAAAAACAGAGAGGTGAACAAATATCTAAAAACAGAGAGGAGAATAAAGATCTAAAAACAGAAAGGTGAATAAAGATCTAAAACCAGAGAAGTGAATAAAGATCTAAAAACAGAGAGGTGAATACAGATCTAAAAACAGAGAGGTGAACACAGATCTAAAAACAGAGAGGTGAACACAGATCTAAAAACAGAGAGGTGAACACAGATCTAAAAACAGAGAGGTGAACAAAGACATCTATAAACAGAGAGGTGAACAAAGACATCTATAAACAAAGAGATGAACAAAGATGTAAAAACAGAGAGATGTAAACAGAGATCTAAAAACAAAAATGTGAACAAAGAGATCTAAACACAGTGAGGTGAACAAAGATCTAAAAACAGAGAGGTGAACAAAGAGATTTGCAAGCAGAGCATTGAACAATGGGATCTAGAAGCAGAGAGGTGAATAAACAGGCTGGGAACTCCTCAAAAACCCGATATCAAATTCTTTAGTCTTTCGTCTATCCGAAGGCATGTGAAAGCCTTGAGACCCCCTCCCAACAGCTATGCGATGATATCTCCCTGTATGTCTCTCAAAAGATAGAGCATAAATATGGTAAAATCATGGCAGCAGGCAATGTACAGCAAAATCCTATGTCCCTGTATATATCCAAACCGGCTAACTCCATGTTACTCAATAATTTCCCTATCATCACTGTGGCAGAAGTTGAAACATTGATGCATCAGATAAAGTCAGGCTCCCCATCCAATCACATTCCTGCCAAAGTTATCCCATCCCTGACTAAACAGACTAGCCCTGTGGTGCAATCCCTTATTAATCTCTCCATTACAGAAGGCCTAGTTCCACAGGAGTGGAAGATCACCCAGGTCAGACCTATCCGTAAGAACTCTGAAATTCCATGGACAAATTGTCCAACCTTCACCCCATCTCACTTCTTTCATTCCTGAGCAAGCTAATGGAGAAACATGTTAACACCCATCTTTCCAACTTTGCCAAACTGACTGGATGTTTAGATCATTCCTAGTCCGGTTTTAGGCCCAAATACAGCACCGAATCGGCACTTCTCTCAGTCACTGACAACATCAGAATGTCCCTTGATAAAGGACATTCTATGATTCTGGTGCTGTTGGACCTATCCGCAGCGTTCGACACAGTTTCTCATAGTGTCTTGCTCAGAAGATTGGAAGAGGTGGGGCTGAGAGAATCAGCTCTATCATGGATGAAGAGTTTTCTGTCTGGTCGTTCAGAGAGTGCTAATCTTGGCTCGTATCGCCCGGCTCCTATGGAATTGACCAAGGGTGTACCTCAGGGCTCATGCCTGAGCCCAACATTATTCAACATATATGCTGCTCCCTTGGCCTATCTCCTGAGGACATATGGGTTTATTCCCATATCAAATGCCGACGATACGCAGCTTCTTTTCCCATTCAACAAACTTACGGCTGCGGTCCAGTTGGCCTTCTCTTACAGAATGAGGGCGATATCACAATGGATGGTAAATAATTTCCGACAATGCACCGTGGAAAAATCCGAGGTCATGCTCTTTGGAGAGGCCCCTCTCTTCTGGACTCCTGACTGGGGGCCATCGGATTTGGGTGCTCATCCTGCCCCCAAGCTTATAGTTTATAAACCTGGGCATCCGCTAGGATCAGGCCCTTAGCCGGAAGGAGCATGTTACCCAGACAGCCGGATCTTGCTTCCATGTAAAAGGCCTACTCCGTCGAGTCTTCCCGCTACTTCCTGAATCTACCCGTAAAACTCTGGTTCAAGCCCTGGTGCTTAGCCGCCTGGACTATTGTAATGGTCTGCTGATCTCCGCCAATGACACCTTACTCAGCAGACTACAAGTAGTCCAAAATACAGCTGCACGTCTTGTCCTGAATGCGCCTCCCAGGACCTCTTCCCACCCACTGCTTGCAAAGCTCAATTGGCTCCCCATCCGCCAACGGATCAAGTTTAAAACTTGTTGCATCGTTCATAAAGCACTCCAGAACATGGGCCCTTCCTGTCTTACGGAGAAATTTCTACCCTTTGTACCCTTGCGACCTCTCCGCTCTAGCGGTAAACATCTTTTGGAAGTACCCAGTATGAGAAGTGCTAGATTAGGAGGGAAAGCTCTCTCCTATCTTGGCCCGCACCTTTGGAACAAGCTCCCCCCCTCTCTAAGACAGTGTTCAGCACATCTAATATTCAGGAAACTGCTTAAAACCTTCTTGTTCGGTATTTGGTAAACCTGCCAGGAATCACTGCCTCTCCGCATAGTCTGCTTAAGCGCAGAGATTCCCCTTCGGGGTCGATTCTAGCTTTATATAAATAAATAAATAAATAAAGACATTTAAAAACAGAGAGGTGAACAAACACATATAAAAACAGAGAGGTGAACAAAGAGATATAGAAGAAGAGAGGTGAATAAAGACGTTTAAAAACAAAAAAATAGAGAGATTTAAAAACAGAGATGTAAATAAAGATCTTAAAGCAGAGAGGTGAACAAAGATCTAAAAGCAGAGAGGTGAATAAAGAGATCTACAAGCAGAGAGGTGAACAGAGAGATCTACAAGCAGCGGGGGGAACAGAGATCTACAATCAGAGGTGAACAGAGATCTACAAGCAGAGAGGGGAACAGGGAGATCTGCAAGCAGAGAGGGGAACAGAGATCTACAAGCAGAGAGGGGAACAGAGAGATCTGCAAGCAGAGAGGGGAACAGAGATCTACAAGCAGTGAGGGGAACAGAGAGATCTACAAGCAGAGAGGGAAACAAAGATCTACAAGCAGAGAGGGGAACAGAGAGATCTGCAAGCAGAGAGGGGAACAGAGATCTACAAGCAGTGAGGGGAACAGAGAGATCTACAAGCAGAGAGGGAAACAAAGAGATATACAAGCAGAGAGGTAAACAAAGATGTACAAGCAGAGAGGGGGACAGAGAGATCTACAAGCAGAGAGGGAAACAAAGATCTACACGCAGAGGTGAACAAAGATCTACAAGCAGAGAGGGGGACAGAGAGATCTACAAGCAGAGAGGTGAACAGAGAGATCTACAAGCAGCGGGGGGAACAGAGATCTACAATCAGAGGTGAACAGAGATCTACAAGCAGAGAGGTGAATAGAGAGATCTACAAGCAGAGAGGTGAATAGAGAGATCTACAAGCAGAGAGGGAAACAAAGATCTACAAGCAGAGAGGGGAACAGAGAGATCTGCAAGCAGAGAGGGGAACAGAGATCTACAAGCAGCGAGGGGAACAGAGAGATCTACAAGCAGAGAGGTGAATAGAGAGATCTACAAGCAGCGGGGGGAACAGAGATCTACAATCAGAGGTGAACAGAGATCTACAAGCAGAGAGGTGAATAGAGAGATCTACAAGCAGAGAGGTGAATAGAGAGATCTACAAGCAGCGGGGGGAACATAGATCTACAATCAGAGGTGAACAGAGATCTACAAGCAGAGAGGTGAATAGAGAGATCTACAAGCAGCGGGGGGAACAGATCTACAATCAGAGGTGAACAGAGATCTACAAGCAGAGAGGTGAATAGAGAGATCTACAAGCAGAGAGGTGAATAGAGAGATCTACAAGCAGCGGGGGGAACATAGATCTACAATCAGAGGTGAACAGAGATCTACAAGCAGAGAGGTGAATAGAGAGATCTACAAGCAGAGAGGTTAATAGAGAAATCTACAAGCAGAGAGGGAAACAAAGATCTACAAGCAGAGAGGGGAACAGAGAGATCTGCAAGCAGAGAGGGGAACAGAGAGATCTACAAGCAGAGAGGCGAACAAAGATCTACAAGCAGAGAGGGGAACAGAAAGATCTAGAAGCAGAGAGGGGAACAAAGATCTACAAGCAAAGAGTGGAACAAAGATCTACAAGCAGAGAGGGGAACATAGAGATCTAGAAGCAGAGAGGGGAACAAAGATCTACAAGCAGAGATTGGAACAAAGATCTACAAGCAGAGAGGGGAACATAGAGATCTACAAGCAGAGAGGGGAACAAAGATCTACAAGCAGAGAGGGGAACAAAGATCGACAGGCAGAGAGGGGAACAAAGATCTACAAGCAGAGAGGGGAACAGAGAGATCTACAAGCAGAGAGGGGAACAAAGATCTACAAGCAGAGAGGGGAACAGAGAGATCTACAAGCAGAGAGGTGAACAGAGAGATCTACAAGCAGAGAGATCTACAAGCAGAGAGGGGAACAGAGATCTACAAGCAGCGAGGGGAACAGAGAGATCTACAAGCGGAGAGGGAAACAAAGAGATCTACAAGCAGAGAGGTAAACAAAGATCTACAAGCAGAGAGGGGGACAGAGATCTACAAGCAGAGAGGGAAACAAAGAGATCTACACGCAGAGGTGAACAAAGATCTACAAGCAGAGAGGGGGACAGAGAGATCTACAAGCAGAGAGGTGAATAGAGAGATCTACAAGCAGCGGGGGGAACAGAGATCTACAAGCAGAGGTGAACAGAGATCTACAAGCAGAGACGTGAATAGAGAGATCTACAAGCAGAGAAGTTAATAGAGAGATCTACAAGCAGAGAGGGAAACAGAGAGATCTGCAAGCAGAGAGGGGAACAGAGATCTACAAGCAGCGAGGGGAACAGAGAGATCTACAAGCAGAGAGGTGAATAGAGAGATCTACAAGCAGCGGGGGGAACAGAGATCTACAATCAGAGGTGAACAGAGATCTACAAGCAGAGAGGTAAATAGAGAGATCTACAAGCAGAGAGGGTAATAGAGAGATCTACAAGCAGAGAGAGAAACAAAGATCTACAAGCAGAGAGGGGAACAGAGAGATCTGCAAGCAGAGAGGGGAACATAGATCTACAAGCAGCGAGGGGAACAGAGAGATCTACAAGCAGAGAGGGAAACAAAGAGATCTACAAGCAGAGAGGTAAACAAAGATCTACAAGCAGAGAGGGGGACAGAGAGATCTACAAGCAGAGAGAGAGGGAAACAAAGAGATCTACACGCAGAGGTGAACAAAGATCTACAAGCAGAGAGGGGGACAGAGAGATCTACAAGCAGAGAGGTGAACAGAGAGATCTACAAGCAGCGGGGGGAACAGAGATCTACAATCAGAGGTGAACAGAGATCTACAAGCAGAGAGGTGAATAGAGAGATCTACAAGCAGAGAGGTGAATAGAGAGATCTACAAGCAGCGGGGGGAACAGAGATCTACAATCAGAGGTGAACAGAGATCTACAAGCAGAGAGGTGAATAGAGAGATCTACAAGCAGCGGGGGGAACATAGATCTACAATCAGAGGTGAACAGAGATCTACAAGCAGAGAGGTGAATAGAGAGATCTACAAGCAGCGGGGGGAACAGAGATCTACAATCAGAGGTGAACAGAGATCTACAAGCAGAGAGGTGAATAGAGAGATCTACAAGCAGAGAGGTGAATAGAGAGATCTACAAGCAGCGGGGGGAACAGAGATCTACAATCAGAGGTGAACAGAGATCTACAAGCAGAGAGGTGAATAGAGAGATCTACAAGCAGAGAGGTGAATAGAGAGATCTACAAGCAGCGGGGGGAACATAGATCTACAATCAGAGGTGAACAGAGATCTACAAGCAGAGAGGTGAATAGAGAGATCTACAAGCAGAGAGGGAAACAAAGATCTACAAGCAGAGAGGGGAACAGAGAGATCTGCAAGCAGAGAGGGGAACAGAGATCTACAAGCAGCGAGGGGAACAGAGATCTACAAGCAGCGAGGGGAACAGAGAGATCTACAAGCAGAGAGGGGGACAGAGAGATCTACAAGCAGAGAGGTGAACACAGATCTACAAGCAGAGAGGGGGACAGAGAGATCTACAAGCAGAGAGGGAAACAAAGAGATCTACAAGCAGAGAGGTGAACAAAGATCTACAAGCAGAGAGGGAGACAGAGAGATCTACAAGCAGAGAGGTGAACAGAGAGATCTACAAGCAGCGGGGGAACAGATCTACAATCAGAGGTGAACAGAGATCTACAAGCAGAGAGGTGAATAGAGAGATCTACAAGCAGAGAGGTTAATAGAGAGATCTACAAGCAGAGAGGGAAACAGAGATCTACAAGCAGCGAGGTGAATAGAGAGATCTACAAGCAGAGAGGGAAACAGAGAGATCTACAAGCAGAGAGGGGAACAGAGAGATCTACAAGCAGAGAGGGGAACAGAGAGATCTACAAGCAGAGAGGGGAACAGAGAGATCTACAAGCAGCGAGGGAAACAGAGATCTACAAGCATAGAGGGGAACAGAGATCTACAAGCATAGAGGGGAACAGAGAGATCTACAAGCAGAGAGGGGAACAGAGATCTACAAGCAGAGAGGGGAACAGAGATCTACAAGCAGAGAGGGGAACAGAGAGATCTACAAGCAGGGAGGGGAACAGAGAGATCTACAAGCAGAGAGGGGAACAGAGATCTACAAGCAGAGAGGAGAACAGAGAGATCTACAAGCAGCGAGGGGAACAGAGAGATCTACACGCAGAGGTGAACAAAGATCTACAAGCAGAGAGGGGGACAGAGAGATCTACAAGCAGAGAGGTGAATAGAGAGATCTACAAGCAGCGGGGGGAACAGAGATCTACAATCAGAGGTGAACAGAGATCTACAAGCAGAGAGGTGAATAGAGAGATCTACAAGCAGAGAGGTGAACAGAAAGATCTAGAAGCAGAGAGGGGAACAAAGATCTACAAGCAAAGAGTGGAACAAAGATCTACAAGCAGAGAGGGGGACATAGAGATCTAGAAGCAGAGAGGGGAACAAAGATCTACAAGCAGAGATTGGAACAAAGATCTACAAGCAGACAGGGGAACATAGAGATCTACAAGCAGAGAGGGGAACATAGAGATCTACAAGCAGAGAGGGGAACAAAGATCTACAAGCAGAAAGGGGAACAGAGAGATCTACAAGCAGAGAGGTGAACAGAGAGATCTACAAGCAGAGAGGTGAATAGAGAGATCTACAAGCAGAGAGGGGAACAGAGATCTACAAGCAGAGAGGGGAACAGAGATCTACAAGCAGCGAGGGGAACAGAGAGATCTACAAGCAGCGAGGGGAACAGAGAGATCTACAAGCAGAGAGGGAAACAAAGAGATCTACAAGCAGAGAGGTAAACAAAGATCTACAAGCAGAGAGGGGGACAGAGAGATCTACAAGCAGAGAGGGAAACAAAGAGATCTACACGCAGAGGTGAACAAAGATCTACAAGCAGAGAGGGGGACAGAGAGATCTACAAGCAGAGGTGAACAGAGATCTACAAGCAGAGAGGTGAATAGAGAGATCTACAAGCAGAGAGGTGAATAGAGAGATCTACAAGCAGAGAGGTGAATAGAGAGATCTACAAGCAGAGAGGTGAATAGATAGATCTACAAGCAGAGAGGTGAATAGAGAGATCTACAAGCAGAGAGGTTAATAGAGAGAACTACAAGCAGAGAGGTGAATAGAGAGATCTACAAGCAGAGAGGTTAATAGAGAGATCTACAAGCAGAGAGGGAAAGAAAGATCTACAAGCAGAGAGGGGAACAGAGAGATCTGCAAGCAGAGAGGGGAACAGAGATCTACAAGCAGCGAGGGGAACAGAGAGATCTACAAGCAGAGAGGGGGACAGAGAGATCTACAAGCAGAGAGGTGAACAAAGATCTACAAGCAGAGAGGGGGACAGAGAGATCTACAAGCAGAGAGGGAAACAAAGAGATCTACAAGCAGAGAGGTGAACAAAGATCTACAAGCAGAGAGGGAGACAGAGAGATCTACAAGCAGAGAGGTGAACAGAGAGATCTACAAGCAGCGGGGGAACAGATCTACAATCAGAGGTGAACAGAGATCTACAAGCAGAGAGGTGAATAGAGAGATCTACAAGCAGAGAGGTTAATAGAGAGATCTACAAGCAGAGAGGGAAACAGAGATCTACAAGCAGCGAGGAGAACAGAGAGATCTACAAGCAGAGAGGGAAACAAAGAGATCTACAAGCAGAGAGGTGAATAGAGAGATCTACAAGCAGAGAGGTGAATAGAGAGATCTACAAGCAGAGAGGGAAACAGAGAGATCTACAAGCAGAGAGGGGAACAGAGATCTACAAGCAGAGAGGGGAACAGAGAGATCTACAAGCAGCGAGGGAAACAGAGAGATCTACAAGCAGAAAGGTGAACAGAGATCTACAAGCATAGAGGGGAACAGAGAGATCTACAAGCAGAGAGGTGAACAGAGAGATCTACAAGCAGAGAGGGGAACAGAGATCTACAAGCAGAGAGGGGAACAGAGATCTATAAGCAGAGAGGGGAACAGAGAGATCTACAAGCAGAGAGGGGAACAGAGATCTGCAAGCAGAGAGGAGAACAGAGAGATCTACAAGCAGCGAGGGGAACAGAGATCTACAAGAGAGAGGGGATCAAAGATCTACAAGCAGAGAGGGGAACAACGATCTACAAGCAGAGAGGGGAACAAAGATCTACAAGCAGAGAGGGGAACAAAGATCTACAAGCAGAGAGGCGAACAAAGATCTACAAGCAGAGAGGGGAACAGAAAGATCTAGAAGCAGAGAGGGGAACAAAGATCTACAAGCAGAGAGTGGAACAAAGATCTACAAGCAGAGAGGGGAACATAGAGATCTAGAATCAGAGAGGGGAACAAAGATATACAAGCAGAGATTGGAACAAAGATCTACAAGCAGAGAGGGGAACATAGAGATCTACAAGCAGAGAGGGGAACAAAGATCTAAAAGCAGAGAGGGGAACAAAGATCGACAGGCAGAGAGGGGAACAAAGATCTAGAAGCAGAGAGGGGAACAGAGATCTACAAGCAGAGAGGTGAACAGAGAGATCTACAAGCAGAGAGGGGAACAGAGAGATCTACAAGCAGAGAGGGGAACAAAGATCTACAAGCAGAGAGGTGAACAAAGATCTACAAGCAGAGAGGGGAACAAATATCTACAAGCAGAGAGGGGATCAGAAAGATCTACAAGCAGAGAGGGGAACAAAGATCTACAAGCAGAGAGGTGAACAGAGAGATCTACAAGCAGAGAGGGGAACAGAAAGATCTACAAGCAGAGAGGGGAACAGAAAGAACTACAAGTGGAGAGGTGAACAGAGAGATCTACAAGCAGAGAAGTGAACAAAGATCTACAAGCAGACAGGGAAACAGAGAGATCTACAAGCAGCGAGGGGAACAGAAAGATCTACAAGCAGAGAGGGGAACAAAGATCTACAAGCAGAGAGGTGAACAAAGATCTACAAGCAGAGAGGGGAACAGAGATCTACAAGCAGCGAGGGGAACAGTGAGGTCTACAAGCAGAGAGGAGAACAGATCTATAAGAGAGAGGGGATCAAAGATCTACAAGCAGAGAGGGGAACAGAGAGATCTACAAGCAGCAAGGGGAACAGATCTACAAGAGAGGGGATCAAAGATCTACAAGCAGAGAGGGGAACAACGATCTACAAGCAGAGAGGGGAACAAAGATCTACAAGCAGAGAGGTGAACAGAGAGATCTACAAGCAGAGAGGGGAACAGAAAGATCTACAAGCAGAGAGGGGAACAGAAAGATCTACAAGCAGAGAGGTGAACAGAGAGATCTACAAGCAGAGAGGGGAACAAAGATCTACAAGCAGAGAGGGGAACAGAGAGATCTACAAGCACAGAGGGGAACAGAGAGATCTACAAGCAGAGAGGGGAACAGAGAGATCTACAAGCATGTCTGGGCCTGTTCCCTCAAGTACCCTAAAGTTGTCTGTAGATCCCTAACTACTCCAGGCCGACAAAGGTAGCTTGGGCCGGGTATAGAGAGTTGAACTCGTCAACTTCTATTGAACAGATATTTCACGTGACGCCAACTTTGAGTTAGTCAAGTTTTCTTGAGTACATTTTGTTGCTATCGTTTTTCCCAGTCTGTTTTTTCTTTTGAGTAGGTTTATTTTCACTCTGTGTTTTTTGAGTAGATGTTTTTCACTCGTGTGTTTTTTGAGTAGTAAATGCCTCGTGGGACTCTTGCTAGTAAGATACAGAAAAGGAACAAAGCTGGATTGTAGACTATGGTGTCTACAACCGAGAAAATATCTTGGATCCGAGACAGGGCAGGGACATTGTAAGACCAGAATGGTTTAGAGAGGGTGACTGCGACCACATGGGCCTGGAGGTAAGTGAGCAGCAAGGGGGGCACCTAGAAGGCAGGAAGAGTGCACATAGACAGGAGGCCTGTGTACAGAGAGAGCCAGGCTGTGTGAGCTCCCTTGGCCAGGGTGATTGACTGGCTCTAGGGGTGTCAATAAGGCAGGCCCTCTGTCTCATTTGAAAGCTCCCTTGGCTAGGGTGATTGACTGGCTCTAGGGGTGTCAATAAGGCAGGCCCTCGGTCTCATTTGAAAGATTGTGTGAGTACCTGGTGGAGGCTCTTGCGCGTCACTAACATCCTGGTTTCTGCATTAACAGCCCCAGCACGCCCGCTCGGCGCCCATCCCGCCTCATGCCATGGAGAGGTTCTTTAAGAGACACTTCAAGCGGAAGGCTGTGCGGCCCAGTGCCACCGAGGCATCCCGCTACCGCCGCACCAGTGTGGCCGCCAGCAAGGCCCGGCGGCGCTCCAGCGCGGGCCTGCCTTCCACCTCACTGGCTCAACGGCGCCGCTCCAGTGTCCATCTGCAGGATCTGCCCCTATGCTTGGGTCAGTCGCCCCTCCTGGCAGGTGTGGGCTCCAGCACCTCCAGGCCCTGCTTCAACCCCAAGATGGCGGTCCAGAAGAAGAGAGGGGCCAGGATCCGCTCCATTGGATCCCACCTGATGGGCCCCTCCATGCTGCTGGCCAGCCTGATCCACGTCCATGAGGAGGAAGGCGAGCCTGGGCTGGGGATGACCCCGGAAGTAGAGGACAGCGGCGACGTCGAGGGCAGTGGCGACTTTAGAAGTGTCCTTGACGTCAATGGCAGTGGTGACTTTAGAGGGGTCCTTGGCGTTGAGGGCAGTGGTGACACCGAATGTGGTCTGGAGGTTGGTGAGAGTGGTGCTGAGTCTGGAGACCAGGCCTCGTCTGTAGAAGATGGAGGCAGCTGGAGCGAGGTGTCGCCAGCGGAGTCTGACGAGGCACTTACTGCCACTGATGAAGATGGATGGGACGATGACTATGGCCCTCAGCCCATGCCGCGAAGCAGTGGCCCTCAAGAAGCCAGCATTGCCCTCCGGCCCTTCCTGCGCGGGCCTCGCTGCCTGCGGCGTAGCTCCTCTCACCTGCTGCCGGCTGACTGCGTCTACCCCAAGCTGGCCTATGGGCTGCATGGACATTACCGGCGCATCAGCCAGCGGAATAACCTCTGTCCTGGGCCTAGGTCAGGCAGTGGTACCAGGGGCCAGGCAGGCAGGGCCGGGCCATGTGCCAGGAGGCGAGCGCTGGCCGCCAAGTGGCAGAAAGCAGAATCCACCAGTGGGGAAGGCGCTCCCCTTTACAGAACCAGCCCGGACCTGGAGGACGCTGGGAGCACCTCACGCGCAGCCATGGAAGGAAATGTGTAGGTTGACACCCTCATTATATACATATTGAGTGTTGTGAGCATGCACGGAGTCAGTAATAACCTCACTGCCTAAAAATGAGCTCTACTCCACAAAACAGCCTCAGAGCTTACAAAATAACTAACCCAAAAGGTTCAAATTAAAAATACCTGCAGCACCCAAAAATAACCTCAGCTTTCAAAAATGACCTGAGACCCTACAAATAGCCTCAACACTCAAATATAACCTCAGAGCTTAATGTAACTAAAGTATCCAGACCTTCCCTGAGAGACTAAAAAACAGATCAGCTTTCAAAAAGGCCTAAGAACCTAAAAATAGCCTCAACTCCCAAAAACAGCCTGAGAGCTCAAAAATAACTGAAGCACCCACAACAAACCAGAGACTAAAAATAACCACAAAACCCAAAGCTGAGATTACAGCTTTTAAAATTTACCTGAGGACTTACAACTAAGCCTGGGCGGAGTTCCACTACGGGGAACTCCAGAAAGTGCAAAAAAAAAAAACTCTGCTGCACTACGCGGAGCTCCACAAGCAATGGGGTGCGTTATATAAATGCTGATTGCGGTGATTTTCAGTGCCAGGTGCTTGTCCGCACTGTGCAATCATTGCAAATGGCACAGCGCAAGCGGGCGGTGCTTCCTTTCTTCCGCTCAAAGAGATTTTTACTCAAGCGGCAGCTTTCTCAACGCAAACAGACGTTTTTTCAATGCGAGTGGTCACAAGCATATGCAACCTCTCGCAATGAGAAATCTAACCACCCGCGTTGAGAAATCTTACCGGGAGGTTAATTTTCCACGCTTGCGCTCGCCAACTTGATGTTGATGATCGCGAATGAGGAAAAATCTCATCAGAGATGAATTTTCCTCACTCTCTGTCACCCACTTGCCGTTGACAAACGTGAGCAAGGGCCAAAACTCTGCTACGCTACGCCAAGCAGAGTTTTTCGGAACGCCGCGAGCTCCGCTTAACGCAAACTGCGGGAAAAATCCACGAGGAGAGGGGAGCAGAGTTTACTGTCAAACTTACCTACAACTAACCTCAAAGCTTAAAATAACCAAAGCACCCACAACTAACCCGAGAGACAAAAAAATACCCACCCAAAAATAGGCTCAACTTTTTAAAAGGACATGAGAGCCTAACAATAACCTTAATGCCCAAATATAAACTCAGAGCTTTAAATACCTAAAGTATCCAGAACTTCCCTGAGAGACTAAAAACTCAGCTTTCAAAAATTACCCAAGGACCTAAAAATACCCTCTACTCCCAAAAACAGCCCGAGAGCTCAAAAATAACTAAAGCACCTACAACTAACCAGAGAGACTAAAAATAGCTTTAGCACCCAAAACTAACTCCAGCTTTAGAAATTGACCAGAGAAGCCTAAAACTGACCTTGTATAACCTCATAGTTTACAATAACTAAAGCACCCACAACTAAACCGAGAGAACAAAGAAATATAGCCTTCGAAAAATGACCCGAGTATCTAAAAATAAACTCAACTCCCAAAAACAGCCTGAGAGATCAAAAATAACTGAAGAACCCACAACCAACCAGAGACTAAAAATAACCACAACACGCAAAGCTGAGATTACAGCTTTCAAAATGTATCTGAGGACCTACAACTAAGCCTGGGTGGAGTTCCACTACGGGGAACTCCACAAAGTGCAAAAAAAACCTCTGCTGCACTACACGGAGCTCAACAAGTAACGAAGTGCGTTATATAAATGCTGATTGCGGTGATTTTCAGTGCCGGGGGCTTGTCCGCAATGTCCAATCATTGCAAATGGCACAGCGCACGCGGGCGCTTCTTCCTTTCTGCCGCTCAAGGAGATTTTTACTCAAGCGGCAGCTTTCTCAACGCATACAGACGTTTTTTCAATGCAGGTGGTCACAAGCGTACGCAACCTCTCGCAATGAGAAATCTAACCACCCGCGTTGAGAAATCTTACCGGGAGGTTGATTTTTCACGCTTGCGCTCGCCAACTTGATGTTGACTATCGCGAATGAGGAAAAATCTCATCAGAGGGGAATTTTCCTCACTCTCGCTCGCCAACTTGCCGTTGACAAACGTAAGCCAGGGAAAAAACTCTGCTACGCTACGCCAAGCAGAGTTTTTCGGAACGCTGCGAGCTCCGCGTAACGCTAACTGCAGGAAAAAGCCACGAGCAGAGGGGAGCAGAGTTTACTGTCAAACTTACCTTCAACTAACCTCAAAGCTTAATGCTTAAAATAACCAAAGCACCCACAACTAACCCGAGAGACAAAAAAATACCCACCCAAAAATAGGCTCAACTTTTTAAAAGGACATGAGAGCCTAACAATAAATTTAATGCCCAAATATAAACTCAGAGCTTTAAATACCTAAAGTATCCAGAACTTCCAGAGACTAAAAACTCAGCTTTCAAAAATGGCCTAAGAACCTAAAAATAGCCTCAACTCCCAAAAAAAGCACAGAGCTCAAAAATAACTAAAGCACCTACAACTAACCAGAGAGACTAAAAATAGGTGTAGCACCCAATACTAACGTCAGCTTTAAAAAAAATAACTGAGAGCCTAAAACTAAGCTCATAGTTTACAATAACTAAAGTATCCACAACTAACCCGAGAGAATAAAGAAACTTAGCCTTCAAAAAATTACCAGAGCGACTAAAAATAACCTCAACTCCCAAAGACAGCCGGAGAGCTTAAAATAACTAAAGCACCCACAACTAACCAGAGAGACTAAAAATAGTTGTAGCACCCAAAACTAACATCAGCTTTAAACAAGCATTTGCAATGCAATAGATCTCGCATTTTTTAAAGTCAGATTTTTTGGTGTTGAAAATGATAATGTTTTTTGCTTTTGTTGCATGCAGTGGTCCCAGCTAAACATGGATTGTGCTGAAAACAACTCCTTGTGCCAAATTGTAAGCGGAATAGTACTTAGGATGGGCCAAAAATATGGTGCAGACTGGGCAAGATAAGGCAATTCCATATTAGACACCGCCATTTCTGAACAGCCAGTAGGGCTGGAGATGTGAGCTATGCAGCATCTTAAAAGTGTAGGGATGAAGCCAATTGTATATTAGTGAAATATTAATTTAAAAAAACAGCATTTGTGCCTGTTAGGTAGGGCTGGGTATGTCACAGGCAACTTTTAGGCGTTTCCAGAATACATTGTGGTGTCACAGTCAGAGCAGCTGATGTTGGAACTTTGGTACTGATTAGAGTTTTTGTGCTGGCTTAAAATGCTGTTGTTTTGGCCAATTTATTTAATTTCACTGTGCCCGCCATAATTAAATGTGTCCTTTTGGAACGTAAGTTGTGTTTATCTAAAGCGCTCCGATACCTTGTGTGCAAGATTACGGGATATACCATTTTAGCACGTGTGCATAAAATGGACCTTATCGTGTTCCCAGTCGTTACGCAGAAGAGGTCTGCACGTCTCTTTCTCCTGTCTACAACACATACATTAACTAGAAAATACCCTGAGTTAGTGCATGTGTTGTTGACACCAAAATTTGGTAACACGATGAGGAACATTGTCCCCTCTATTTGAGCTCTGCTCTGCTGTCTGCAGCTCATGCACGAACGTGGAGATTTTAAGAGCCAATGTATGGGCTGTAGACGAGCAAAAGTAACACACACATACGCCCTTCTGAGCCGGCACAGACCAGAGGATGGGCTTGTGATTAGGACTGGGTCTGCGCACCTACCCTTAAAAAGACTGACCTTATTTACAGGGGAGGGGGGGCATCTTAGGCACAAAACATGGGATCACGGCTTCTAATGTATGTACACAGCGGCATGTAAAGGCGGCGCAGAATAAAAGCTGGACAACACCGTACAAAAGGGCGCCTAATGACAGCAACATGAACTTGAAACAGCGTTGAAATAATTTGACTGATATGAGGCTATTGGATAAGAATGCACCATGAACATGTGCGCAGGCGCAGAATAGAGCGAATCACCTATTAGTGAGTTCAATCTTGCTGTTGTACAGTAGCCACTATGGGCCGGATTAGGAGCAGTCTCGTCTAGCCATGGTTGTTTTTGCACCCGATAATATCCGACACCTGGGTGTTGGGAATGTGATATAATTATCACCTAATCTGACTTTTTGTGCTCCAACATGCAGATTCTGGTGGGTGCCACTTACCAGACCAAAATCCACTAGTCCTGGTTAATCTCAAGCCATACTTTCTCCCCGATAAATTCTACCAAGTTTGACCTGCTCAAATGTTATCGCAGCTGGGAATTACCGGGGCGATAAACCCCGACATGTCATTTCCACGCCTGCGGGAAGAGGTGTTTGCCCCCTGTAGTCAGCCCTCAGTTGGGAAGCTCGGAGACTCTCCGAGTTAATGCATGAGCTGAGGACGGCTGGGCTCGGGAAGGAGCAACCACTGCTCCGAGTTCTTGAGTTGAACTCTCTACGGCTCAGGTAGTATGTGGTAAAGTCACAGAGTTAATGCAAGCACAGATTTTGTTAAAAAAATAGAATGTACGCCTGTGTGTTCATGAAGAGGCTCCTGGGGAAGCAAGCCGGCTCTTGCCCTCTGTCAGAAGCTCGCGGGTACACAAGCTCTTCTGGGGCTCAGGCACAGCCATCCTGTGATGTGGCCTCCCCGCAAAACCTTGGCTCGAGAGGCCCTGGGCTTAGTATGGGAACAAGCCTAGGCAAATAATGCCACACTTTAACTCACAATATCGGTATTTACCAAGTAATGAGGAAACAAAACTGAGTCCTCTATCTTCCAGCCTCCCTGAGCTTACTCACTGCCTCAACCGAATGATCCACAAATCGCCGCTCCTCTTTGCCCCATGGTCAGATGGTGAGATCAGAACGGACTCGTCTAACGGGTTCAGAAGCTCTGCGCTGCTGCAACTGAGTTGTGTAAAGGGAGCGAGATGAAGATGAAGCAAGCAGACAGTGAAACAGACGCCGTGCACGTGCACAGCTCCTGTCTGGGCAGGCACGGCGAGCAGGAGACAGGGAGGTAACAAAACATACCTCCCTTCCAATGAAAAGCACACATTTTTGAACAGCGCCAATCAGAAGCATGGGTTGAGCTTCCACCCCGCTTCAGAAGCTAAATCAACGACAATAGATCTTGCAAGCGAGCAGCGCATGCACAGCGTCACTAGGCGAGACCTAAAATTACCTGAGAGCCTAAAACTAGCCTCATATAACCTCATAGTTTACAATAACTAAAGTATCCACAACTAACCCGAGAGAATAAAGAAACTTAGCCTTCAAAAAATTACCAGAGGGACTAACAATAACCTCAACTCCCAAAAACAGCCTAAGAGCTCAAAAATAACTGAAGCACCCACAACTAACCAGAGACTAAAACTAACCACAACACCCAAAGCTGAGATTACAGAATTAAAAAATGACCTGAGTACCTACAACTTAGCCTGGGTGGAGTTCTACTATGCGGAACTCCACAAAGGGCAAAAAAAACTCTGCTGCACTACACGCAGCACCGCGAGCAGCGGGGTGCGTTAGATTAATGTTGATTGCGATGATTTTCAGTGCCAGGTGCTTGTCCACGCTGTGCAACCATTGCAAACTGCAACATGCACAGCGCAAGCGGATGCTGCTTCCTTTCTGCCGCTCGAGGTGATTTTTACTCCAGGGGCAGCTTGCTCAACGCGAACAGACTGTTTTTCAATGCAAGCGGTCACGAGCATACGCAACTTCTTGCAATGAGAAATCTAACGGCCCCCCTTAAGAAATCTTACTGGGAGGTTGACTTTCCACACTTGCATGAATGAGGGAAAATCTCATCAGAGGTGGATTTTCCTCGCTCGCACTCGCCAACTTGCTGTTAATGAAAGTGAGCAAGGGAAAAAAACTCTTCTACGCGAAGCTGAGTTTTTCGGAACTCCGCGAGCTCCACGTAACGTGGAGTGCGGAAAACTCTGCAAGCGGAGCATAGTTCACCGTCAGACATTCCTACAACTAACCTCATATAACATTAGAGCTTAAAGTAACCAAAGCACCCACAACTAACCCGAGAGACAAAAAATAACAATAGCACCCAAAAATAAGCACAACTTTTTAAAAGGACCTGGGAGCCTAACAATAACCTTAATGCCCAAATAAATCCTCAGAGCTTAAAAAACTTATTAAATAACCTCAAAATAATTGAGCTCCCAAATCTCACCTCAGTACATGAATAAACTGTGAGCCTGAAAATGTCACCAAAGACTAAACATTACCTCGACAACCCAAACATGACCCAGTTCCTCAAAATCACCTCAACACCCAGGAATAAGATGAAAACCTTAAAATCTCTCGAAAGAATCTCAGAGCAAAAAGTAACCTTGTTTTACTAAAAGATCTTGGGACTCCAAGAATTATCCCAGACCTAAAAATATTTTCAGATCCTAAAAATATCGTTAGTGACCCAAAATAACATCAGCGCCAAAGAATAAACTACCATCATAAAAAATAAACTATGTTCCTAAAGATAACACCAGAATCCATAAATATCTCCCAAAACTGCCCCCAGTGCCTAAAAATAAACCCATGTCTCAAAGGATCCTCATGTCTTAAGATCTGCACCCAAAAGCAACTCCAGCGTCTGGAAACAAACCCAGTACCCGAAAAACAGCCGAAAACCATAAAGATAACATCTGCACCTGGAAACCTCCGATCTCAAAACTGGCCCCATAGCCCGAGCTTAATCCCAACAATTAAAGGTAGCTTAATGGACAGTCACCCTCCGAGGGAGCAACCCTCGGACCTGCCCCCCTCCCTGCGGCCCTCAGAAGGGCTCAGTCTGCCAGGCACCTGCCCTCACCCACAGGGTACCGCCCTGCCCCACCCACACCTGAGCCCTGGCGCCTGCTCCTCGTGGCTTCAAGCTGCTGTTTCCACCAACACTAAACACCTTACAGTTCACCTCACCCTCTAACGACCACCCTGTGACGTCACTCCTTTTCTCCCCAGTTGCCTTTTTCCGAATTCCCAAAATGTGTCCAACTCCCTCCAACCAGGGCTCTGTGCCTCCCACACATAAGAAACGTGCCCTGACTCGGGGGCACTGCCTCAGCAGGAGCACGTCACTAAGCATGACCCCGAGTTTCGAGGGCACATGTATGACCTCTCACACAGCCACGAAACTCAGGGTCATGCTTAGTGACGTGCTCCTGCTGAGGCAGTGTCCCGGGGTGGGGATGGATGGCGGCGGGGGTGTACATCTAATAAAATGTTATATATATCCGAGCACACAGTACCTGGTGTGCTTTAAAACATAATTCCATCCAGTGTCAATTAAACCTGGCCCGACTTGTAGAGAAAGCACGGAGCCGCCCCCCCCCCCCCCCATCCCCATCCCCCATCCCCCATCCCCCCCCATTCCCCCCCATCCCCCCCCATCCCCCCCATCCCCCCCATCCCCCGAGGGGGTGGGGGCGGCTGCAAAAGGAGAAGCCTCTCGGTACCTGTAGGTCACTCCATGGGGGGCGGGGGGTCAGTGATGCCTCCGAGAGTCGCACGAGCTCTTAGAGTTTCCGTACTAGCAGCATCACTACCCAACGGCCTCCCTCATTTGTCACACCTAATGAAATCACGGAACGCCAGGAGGCAGCGCTTTGCATTCTGGGACGTGTAGTTTACTTGTCCCGGGTTATTAATTCCGGCACAAAAAGTGTTTGTTTACCAACAAGGACTGCGAAAGTGTAATTCATAACCAGCTATGAAGTGAGTGACTAGCGCCCCCTGAGGACAGCTGGTAGGGGCCCGCCGGTTAGCAGATCCCTGCATGTCACCTGGACCCCGTGTTTCACAAGCGGTCCTTGCATTTACACGTTTGGTTTCATAGCTCCCGGCAGCGTCTCCCCCCGCCCCACGCCCCCTCCCCCCCGTACTTTACCTCAGGTGACTTGTATCCTAGATTCGAATATCTCATGTGCACGTTTACAAACCCGGGCATATGACGTGGTGTTGGCCAGAAAGCCCGGCCTGGCCGCGGGGTACAGATGGGAATGGAGCCCCTGGAGAGCTATGCACCCCCGAGTCTGTTCCCAGGTGCTTCAGTCCAGCGAAGGCAGCTCCCAGAATGCATCGGGGTAGGACGGTAGTAGACGGCACCCCGGCACAAGGTCAGCGGGGGGCTTTGATGATGCCACGTGTTACCCTGAACCCACAACCACCCACGGGGTTTCATCCAGTGCTGGCTCAGCGCTGGACTTGTCGTTTTTCTTCATCGTAGGCAAAACCTACAAATCCCAGCATGCAAAGGGATGTTGACCAAAAGGCATGTTGTAAATCTGTCACATGACATGGAGACCCCGGCCAGCCAAGATGGTGGGGTCAACGAAGCGCAGGTATGGAGGAAGAGTTTGTATTCTGTGTGATGGTCGCGTGCGTGCCTGACGCCAGCAAGGGGGAGAGAGGGAACTTTAATCACAATGTGTGCGTGGCTGTAGTGAGCCGAGTCCTGTGTGTTTGAAGGCACCTGGCATTGATGTCAGGTGCCCCTACTCGCCCTGCACTAGTGTTATACTGATGTCTGGTGCCCCTACTCACTCTGCACTAGTGTTATACTGATGTCAGGTGCCCCTACTCGCCCTGTACTAGTGTTATACTGATGTCAGGTGCCCCTACTTGCTCTGCACTAGTGTTATACTGATGTCAGGTGCCCCTACTCGCTCTGTACTAGTGTTATACTGATGTCAGGTGCCCCTACTCGCTCTGCACTAGTGTTATACTGATGTCAGGTGCCCCTACTCACTCTGCACTAGTGTTATACTGATGTCAGGTGCCCCTACTCACTCTGCACTAGTGTTATACTGATGTCAGGTGCCTCTACTCGCTCTGCACTAGTGTTATACTGATGTCAGGTGCCCCTACTCGCCCTGCACTAGTGTTATATACTGATGTCAGGTGCCCCTACTCGCCCTGCACTAGTGTTATATACTGATGTCAGGTGCCCCTACTCGCCCTGCACTAGTGTTATACTGATGTCAGGTGCCCCTACTGGCTCTGCACTAGTGTTATACTGATGTCAGGTGCCCCTACTCGCCCTGCACTAGTGTTATATACTGATGTCAGGTGCCCCTACTCGCCCTGCACTAGTGTTATACTGATGTCAGGTGCCCCTACTGGCTCTGCACTAGTGTTGTACTGATGTCAGGTGCCCCTACTCGCCCTGTACTAGTGTTCTACTGATGTCAGGTGCCCCTATTCACTCTGCACTAGTGTTATACTGATGTCAGGTGCCCCTACTCGCTCTGCACTAGTGTTATACTGATGTCAGGTGCCCCTACTCGCTCTGTACTAGTGTTATACTGATGTCAGAGGCCCCTACTCGCTTTGCACTAGTGTTATACTGGTGTCAGGTGGCCCTACTCGCCCTGCACTAGTGTTATACTGATGTCAGGTGCCCCTACTCGCCCTGTACTAGTGTTATACTGATGTCAGGTGCCCCTACTCGCCCTGTACTAGTGTTATACTGATGTCAGGTGCCCCTACTCGCCCTGCACTAGTGTTATACTGATCTCAGGTGCCCCTACTCGCTCTGCACTAGTGTTATACTGATGTCAGGTGCCCCTACTCGCCCTGCACTAGTGTTATACTGATGTCAGGTGCCCCTACTCGCTCTGTACTAGTGTTATACTGATCTCAGGTGCCCCTACTCGCTCTACACTAGTGTTATACTGATGTCAGGTGCCCCTACTCGCCCGGTACTAGTGTTACACTGATGTCAGGTGCCCCTACTCGCCCTGCACTAGTGTTATACTGATGTCAGGTGCCCCTACTCGCCCTGCACTAGTGTTATACTGATGTCAGGTGCCCCTACTCGCCCTGCACTAGTGTTATACTGATGTCAGGTGCCCCTACTCGCCCTGCACTAGTGTTATACTGATGTCAGGTGCCCCTACTCGCCCTGCACTAGTGTTATACTGATGTCAGGTGCCCCTACTCGCTCTGTACTAGTGTTATACTGATCTCAGGTGCCCCTACTCGCTCTACACTAGTGTTATACTGATGTCAGCTGCCCCTACTCGCCCGGTACTAGTGTTATACTGATGTCAGGTGCCCCTACTCGCCCTGCACTAGTGTTATACTGATGTCAGGTGCCCCTACTCGCCCGGTACTACTGTTATACTGATGTCAGGTGCCCCTACTCGCCCTGCACTAGTGTTATACTGATGTCAGGTGCCCCTACTCGCTCTGCACTAGTGTTATACTGATGTCCGGTGCCCCTACTCACCCTGCACTAGTGTTATACTGATGTCAGGTGCCCCTACTCGCTCTGTACTAGTGTTATACTGATGTCAGGTGCCCCTAGTCGCTCTGTACTAGTGTTATACCGATGTCAGGTGCCCCTACTCACTCTGCACTAGTGTTATACTGATGTCAGGGGCCCCTACTCGCCCTGCACTAGTGTTATACTGATGTCAGGTGCCCCTACTCGCTCTGTACTAGTGTTATACTGATGTCAGATGCCCCTACTCGCCCGGTACTAGTGTTATACTGATATCAGGTGCCCCTACTCGCTCTGCACTAGTGTTATACTGATGTCAGGTGCCCCTACTCGCTCTGCACTAGTGTTATACTGATGTCAGGTGCCCCTACTCGCCCGGTACTAGTGTTATACTGATATCAGGTGCCCCTACTCGCTCTGCACTAGTGTTATACTGATGTCAGGTGCCCCTACTCGCTCTGCACTAGTGTTATACTGATGACAGGTGCCCCTACTCGCTCTGTACTAGTGTTATACTGATGTCAGGTGCCCCTACTCACTCTGCACTAGTGTTATACTGATGTCAGGTGCCCCTACTCGCCCGGTACTAGTGTTATAGTGATGTCAGGTGCCCCTACTCGCCCGGTACTAGTGTTATACTGATGTCAGGTGCCCCTACTCGCTCTGTACTAGTGTTATACTGATGTCAGGTGCCCCTACTCGCTCTGTACTAGTGTTATACTGATGTCAGGTGCCCCTACTCGCTCTGCACTAGTGTTACACTGATGTCAGGTGCCCCTACTCTCCTTTTACTAGTGTTATACTGATGTCAGGTGCCCCTACTCGCCCTGTACTAGTGTTATACTGATGTCAGGTGCCCCTACTCGCCCGGTACTAGTGTTATACTGATGTCAGGTGCCCTTACTGGCTCTGCACTAGTGTTATACTGATGTCAGGTGCCCCTACTGGCTCTGCACTAGTGTTATACTGATGTCAGGTGCCCCTACTCGCTCTGTACTAGTGTTATACTGATGTCAGGTGCCCCTACTCGCTCGGTACTAGTGTTATACTGATGTCAGGTGCCCCTACTCGCCCTGTACTAGTGTTATACTGATGTCAGGTGCCCCTACTCGCTCTGTACTAGTGTTATACTGATGTCAGGTGCCCCTACTCGCCCGGTACTAGTGTTATACTTATACTGATGTCAGGTGCCCCTACTCGCTCTGTACTAGTGTTATACTGATGTCAGGTGCCCCTACTCGCTCTGCACTAGTGTTATACTGATGTCAGGTGCCCCTACTCGCCCTGTACTAGTGTTATACTGATGTCAGATGCCCCTACTCGCCCGGTACTAGTGTTATACTGATGTCAGGTGCCCCTACTCGCTCTGCACTAGTGTTACACTGATGTCAGGTGCCCCTACTCTCCTTTTACTAGTGTTATACTGATGTCAGGTGCCCCTACTCGCCCGGTACTAGTGTTATACTGATGTCAGGTGCCCCTACTGGCTCTGCACTAGTGTTGTACTGATGTCAGGTGCCCCTACTCGCCCGGTACTAGTGTTATACTGATGTCAGGTGCCCCTACTCGCCCTGTACTAGTGTTATACTGATGTCAGGTGCCCCTACTTGCTCTGCACTAGTGTTATACTGATGTCAGGTGCCCCTACTCGCTCTGTACTAGTGTTATACTGATGTCTGGTGCCCCTACTCGCTCTGTACTAGTGTTATACTGATGTCAGGTGCCCCTACTCGCTCTGCACTAGTGTTATACTGATGTCAGGTGCCCCTACTCGCCCTGTACTAGTGTTATACTGATGTCAGGTGCCCCTACTCGCCCTGTACTAGTGTTATACTGATGTCGGGTGCCCCTACTCGCTCTGTACTAGTGTTATACTGATGTCAGGTGCCCCTACTCGCTCTGTACTAGTGTTATACTGATGTCAGGTGCCCCTACTCGCCCTGTACTAGTGTTATACTGATGTCAGGTGCCCCTACTCGCCCGGTACTAGTGTTATACTGATGTCAGGTGCCCCTACTCGCTCTGCACTAGTGTTATACTGATGTCAGGTGCCCCTACTGGCTCTGCACTAGTGTTACACTGATGTCAGGTGCCCCTAC
Organism: Lissotriton vulgaris; assembly: GCF_964263255.1. Taxonomy (NCBI): domain Eukaryota; kingdom Metazoa; phylum Chordata; class Amphibia; order Caudata; family Salamandridae; genus Lissotriton; species Lissotriton vulgaris. Next base: position 770,274 of record NW_028248381.1, on the reverse strand, counting down.
TCACTCTGCACTAGTGTTATGGTGCCCCTACTCACTCTGCACTAGTGTTATACTGATGTCGGGTGCCCCTACTCGCTCTGTACTAGTGTTATACTGATGTCAGGTGCCCTTACTCGCTCTGTACTAGTGTTATACTGATGTCAGGTGCCCCTACTCGCCCGGTACTAGTGTTATACTGATCTCAGGTGCCCCTACTCGCTCTGCACTAGTGTTACACTGATGTCAGGTGCCCCTACTCTCCTTTTACTAGTGTTATACTGATGTCAGGTGCCCCTACTCGCCCGGTACTAGTGTTATACTGATGTCAGGTGCCCCTACTGGCTCTGCACTAGTGTTATGCTAATGTCAGGTGCCCCTACTGGCTCTGCACTAGTGTTAGGCTAATGTCAGGTGCCCCTACTGGCTCTGCACTAGTATTACACTGATGTCAGGTGCCCCTACTCTCCTTTTACTAGTGTTATACTGATGTCAGGTGCCCCTACTCGCCCGGTACTAGTGTTATACTGATGTCAGGTGCCCCTACTGGCTCTGCACTAGTGTTACACTGATGTCAGGTGCCCCTACTCGCCCTGTACTAGTGTTATACTGATGTCAGGTGGCCCTACTCGCCCGGTACTAGTGTTATACTGATGTCAGGTGCCCCTACTGGCTCTGCACTAGTGTTACACTGATGTCAGGTGCCCCTACTCTCCTTTTACTAGTGTTATACTGATGTCAGGTGCCCCTACTCGCCCTGTACTAGTGTTATACTGATGTCAGGTGCCCCTACTCGCCCGGTACTAGTGTTATACTGATGTCAGGTGCCCCTACTCGCCCTGCACTAGTGTTATACTGATGTCAGGTGCCCCTACTCGCTCTGTACTAGTGTTATACTGATGTCAGGTGCCCCTACTCGCCCTGTACTAGTGTTATACTGATGTCAGGTGCCCCTACTCGCTCTGTACTAGTGTTATACTGATGTCAGGTGCCCCTACTCGCTCGGTACTAGTGTTATACTGATGTCAGGTGCCCCTACTCGCCCTGTACTAGTGTTATACTGATGTCAGGTGCCCCTACTCGCTCTGTACTAGTGTTATACTGATGTCAGGTGCCCCTACTCGCCCGGTACTAGTGTTATACTGATGTCAGGTGCCCCTACTCGCTCTGTACTAGTGTTATACTGATGTCAGGTGCCCCTACTCGCTCTGCACTAGTGTTATACTGATGTCAGGTGCCCCTACTCGCCCTGTACTAGTGTTATACTGATGTCAGATGCCCCTACTCGCCCGGTACTAGTGTTATACTGATGTCAGGTGCCCCTACTCGCTCTGCACTAGTGTTACACTGATGTCAGGTGCCCCTACTCTCCTTTTACTAGTGTTATACTGATGTCAGGTGCCCCTACTCGCCCGGTACTAGTGTTATACTGATGTCAGGTGCCCCTACTGGCTCTGCACTAGTGTTGTACTGATGTCAGGTGCCCCTACTCGCCCGGTACTAGTGTTATACTGATGTCAGGTGCCCCTACTCGCCCTGTACTAGTGTTATACTGATGTCAGGTGCCCCTACTCGCCCTGTACTAGTGTTATACTGATGTCAGGTGCCCCTACTTGCTCTGCACTAGTGTTATACTGATGTCAGGTGCCCCTACTCGCTCTGTACTAGTGTTATACTGATGTCTGGTGCCCCTACTCGCTCTGTACTAGTGTTATACTGATGTCAGGTGCCCCTACTCGCTCTGCACTAGTGTTATACTGATGTCAGGTGCCCCTACTCGCCCTGTACTAGTGTTATACTGATGTCAGGTGCCCCTACTCGCCCTGTACTAGTGTTATACTGATGTCGGGTGCCCCTACTCGCTCTGTACTAGTGTTATACTGATGTCAGGTGCCCCTACTCGCTCTGTACTAGTGTTATACTGATGTCAGGTGCCCCTACTCGCCCTGTACTAGTGTTATACTGATGTCAGGTGCCCCTACTCGCTCTGCACTAGTGTTATACTGATGTCAGGTGCCCCTACTCGCTCTGCACTAGTGTTATACTGATGTCAGGTGCCCCTACTCGCCCGGTACTAGTGTTATACTGATGTCAGGTGCCCCTACTGGCTCTGCACTAGTGTTACACTGATGTCAGGTGCCCCTACTCACTCTGCACTAGTGTTATGGTGCCCCTACTCACTCTGCACTAGTGTTATACTGATGTCGGGTGCCCCTACTCGCTCTGTACTAGTGTTATACTGATGTCAGGTGCCCTTGCTCGCTCTGTACTAGTGTTATACTGATGTCAGGTGCCCCTACTCGCCCGGTACTAGTGTTATACTGATGTCAGGTGCCCCTACTGGCTCTGCACTAGTGTTACACTGATGTCAGGTGCCCCTACTCGCTCTGCACTAGTGTTATACTGATGTCAGGTGCCCCTACTCGCCCTGTACTAGTGTTATACTGATGTCAGGTGCCCCTACTCACTCTGCACTAGTGTTATACTGATGTCAGGTGCCCCTACTCTCCTTTTACTAGTGTTATACTGATGTCAGGTGCCCCTACTCGCCCTGTACTAGTGTTATACTGATGTCAGGTGCCCCTACTCGCCCGGTACTAGTGTTATACTGATGTCAGGTGCCCCTACTCTCCTTTTACTAGTGTTATACTGATGTCAGGTGCCCCTACTCGCCCGGTACTAGTGTTATTCTGATGTCAGGGGCCCCTACTCGCCCTGCACTAATGTTATACTGATGTCAGGTGCCCCTACTCGCCCGGTACTAGTGTTACACTGATGTCAGGTGCCCCGACTCTCCTTTTACTAGTGTTATACTGATGTCAGGTGCCCCTACTCGCCCGGTACTAGTGTTATACTGATGTCAGGTGCCCCTACTCGCTCTGCACTAGTGTTACACTGATGTCAGGTGCCCCTACTCTCCTTTTACTAGTGTTATACTGATGTCAGGTGCCCCTACTCGCCCGGTACTAGTGTTATACTGATGTCAGGTGCCCCTACTGGCTCTGCACTAGTGTTATGCTAATGTCAGGTGCCCCTACTGGCTCTGCACTAGTATTACACTGATGTCAGGTGCCCCTACTCGCCCTGTACTAGTGTTATACTGATGTCAGGTGGCCCTATTCGCCCGGTACTAGTGTTATACTGATGTCAGGTGCCCCTACTGGCTCTGCACTAGTGTTACACTGATGTCAGGTGCCCCTACTCTCCTTTTACTAGTGTTATACTGATGTCAGGTGCCCCTACTCGCCCTGTACTAGTGTTATACTGATGTCAGGTGCCCCTACTCGCCCTGTACTAGTGTTATACTAATGTCAGGTGCCCCTACTCACTCTGCACTAGTGTTATACTGATGTCAGGTGCCCCTACTCGCTCTGTACTACTGTTATACTGATGTCAGGTGCCCCTACTCGCTCTGCACTAGTGTTATACTGATGTCAGGTGCCCCTACTCGCTCTGTACTACTGTTATACTGATGTCAGGTGCCCCTACTCGCTCTGTACTAGTGTTATACTGATGTCAGGTGCCCCTACTCGCTCTGTACTAGTGTTATACTGATGTCAGGGGCCCCTACTCGCTCTGTACTAGTGTTATACTGATGTCAGGGGCCCCTACTCGCTCTGTACTAGTGTTATACTGATGTCAGGGGCCCCTACTCGCTCTGTACTAGTGTTATACTGATGTCAGGTGCCCCTACTCGCTCTGTACTAGTGTTATACTGATGTCAGGTGCCCCTACTCGCTCTGTACTAGTGTTATACTGATGTCAGGGGCCCCTACTCGCTCTGTACTAGTGTTATACTGATGTCAGGTGCCCCTACTCGCTCTGTACTAGTGTTATACTGATGTCAGGTGCCCCTACTCGCACTCGCTCGGTACTAGTGTTATACTGATGTCAGGTGCCCCTACTCGCCCTGTACTAGTGTTATACTGATGTCAGGTGCCCCTACTCGCTCTGCACTAGTGTTATACTGATGTCAGGTGCCCCTACTCGCTCTGTACTAGTGTTATAATGATGTCAGGTGCCCCTACTCGCCCTGCACTAGTGTTATACTGATGTCAGGTGCCCCTACTCGCTCTCTACTAGTGTTATACTGATATCAGGTGCCCCTACTCGCCCTGCACTAGTGTTATACTGATGTCAGGTGCCCCTACTCGCTCTGCACTAGTGTTATACTGATGTCAGGTGCCCCTACTCGCTCGGTACTAGTGTTATACTGATGTCAGGTGCTCCTACTCGCTCTGCACTAGCGTTATACTGATGTCAGGGGCCCCTACTCGCCCTGTACTAGTGTTATACTGATGTCGGGTGCCCCTACTCGCTCTGCACTAGTGTTATACTGATGTCAGGTGCCCCTACTCGCTCTGTACTAGTGTTATACTGATGTCGGGTGCCCCTACTCGCTCTGCACTAGTGTTATACTGATGTCGGGTGCCCCTACTCGCTCTGCACTAGTGTTATACTGATGTCGGGTGCCCCTACTCGCTCTGTACTAGTGTTATACTGATGTTGGGTGCCCCTACTCGCTCTGCACTAGTGTTATACTGATGTCGGGTGCCCCTACTCGCTCTGCACTAGTGTTATACTGATGTCAGGTGCCCCTACTCGCCTGGTACTAGTGTTACACTGATGTCAGGTGCCCCTACTCACTCTGCACTAGTGTTATACTGATGTCAGGTGCCCCTACTCGCCCGGTACTAGTGTTACACTGATGTCAGGTGCCCCTACTCGCTCTGCACTAGTGTTATACTGATGTTTAACTGTTTGTAGGACCACTACACGGTAGTGATGTGCTCGCACCTTGGAATGACATGAAGGGGAGCCACGCTCACCTCTGCTTTTTGAAACACACTGCACATTCGGTTGTGTTTTGGTGACCACTGTTGTTACATTATGCGCTGTTTGCACTGACTCAGTACTAGTGTTACATTGTGCGCTGTTTGCAGTGGCCCTGCACTAGTGTTTTACTGTGTTGTGGTTTCACTGACCCTGCACTAGTGTTACACTGTGCTCTGGTTGCACTGTTACATTGTGCTCTGTTTGTGCTGCCCCTGGTGTTAAGTTGTGGGTGTTTGTGGTGGTCACTGTTGTTACATTGTATGCTGTTTGCACTGACCCTGCACTGGTTTTATATTGTGCACTGTTTGCACTGACCCTGCACTGGTTTTATATTGTGCACTGTTTGCACTGACCCTGCACTGGTGTTACATTGTGCGCAGTTTGCACTGACCCAGCAGTAATAATACATTGTGCTCTGGTTACCACTGACCCTGCACTAGTGTTACATTGTGAGCTGTTTGCACTGACCCTGCACTGTTGTTTCTTTGTGTTTTGTTTGTGGTGGTCACTGTTGTTACATAGTGGTCGGTTTGTACTGACCCTGCACTGGTGTTACATTGTGTGTGTGTGTGTGTTTGTGGTGGTCACTGTTGTTACATTGTTGTTTTCACTGACTGAACCTGTGTTACATTGTACGCAGTTTTCCCTGACCCTGCACTGTTGTTACATTGTGCTCTGGTAACCACTGACCCAGCGCTAGTGTTACATTGTGCTTTGGTTGCACTGTTACATTTTGCTGTTTGCACTGACCCTGCACTGGTGTTGCATTGTGTGTGTGTGTTTGTGGTCTTCACTGTTGTTACATTGTACGCAGTTTTCCTTGACCCTGCACTGTAGTTACATTGTGCTCTGGTAACCACTGACCCAGCGCTAGTGTTACATTGTTCTCTGTTTGCACTGACCCTGCACTGGTGTTACAATGTGTTGTGTTTGTGGTGGTCACTGTTGTTACATTGTACTCTGTTTGCCCTGACCCTGCACTAGTGTTACATTGTACTCTGTTTGCCCTGACCCTGCACTAGTGTTACATCTTAGGTGTGAATGAGGTAGCGCACCAGCTGTTGGCTGCCTCTAATAGTATTTAAGGCGCGCTGACACGCGAGCGCTTAGAACTAGCATCGTATTCCCCTGAGGCGGAAGCTGGGGGTAAGGCTGTAGCAAAACTTTATAATCTTTTTAAAATACTGTGTTGTGAGTGTGATTGTGACTGCAACAATCTTACCTCCAAAAACCTCGCTTCCTCGCCGTAACTAGAGCCCCGCTCCCCGATCAGGCGAATAGGTTCTAACGCGGGCGCAGACAGGGTTTGACGCCATCTTGGGTGTGAATGAGGCTAGTGCACCAGCTGTTGGCTGCCTCCCGCCCTCCTCAGCTCTATAAGATGAATGCCTATTCCCGACGGCGCAGTGGGCGCGCCGGCGGCGAGCCGAAGGCAAGCCCGTCTGCGCCCCAGACCAGGGCTAGGGGCCACCCCCCCTGCTCCTTCACTGGGACTGAGGAAGCACTATAGTATAGAGCACAGCTTTCCAAACTTTTCATGTTAGTGACACACCTTTTTGTCAATATTTTTTTAGGGACACGGTAACGCGAGCGAGCAAGCCCGAACCACCGTAGGGGGGTATGGGGTGAAAAAGTAGTGGGCAAATGGTGCATTTCCAAGCAAATTTGAGAAAGCAGAAAGGTTAATGAAGCAATTGTGAATCTGTTCTAACAAAGACAGTGACTGGCAAAACTGAGTGTAAGCAAGTTTAGGTTTGTGCATGTAGCCAGCGGCAATCGAGGGAATCTGCAAGGCACTCAGCTGATTATAATTATGCACGTATTCCATACCGTTTTATCTATTTGCTGCAATTTTGGCTAGTCAGATAAATGACAGCTGTATAACAATTATTCTTAGGCTTTGCAGCAGTTCTTAGAGTTTGTCCTTGCTCAAAGGGGTGTAATTTCTTACATTTGTTTTAACCTCATCTTCGTTGCTTGATTTTTGCTCACTAGAAAGTGTCGCGCATAGTCATTGAAATGGCACTCAAATTTACGCAGAATGATCGGACTCTGCACTGTCCCCCTGTTTTCCTTGAGTTACAGCTTGCTGGCCTTGTCTAGTCGCTTGACCTCCTGCCTGTTAAAGAAACGCCAGGTCATAGTTGCACGCAGAGGCGAGTGATCACTAATTCCCCAGGCCAAGTACTCCACCTCTACGATCCTAGTTAACCACATGCGTGCGGGGGTTATTTTTGCGCTACGCGGCTTTTTTCCAAAAGCCGCGTTAGATGACGAGCTCAGCTCGTCATCCGCACACGACCACCGTGGCTGATGACGAGCTGAGCTCGTCAACAGCATCAAAGGGGTTAAAGAGCAACCGGGGGAAATAAATCCAGTCTCAAGTGGATAGCATGTGCGCTCCAGTAGTAGGACTAATCTCTCTCGCTCCTGTGCAGAGCTCTGCAAATATCAGAAACCCCCATTGCCTGTGTAAAACCCTCCAGTTTCCCTCAGGTTGTCGCTCCCTTCTTTCCGCTGCTGATTCTATCGGTGTATCCAGTGCAAGGTTGCCTGTAATAATTAATTACAAGAGTAGCAGGTGATGTGTGCATGTAGGTGTGTCTTCAGAGCAAATCACAGTGCTCGTGTACATGTCTGCCTTCTTCCACAGGACAGACTCACAATGGAGAGGTAGGAGCACGCTGTGGGAGCTGACAACAGCTCTTATCTCTGCACAGCTCATCCAGAATTGCCCTTGCACCAGTGGTCCAAAGGGGGGAGGGCGGGGGCGAGGGAGTAGATGGGGGCAAATGAGTCAAAGACATATGAACAGGAAAGTGAAAAGAGATGGGTTAGAAATAAAAAAAAAAGAGGGTCCGAACAAGAAAAGAAAGACAGGTTCAGTGGAAAGGTGGAGAAAACAAAAAACACACCAACATGCATAAAATACAAAACAGGAAAATAAACGGTTGGAAAAAAATTGGAAATAGGCAGACTTGCAATATCCTCGCAATCTACAGTTGGGGACACCCTATCTAATATTTAGTGCATGTAGATAGCATCTCTTGTTACATTGGTATACTAAACATGAAAAAGTAAGAAATATGGTATAAATAATGTAAATAGTACAGCACATGTTCGTTAACATATCACAGTGTCGTGACAGAACACTGCTCCGGAGAGTGGTTTTCACCACCAAGAAAGCATCAATTTTTGTGATCTATAACTGAGCGTTGATAAAGCCACATTAACTCCAGAGAATACCGAGGTCACTGTGTCACTGAGAAGAGGGAGGTGACAATACATCATCCAGGAATTGGCGGAATTCCTGTCAGTGTCTCAGTTTCTCCATCGTTCTTTTAGTGAGCATGTGAAGGTTGTTTTCCTGGCAGTAGAGTTGCTTCTGGGTCTGCGGCCAGGAAACACATTGCTGAAGACAGGAATAGTGTAATAGGTGCTACCCTACATATAGTGGTTTCCCCCTTGCACTATTACCGCCCCCAGCAAATCCGAACCTAGTATTCCCACACCTGATGATTTCAGGTCCTCTGTATTGGCCAGAGCGCTACCCCCAGGAGAGACTGCGGTGGCCAACTGGCACAGAGGGCCTATGCGGAGACTGTCGTTGCTTTGCATTTGCAAGGCATAAAAGCAGTGCCGCCCCTCCGATTGTGAGTAACAAGGAAGAATCCATCAAGAAGGCCCCCATCCGACGGAGTATTTCAGTCTACAGACCCGGTCGAGCATATACATAAATCAACAGTATTTCCTCGCCCTCATTTGCCCCTACTAGTGCCACTTAGCATCCGATTTGTCGAGCAAACCGCCGGGTAGAAAACAACAAACTGTGGCAATTACAATGCGCCCAACGGAAAAAAAAGTTACAGGACAACCTTACCGAGTGCCTGGGATGGGGCTGTGTGGTCACTGCTTCTGAAAGAAAACACGGGTGCGTTTTCTCGCTCGCGGCTCGTCTAATGCTGCTCATTCCACCGCGTAAAAGCAACGTCCAAGAGAGCATTTTCCTAATTGGCCACGCAGACTGAATCATCGCGCGACACACCCACACAGGGGACGCGACACAGTACTGTGTCGCGACACCCAGTTTGGAAAGCTGTGGTATAGAGTGTCTCTACCAACTACGGACCCCCATAACAGCAAGCTGCCGTCACCAGTTTCACCCTCTGGAGATTCCCTACCTCTGTCCTCACTGTAATATATAGAGCTCATTAGCCCACCAAGCAAGAATGATTCGCGGGACTACCATATGCGTCTCCTAAACTGTAGGTCCCTGCCAAAACGTTGACTATAATTGGTATGAGTGTTCTTAACACTTGACCATCAAAAAGGGTGGTCTTGGGTCAGGCGCAGGTCGGTCGGGAGGGAGTTCCAGGTCTTGGCGGCCAGGTAGGAGAAGGACCTTCCTCCTGTTGTCGTTCTTCGGATGCGGGGGACGGCGGCGAGGGCGTGACTGGCTGATCGGAGGTGTCGTTTGGGAGCGTAGAATTTGACGAGACTGTTGAGGTAGCTCGGGCCTTGATCGTGTAGGGCTTTGTGTGCGTGGGTGAGGAGACGGAAGGTGATTCTTTTGTTGACGGGGAGCCAATGCAGGTCTCTCAGATGTCCGGAGATGTGGCTGTATCTTGGGATGTTGAGGATGAGTCTGGCTGAGGCGTTCTGGATCCGCTGGAGTCTCTTCTGGAGCTTCGCGGTGGTTCCGGCGTAGAGGGCGTTGCCGTAGTCCAGTCGGCTGGTGACGAGGGCCTGGGTGACCGTCTTCCTGGTCTCGGTGGGGATCCACCGGAAGATCTTCCGTAGCATGCGCAGGATGTTGAAGCATGACGAGGAGACGGCGTTGACTTGTCTGGTCATGGAGAGGGAGAAGTCCAGGATGAAGCCCAGGTTGCGTGCGTGGTCTGTCGGTTTGGGTGCGGTGCCCAAGGCGGGGGGCCACCAGGAGTCATCCCAGGCGGAGGGCGAGGAACCCAGGATGAAGACTTCCGTCTTGTCTGAGTTCAGTTTCAGGCGGCTGGTCGTCATCCACTCGGCTACGTCTTTCATCCCTTCGTGAAGGTTGGCTCTGGCGGCGGCGGGGTCGTTCGTCAGGGAGAGGATCAGCTGGGTGTCGTCAGCGTAGGAGATGATGTTGAGGTTGTGTTGGCGTGCGATGGCCGCGAGGGGGCTCATGTAGACGTTGAAGAGGGTGGGGCTCAGCGACGATCCTTGAGGGACGCCGCAGATGACTTCGGTGGCCTCTGACTTGTACGGTGGTAGGCGGACTCTCTGTGTTCTTCCAGCGAGGAAGGAGATGATCCATTCCAGAGCCTTCTCCTGGATTCCGACGTTGCTGAGGCGCTGTACTAGGGTGCGGTGGCAGACAGTGTTGAATGCCGCCGAGAGGTCTAGGAGGATGAGGGCCGCTGTTTCTCCGTTGTCCATCAGGGCTCGGATGTCATCGGTGGCAGCGATGAGGGCGGTCTCGGTGCTGTGGTTGGCTCGGAAGCCAGACTGTGAGGGGTCGAGGGATCCATTCGTCTCGAGGAAGGCGGCCAGCTGTTTGTTGACGGTCTTCTCGATGACTTTGGCTGGGAACGGGAGGAGCGAGATGGGGCGGTAATTCTTGAGTTCGGTGGGGTCCGCTGTAGGTTTCTTTAGCAGGGCGCTGAGTTCTGCGTGCTTCCAGCTCTCCGGGAAGGTAGCGGTGTCGAAGGAGGTGTTGATGATGTCCCGCAGGTGGGGTGCGATGATAGCGTCGGCCTTGTTAAAGACGTGGTGAGGGCAGGGGTCGGTTGGACATCCGGAGTGGATGGAGTTCATCATGCGGACGGTGTCTTCGGTGCTGATCGCGTTCCAGGCGCGGATGGTGGTGGTGGGGGGCGGTGGTTCGGACGTGGCTAGCGTCGGTTGCGTGCTGAAGCTGTTGTGTATTTCCGCGATCTTGTTGTGGAAGTAGGAGGCGAGGGAGTTGCAGAGGTCTTGCGATGGGGTGATGTCGTTGTTTCCGGCGTTGGGGTTGGAGAGCTCTTTCACGATGTTGAAGAGTTCCTTGCAGTTGTGTGCGTTGTTGTCTAGCCGGTCCTTGAATGCAGTTTTCTTGGTGGCGCGGATCAGTTGGTGGTGCTTCCGGGTGGCAAGCTTGAGGGTGGTCATGTTGTCCGGTGTTGGTTCCCTTCTCCAGGCTTTCTCGAGGGCTCGGCAGTTCTTCTTGGAGCTCTTGAGTTCGTCGGTGAACCAAGGGGCCTTCTTGCTGCCGGGTCTGCTGGGCGGGGTCCTTAGTGGGGCCAGTTCGTACGCGCAGCTGCTGATCCACTTCGTGAGGTTGTCGGCGGCCTGGCTGGGGTTCGCTGAGCTGGCGGAGGGTGCTGGCTCAGGGAAGCGGCGAGCTGGTCGGCTGTGATCTTGTTCCAGCTTCTTCGAGCAACCTGTTGCTGGTGGTGGTGGATCGTCGTGTTTCTGAAGGTGAAGTGGACGCAGCTGTGGTCCGTCCAGTGGAGTCCAGTGGCGTGGCCGAAGGCGATGTGTTTGCTGGACGAGAAGACGGCGTCGAGTGTGTGTCCTGCGAGGTGGGTGGGGGTGGACACCAGTTGCTTGAGTCCGAGGTTGGCGAGGTTGGCGAGCAGGGTGATGGTGTTGCGGTCGTTGTTGTTCTCCAGGTGGAAGTTGAGGTCCCCCAGGAGGATGTAGTCAGCGGAGGGGAGGGCATGCGGGCTGACTAAGTCGGCGATGTCCTCGCTGAATTGTGTGCGTGGTCCCGGGGGTCGGTAGATCAGGGTGCCTCTGAGGGTGGCGTTCGGGTCGGTGTGGATCTGGAAGTGCAGGTGTTCGGCGGTTGTCAGGGTGTCATCGGTGTTGGTCGAGATGTGGATGGTGTCCCTGTGGATGATGGCGATGCCTCCTCCCGTCTGTTTGACGCGGTCTCTGCGGGTGATCTTGTATCCCTCTGGGATGGCGATGTCGGGTGCTGAGGAGTCGTTCATCCAGGTTTCCGTGAGGAAGGCAACGTCAGGGGCTGTGGTGTCGAGGAGGTTCCAGAGTTCGATGGCGTGTCTGTGGACGGAGCGGGTGTTGAGCAGGGTGCACTTGAGGTGGTTGCTGCTGGTGTTCGGCTTGGCGGGTGCTGGTGCGAGGCAGGTCCGGATGCAGGTGAACTTGCAGGCGTGGCAGCTGAAGGGTCCGTGGGTGTGCTTCGGAGTGGCTCGGTAGCATCCAGGGATCCCGCCGGTGTTGAATGCGATGAGTGTTGCGGCGTCGTAGGTCCGGCGGGTCGTCTTGCTACGGCGGGGGCCAGGGGTCCTGGCACTGGGCGTGGTCCAGGCGCGGACGGGCGCAGACGGGCTTACCTGTGGCGCGCCTTCGGCGCACAATCGGCGCGCCCGCTGCGCGCCCGCTGCGCGTTTCCGCTGCGCGTTCGCACGGTCGCCATATATGGCGAAGTGCGAGGGAGGGCGGAGCAGCTGGGAGGCGGGAGCGGGGAGGGTACAGAAGAAAAAGGGGCGTGGTCAGCGGTGGTGGTGGGAAGCGGGGAGCGAGAGTCAGGCGGCAGAACAGATAACCAAAAAGACAATTACACAATGTAAAAACAATACAAAAGGGCAAAATAGCACTTCAGGCAGGGGGGACACAGAGAACAACGGCAGCAGGTTAGGCGAGCACAGCGAGGCCACGCCGCTCGGTGGAAGGGGGCGTGGTCACACGGAGGCGGCCGGGGCAGCGAGGCAGGCAGGCGGGGAGCACACGCAGCAGCTGGTGGCCGTGCGGCGCAGGGGGTGTCCTAAACTAGGTCACACTCACCTGCGTCGCACGGTCTCCATATATGGCCAAGTGCGAGGGAGGGCGGAGCAGCTGGGAGGCGGGAGCGGGGAGGGTACAGAAGAAAAAGGGGTGTGGTAAGCGGTGGTGGCGGGAAGCGGGGAGCGAGAGCACCTCAAGGTGGGCACTAGTAGGCCTTCCCTGGACAGATCATTTTTTGATCCCCCTCACCTGGACCACACACAAATCACCCCCCATCCCTATCACGCGCAAAATGCGAAACTGGCCTAAACTTTGCATAGAACACTGGACCAACATTCTTACCACCACCAGACCCCCACTCCTCTGCGACCCTCTTTTTAATAATAATGAATATGACAACTGGATTACGAAATCATTGGACTCCATACTCCCCCTTCGTACTTCTGGCTCAAAAAAGGCAGCACAAAACAGCGCCTTGGTACTCAGAAGAGCTTCGAGGCAAAAAATGTCTATGTAAGAGGCTGGAAAGAAAGTGTCGCTTGAGCTATGCCACCACGGACAAAGCCACTTATAGGGAGGCCATCAGAACCTACAAATCCGAAATAAAATCAACACAATCGGCCTATTACAACGAGAAAATAATGTCGGCCAGATCTAAGCCTAAAGAGATATACCAGACATTAAAAACTCTGATTAGGCTCCCACCACCCTCGGCCGCCAATTATAATCCACTTTCCCGATGTAATGACTTGGCTGAGTTCTTTTTTCACAAAGTAAATACAATCTACTTATCCTTCCCTGATTCAGATGTAGAGCTTCCCACCCAAGGACCTCATCTAGCTGCGGAAATGGAGGATTCCCGTCAAAACATCTTAGACCATTTTCCCCAGCTAGATCCAAAAACACTCGAGCCTTTGATGTACCAAATAAAATCTGGCTCCCCATGCGACCCTGCTCCTCCGAGCACGCTGGTCTTAGCCGATAAGGCTATTCTTCCCACACTCATGGAGTTACTGAACTCTTCCATAATGACTGGGACGGTACCGCCTACCTGGAAACACGCCATGGTACGAGCATTACTAAAGAAACCCGCACTTGACCCTGGCAACCTCAACAACTACCGCCCGATCTCATTGCTCCCCTGGGCAAGCAAAGTCCTCGAAAAACATATTAGCATCTTCTTAACCAGGTTTCTCGAGTGTAACCATCTGCTTGATGCTTCCCAGACGGGTTTCCGCCCCAAACATGGGACGGAAACTGCTTTGATGGCGGTAACAGAGGAAGCTAGGCGATCTTGGATCAGGGAGGATCAGTGGCAGTGATCCTCCTTGATCTGACCGCCGCCTTTGACACGGTGAACCACAAAATCCTTCTGCGCCGTCTCTTTAGCCTAGGAATATCAGGAGAAGCCTTGGCTTGGTTCAAATCCTTTTTAAGTGATCGGACCTTTCAAGTCTTTGAAGGAGCCTTTGTCTCTGCAAGCAAGCCTCCGGGCTGTGGGGTGCCGCAGGGCTTATCACTGAGCCCTACGCTATTCAATGCATATATGAGACCGCTGGCTGGGATCGTCCGTCCGCATGGTATTAAGATCATTACTTATGCGGACGACACTCAGCTAGTGGTCTCTCTTGCGCAAAAGAATAGCCATCAACCACAGACCAGTCTGACAACATGCTTGGAACAGGTCAAGAGCTGGATGACAAAGTCATGCTTGAAGCTCAACGGAGATAAAACTGTGCTTATGCTTCTTGGCCCATCAGCCCCCTCCACCTTGGAGCTGTTATGGCCCCTCAGCTTGGGCGTACCCCCCACACCCAAAGACAATATCAAAAGTCTTGGGGTGTGGTTGGACAAATCATTGACCTTCAATACACAAACAACTAAACTGTCAGCGACCTGATATGGTCTCATTAGGATGATGAAAACAATCCTCCTGCTTCTTCCTTTTGAGGCCAATCAGATAGTCATGCAGGGCCTAATCCAATCCCGCCTTGATTTCAGTAATGCCCTGTACTTAGGGGCGCCTGAGTACAGTCTGCAAAAACTTCAGCGGATTCAGAACGGTGCAGCACGCACACTGCTTGGGATTCCACGTAGAATCCCGATAAAGCCTGGGTTAAGAGCGTTGCACTGGCTCCCTGTCAGGAAAAGAGTGCAATTCAAATCCACGTGCATTGCCCACCAAGCATACTGGAAGTCTAGCTTAGCAATGAATCACTCTGATTACCCCCTACCAACCCAATAAACAACTTCGCTCATCCCACGCCTTTTTAGCGAAAGTCCCCCAGATCCGGAGATGTAGAGCTGGAGGCCGGTCTTTCTCCTACAATGCGTCCAAACTATGGAACACACTCCCCCTCTGACCTAAGATCTAATCCCAATCTGCTGAGTTTCCGTAAACAGCTCAAAACCTTTCTTTTTAACTAAGCTAGACTAATCTCCGGACCGACTCACTGGAAGGTATCATCCTAGTTCCTAGCGCCTGGACGCCTCAGGGCAGCTGCTGCGCTTAATAAAACCCCCTTTCATTTAATTTCATTTCACTGTGCTCTGGTTGCACTGACCCTGCTCTAGTGTTACACTGTGCTCTGGTTGCACTGACCCTGCACTGTTGTTACATTGTGCTCTGGTTGCACTGACCCTGCACTAGTGTTGCACTGTGCTCTGGTTGCACTGACCCTGCACTCGTGTTACATTGCACGCTGTTTGAACTGACCCTGCCCTTGTGTTACATTGTGCTCTGGTTGCACTGACCCTGCACTAGTGTTACATTGTGCTCTGTTTGCACTGACCCTGCCTTGTGTTACATTGTGCTCTGGTTGCACTGACCCTGCACTCGTGTTACACTGTGCTCTGCTTGCACTGTTACACTGTGCTCTGGTTGCACCGAGCCTGCACTCGTGTTACACTGTGCTCTGCTTGCACTGTTACACTGTGCTCTGGTTGCACCGAGCCTGCACTCGTGTTACATTGTGCACTTTTTGCACCGACCCTGCACTGGTGTTACAGTGTGCGCTGTTTTCACTGACCCTGCACTAGTGTTACATTGTGCTCTGGTTGCACTGGCCCTGCACTAGTGTTTCACTGTGCTCTGGTTGCACTGTTACATTGTGCTCTGTTTGTGCTGCCTCTGGTGTTACATTGTGGGTGTTTGTGGTGGTCACTGTTGTTACATTGTATGCTGTTTGCACTGACCCTGCACTAGTGTTATACTGTGCTCTGCTTGCACTGACCCTGCACTGTTACATTGCACGCTGTTTGAATTGATGCTGCACTAGTGTTATGTTGTGCACTGTTTGCACTGAACCTGCACAAGTGTTACATTGTGCTCTGTTTGAGGTGACCTTGCACTGGTTTTACATTGCACCCTGTTAGTAGTGACCCTGCTTTGATGGTAAATTGTGCTCCGTTTGTAGCATCTGATTGTCTCTGTATTCACAGCAACGCTGTCGCAGTGAGCTCTGTTCATAGATTGTGTGCACTGCTGGATTTTCAGTGAACTCGGACTAACATTCCATTTAATACTGAATGTGCACCATTGTTCCTTCCTAGCTCTTTTTGAAAAGTGACTCTGCTGTGGTGTATAGTTTGATGGCCGTGAAGGTGCACTGGTGTTACATTAGCACTGTGTATAGTGACTGTGCCTCTTAGCTACAAGAGGTTGTGTTTGTTCCCACCCTGAGCTGCAGTTACACAGGTCCTGCCTGTAGTGACGCTGCACTGGTGCTACTCCGCGCTCTGTTTGTAAGGATGCCACACTTGTGTTGCACTGAAGTCTGTCTGTTTGTAGTGACGCTGCACTGGTGCTACAACAAACTCTGCTTGTAGTGACGCTGCACTGGTGTTGCACTGAAGTCTGTAGCGCCCTCTGCAGCAGTGACCCTGAGCGCTATGGTCAGAATGGGTCCTTGCCAGGAGCCCATGGCACCTTGCACCGCCCATTGCCCCCGCCAACGCTGCCCACGATAGTCACAACACAACTCTTAGCCATCGCTCTGACAAGTGTGATAATCCGGACTGTTTCAGGCCTCAGAGCAGTCATTTAAAATATGTATTGAAGTAATAAACTACTGTGGGTTTGCTCTTCTCTAAAGTGGAGAAATAGCACCACCGTGTGGCAGTCTACCATAGGTGCAGGTGTTGACAATTCAGTGTCGGTGCAGAGCTCCTTTACACCAGGGTTGGGTTGGATTGGGATCAATCATTGGTGCAGGCATTTCCCATGTGCGAAAGGTGCACGCCATCATCTCGAAAGAGAAGTGCTCCTCCAGCCTGAGCCCGCCATGAGCCAGCACTTTGAGTCAATGATCAGCACAGAAAAGCCGCATTGCCCTGTTCAGTTTCCTACGGGCCCTTTCAATGGCTGCGGGCTTAAGAGCCCCCCTCCAGATCCGTCGTGGTATGAATTTAGTCCACACAATACAGGCGGCAGCCAGATTGCTCTTCATTGCTTCCAAGTCCCGCTGCATCAAGTGTAACAAGGACACCACCTGATTGTCTTACCAAGTCATTTTCACCCAAATGGATCACAAGCATGTCCGGACAGCCCAGCTGTGACACCTTCTTTGTAAGCCATGACAGCAATTCTCCCCAATGCATTCCGCTCTTACCCCACCATTGGACCTCATGATGACTGCTCCTCAGGCCCAGGCTACGACCATACACCTGCCTGTCCGCATACTTTGAGGCCCAATGTACAAAAGAATGTCCCACAATCCAAGTGACCGTCTTGGCCCCCGGACGCAACCTACGAAGAGAAAGAGATTCGTACCACAGCAAAGACAAAAATGAAACAACAACCGCAGCCACCAAGCCTAACCCACGCCTCCCCCTCACTTGCGCACATAGCGTTCACAGCAGCGAGACCGCCAGCGACCAATCCGCCGAATCTCCTCCCACGACCAACCCAGCCCCGCCGCTGCCGTGGCCGCCCCCGATCCTAAACGAGTGCGTGCCAAAACGCGCCGGATCCCTGCCAAGCCTCCGCAACGCCAATCTCAACACCGCCAGCAACTGGAAGGCTGTCAAGCGCCTCATAGAAGTACGCACGAAGATCTTACCCTCAAACCTCTGCACTCGTCCACAGAAACCCCGCCACTCACGTACCGGGCACACGCCCGCACAGCCGCTCTCTGCAACCACACCCATTTACCACGACCAACCTGGTCCGTCTTGGAACGTCCCAACCAAATGCCCAGCAGGACCCCATCCAAACACACATCCGCAAACACCCGCCCCGGCGCCCAGCGAGCCCCCAACAACTCTGACACCCGAAAAGCCCCAAAGAACATCCACACCATGCATAAACGGAACAATGCCACTTCATCCCTGTCATAACAACAAAACGGCAACTCCCCCAGAATCCCATCCAACAGATCAAACGTAATCACCTCACGAGGCAACTCCCCCCTCCGCCCTCACACGTCCCCAACCTTCAACATACAACTCAACAGATCCGTCCTGGCCGGATCAAAACCCATATAGACCATACTGAAGAAAGAAACACCCCTCCAACTTGCCGGCAATCGTTGTCTGAGACAAACCTCTGTCCATGCAGTCCAATACAAAACGCACCACCCCTTGCTCGCATGCATCCTTGGACATCCTCCAAGCACCTTTCCTCCAACCCAAAAAGGCCCCAAATTCAGACCACACCAACCTGTACGAACTCCTAGTGGACTCGGCTATAGATCTTTCAACCAACCCCACCACTCTCATTCCCACCACGTCCAGATACCCTCCGGCACCTTGGTCTTGTAAGCCTCCGCTCCCGGATCCAGCTTCCTGAAGCGCTGCCACTGCGAACGATATAACGCATCCGCAATTTCATTACTTACGCTAGGCACATGTTGCGCGCAAAAAAGCACATTGAAACGCAAACAGAGCAGCATGAAACTTCGCAGCACTCGCAGGTCTTTTGCTTTCTGATTGTTCACCAAGCCCACAACCGTCATGTTGTCCACGTGGAACAACACCGACCTGTTCTGAAATTCCGGGCCCCAGACCATCAAAGCCACCAAAAGCGGGAAGAATTCCAGGAAAGCAATGCTCCTGCCCTGGCGCAGCCAGTGAGCCGGCCACTACTCTGCACACCAACGGCCGTCCCAGAACACCCCAAAACCAGCCGCTCCCGCCGCATCTAAGTAGAGTTGTACCTGCCACACCATCCTGTCCCGCGCAAAGTCCAAAGAGACACCATTGAAATCCTACAGAAACACCAGCCAAACCCGCAAGTCAGACCGCACTCCCAGCGTGACCCTGACCCTGTGATGAGGGAGAACCGCCCCTGACATGGCCATGCCGAGGCGTCTACAAAATGTCCTTCCAGCCCTCACCACCCTGCAATCAAAGTTCAACAGTCCCAGCAAACGCTGTACCAACCTCAACTCAATCTTGCGTGCAACGAGTACCTGTCTCAAAACCTCCTGCATCTCCGCCACCTTCTGCAACCGCAACCTCGCCTGCCAGGCCACCGAGTCCAGTTCGATCCCCAAAAAGGTAATACAGCAACTTGGCCCTTCCGTCTTCTCTGGCGCCAAAGGCACCCCAAACTCTTGCGCCATCTGCTGAAATTGGCCCAAAGCCTTTCCACACTCTCCCGTCTGGCCCAGTCTAACAAACAAAAAATCACCCAAATATTGAGACACCAGCCGGTGCCCACTGCGGTCCACAAAAGCCCACTGCAAAAAGGAACTGAAGGTCTCAAAGAGCGCGCAGGAAACTGCACAACCCATTGGCAACACCATGTCGACGAAAATGGCCCCCGCAAACTGCATTCCTAACAGGGAAAAATCCGCCGGATGAATGGGAAGGAGGCGAAAGGCCGACTTGATGTCACACTTGGTCAACTCTGCCCCCACTCCGCAAGCCCGCACCAAACCAATGGCATCATCCACAGACGCATACAAGACCCTAGAGTCTTCCTCCGCGATGAAGTCATTCACAGAACCTCCCTCCGGCCACGACAGATGATGGATCAACCTGTACACCCCCGGCTCCTTCTTGGGGACCACCCCCAGCTGGGAGACCATGAGATCTGACATCGGCCATTCCACGAACGGACCCGCGATCCTGCCTTGCAAAACCTCCTTCTCCAATTTGTTCGACACCGCATCCGGCAATTCTCTGGCAGACCGCAAGTTCTCCGCCCAACGCTGCTCCCTCGGCCCCTGATAGCCAATCCGAAAACCCTCCACAAACCCCCAATACAGTCTTACCACAGCCTCTCTATCAGGATACCGGGAGAGCCATGGACACATGGCCTCCACCCTAACCGAGTATGGGCCCTTCGGCCCAACCTGTCTCCTGCCTCTTGTAAACTTCCATTGCTCTGAGGGTGTAGCCAACGTGAGGCATTGCATAATCGCGTGACGTCCCCTGCATTTGGAACACTCATGTTTGAACTTACAGGAAGGTCGGTTGCAGAATCCCTTATTGAAGCCCCAACAGGCCCCAGTGGATCCCGGCTTGTACTGCTGGCCAGCTGCCCCTGTAGACACCGCCTGAGCTCCCTGTCCCCCGGCAACGCCTGACCCACCTTTCCCAGATTGGGCGGGGCGCGACTGAAAAGACCGATAGGTGACCGGAAGGCCACTGGCTGTATGCGTAGAAGCCGCCGCCTGCCTGCGTCGATGACATCCACTGACCCCAGAGTTCTTGGTCAACGTCCCCCCCCCCCCCCCCCCCCTCCCCCACGGCTTGTCCGGGTTCACACTAATCCTGGCCCTGAACTCCTCGTCATAGCTCAACCAGGCAAAACCACCAAAATGCAACTGCGCTTTCCGAATCACGTCCATATATTTAAATAACGTGATCGCCCTATCTGCATGCTTCTCACAATAGATACTCGCATAAATCAAAAAGGCCGACGTCCAATTCTCCATCGTCACCGGCACTCTCGGCCTCCTGGTCAACTCTCATTCCTCCTCCTTAGACCCTTCCTTCGCCTGAATCTCTCTGTGTAACAACTTAAAGACATCAACATATTCATGTTTCCAAATCTTCGTCTTTGTCTTCTCAGATAAATGAGACCCAAGGGTCACGGCCATACCCATGTACGGTAGCTTCTTCCGAGCTTTCTCCACCCCATTATCCTTTCCCCCATCGTCCTCTGACTTGTCTGTCTGTGCAGTGGCCGTCACGACCTGCTTCTTACCATCCACCGGAGCCGTCTCCGCTCCACCTGTGGCCCCAAACTCCTGCACAGACCCGTCCCCCACACCCACCGACCGGCAGGCCTTCTTCCTCCCTCCCTTCGCCCCATCCCCCCAAGCGTCCCACCAAGCGCCCTCCCCTGATAGAATTGCAGGGGCGTCCCGCTCAGTCCTCCGTGCGTCCGCCGGTTTCGCTGACCCTCTGCTGGCCCGACTGGCGCCAGCCTGTGCCTCCGGGACCAATCCCGGCTTGTCCATTGCTGATCTGCCCTTCCCCCAACTCACAGGCTCTCTCACCTCACCCTCCTCCAACTCGTCCTCTTTATCATCATAGTCCAACACTTCATCCTACAACTCACACACCTCAGTCACCACCCTCTTCGCACCTTTCCCTTTCACTACAGGCACAAACTCGCACTCCAACATCGCCGGTGCCCGTTCCCTTGGTGGAGGGCAGGCCGCCACGGACCCCCCCGCTGCTTCGTTCCGGCGTTTGGAGGCCGTCTTGCGCCCCACCAGCCTACACCGGCCTCTGCCAGCTGCACCTGCCGGCCTGTACCCACCCCCCCTCCCCGAGCCGTATGCGCCCGGGGAGGCCCCAGTGCCAACAGGTCTCTGTGCCGCCGAGGCAGTCCCTGACCCCTCTACCCAGACCCAGTCCCCGGACACCCCAGGAATCCTCACCTCCACGCCAGTGGCAGGTGGCAGGTCTCCCCTCACGCGCAGGTGCCCCCAGGCACCCCACCTGCTTTCGCCTCTCTGGCAGCACACAAACGCTGCCATTCACCCTCTGCCTCCTCAATAATGCGACGCTGGGCGCGGATCCGCTCCTCTGTAGACATGAGCTCCCACCTGGTGTACCATGACCCCTGCTTCTCCGTGTCCCCAAAGGGACCCTTCCCTGGTGGTGGCACCGCCGGTGCCCCCTTCCCTGGCCCCACTCCCCCTGCCTGCTGGGCCTTCTTTGGTCCCTTGCCTTTGGACCCCTGCGCCCTAACTACACCCTTCCTGCCCTTCGACAGATCCACAGGCTGCACTGGCTGTCCCCCTGCAAGGCCCCCCCTCCTCATCTCCAGACGCCCCATCCGTTAACATAAGGGCGAACTCCTCACCAGCCACCTGCTCCCACTCCCCCAGGTCCTCCACCCCACTGCCTTCACTGCTATCCCCATAATCAACAAGTTGCCCCCCCCCCCCTCCAGAACCCCCAACCAAGGTGGGTAATGGGGCCAAAACCAGCTGGTCATCCCCTACAAACTGCCCTCGGTCCCCAGGCCCCTCCCCAGGCCCGCCCTCCCTCCCCCCCAGCACCACACGATCCTCTAACACGGGCATGGAGGCTCAACCGCCTCCCTCCGCGTTTGGGGCCCTCCTGGTCTCTTTTGCCATTCCCCCGCCCTGCTCCTGCCCCACGAGCCCCCTGGGGCTCATCAATACACGCGGTGACTGCCGCGAAAACGCCTGCCGAGGCGGCCCTCTGTGGTCGGGCCATCCCGACCCAAGCCTGATCAAGGACGCCGGGCTGGAGGAGGTCGGCCCTCCCAGCCCGGCCAAGCACCTGCAGGGCTGTCCGCACCGCCGCAGCATCGGGCGTCGCCATGGCTCCCAAAACGCTACGCTGACTCACCGCGATGAAATCGCCGTCAAAAAACTCTGCACCTATACCGCACACCGGGACACCAGCGGCGACTCGCTCCTTCCCAAAATGCACCTCCGTCTACACTATCTAAAACCGAACACCCACAAACTAACTGAACCCTGAGGCACCAGGGACAGGAAGAGGAAGTCCTCCCCCTCCTGTCCCCTTAAGTAGCCTCCTACCCCCCCCCCCCCCCCCCCCACCCCTTACCTAACTTCCTCCCGCTGTCCTATCGCGCGAATACCCCGGGGAAAAGACTGGTCTGCCGACCTGCTTTCCCCAGGGCCCGCATTGAGCTCGGCCGAGCTGTCTCGAGTATGTGAAACGGAGCCCTTTCTCCTGTCACCTTGAGCTCTCGGTTTAGGTACACTGCACCCCATGGAAGAGGGACCACTGTTTTGTCGTGTCCCTGGTGTACTGTGTGTGTGAGACACTGCTCTCGCTCTGTACTCACCCAGCCCTGAGTAGACCATGAGGTCTTACTGTTTGCAGTGACCTCACACCTACGTAAAACTGCCCTCTTTGTCTGCAGTGACATGCAGTGTCGTTTGTGACCCTAGTCGTGCTCTCTGTGATTCCTCTGGAGTGACAACACACTGAGCATTCTTGCTACACACACCCACCCAGAGCCAAACACACACACACACCCACCCACCCAGAGCCACACCCACCCACCCAGAGCCACACCCACCCACCCAGAGCCACACACACCCACCCAGAGCCACATACACACTCAGGGGGCAGGAAAGCAAGCACAGCGAGGGGGCAGGGATGCCAGCACAGCGAGGGGGCAGGGATGCCAGCACAGCGAGGGGGCAGGGATGCCAGCACAGCGAGGGGGCAGGGATGCCAGCACAGCGAGGGGGCAGGGATGCCAGCACAGCGAGGGGGCAGGGAAGCAAGCACAGCGAGGGGGCAGGGAAGCAAGCACGGCGAGGGGGCAGGGAAGGAAGCACAGCGAGGGGGCAGGGAAGCAAGCACAGCGAGGGGACAGGGAAGCAAGCACAGCGAGGGGGCAGGGAAGCAAGCACAGCGAGATGGCAGGGAAGCAAGCACAGCTAGATGGTAGGGAAGCAAGCACAGCGAGGGGGCAGGGAAGGAAGCACAGCGAGGGGGCAGGGAAGCAAGCACAGCGAGGGGCAGGGAAGCAAGCACAGCCAGGGGGCAGTGTAGCAAGCACAGCCAGGGGGCAGGGAAGCAAGCACAGCGAGGGGGCAGGGAAGCAAGCACAGCGAGGGGGCATCGAAGCAAGCACAGCGAGGGGGCAGGGAAGCAAGCACAGCGAGGGGGCAGGGAAGCAAGCACAGCGAGGGGGCAGGGAAGCAAGCACAGCGAGGGGGCAGGGAAGCAAGCACAGCGAGGGGGCAGGGAAGCAAGCACAGCGAGGGGGCAGGGAAGCAAGCACAGCGAGGGGGCATCGAAGCAAGCACAGCGAGGGGGCAGGGAAGCAAGCACAGCGAGGGGGCAGGGAAGCAAGCACAGCGAGGGGGCAGGGAAGCAAGCACAGCGAGGGGGCAGGGAAGCAAGCACAGCGAGGGGGCAGGGAAGCAAGCACAGCGAGGGGGCAGGGAAGCAAGCACAGCTAGGGGGGCTGTGAAGCAAGCACAGCCGGGGGGCAGGGAAGCAAGCACAGCCGGGGGGCAGGGAAGCAAGCACAGCGAGGGGGGCAGGGAAGCAAGCACAGCGAGGGGGCAGGGAAGCAAGCACAGCGAGGGGGCATCGAAGCAAGCACAGCGAGGGGGCAGGGAAGCAAGCACAGCGAGGGGGCAGGGAAGCAAGCACAGCGAGGGGGCAGGGAAGCAAGCACAACGAGGGGGCAGGGAAGCAAGCACAGCGAGGGGGCATCGAAGCAAGCACAGCGAGGGGGCATCGAAGCAAGCACAGCGAGGGGGCAGGGAAGCAAGCACAGCGAGGGGGCAGGGAAGCAAGCACAACGAGGGGGCAGGGAAGCAAGCACAGCGAGGGGGCAGGGAAGCAAGCACAGCGAGGGGGCAGGGAAGCAAGCACAGCGATGGGGCAGGGAAGCAAGCACAACGAGGGGGCAGGGAAGCAAGCACAGCGAGGGGTCAGGGAAGGAAGCACAGGCAGGGGGCAGGGAAGCAAGCACAGCCAGGGTGCAGGGGAGCAAGCACAGCCAGGTTGCAGGGGAGCAAGCACAGCGAAGGGGCAGGGAAGCAAGCACAGCGAAGGGGCAGGGAAGCAAGCACAGCGAGGGGCAGGGAAGGAAACACAGCGATGGGGCAGGGAAGCAAGCACGGCGAGGGGGCAGGGAAGCAAGCACGGCGAGGGGGCAGGGAAGCAAGCACGGCGAGGGGGCAGGGAAGGAAGCACAGCGAGGGGGCAGGGAAGGAAGCACAGCGAGGGGGCAGGGAAGCAAGCACAACGAGGGGGCAGGGAAGCAAGCACAGCGAGGGGGCAGGGAAGCAAGCACAGCGAGGGGGCAGGGAAGCAAGCACAGCGAGGGGGCAGGGAAGCAAGCACAGCCAGGGGGCAGGGAAGCAAGCACAGCCAGGGGGCAGGGAAGCAAGCACAGCGAGGGGGCAGGGAAGCAAGCACAGCGAGGGGGCAGGAAAGCAAGCACAGTGAGGGGGCATCGAAGCAAGCACAGCGAGGGGGCAGGGAAGCAAGCACAGCGAGGGGGCAGGGAAGCAAGCACAGCCAGGGGGCAGGGAAGCAAGCACAGCCAGAGGGGGCAGGGAAGCAAGCACAGCCAGGTTGCAGGGGAGCAAGCACAGCCAGGGGAGCAAGTACAGCCAGGGAAGAGGAACCAGGGTGCAGAAAGACTGTTATTTGAAGCTCTCAAGTCAAAGATAGATAGATAGATAGATAGATAGATAGATAGATAGATAGATAGAGGGTTATTGAAAACAGATTGTCAGGAACCAACAGTGGAGGCTGGGGTGGTTTAGGGGCAAGGAAAGATGAAGGGTTGGGACTATTGGTAGCTGTTCTATTTAAAAAAAGACTTGGGAATGGGAAGGTGTCAGGGACCTTCCGGCGGTGCACTGTTCTTTCAATTGCCGTTACAGTTTCTTTACTCCTTTCCTCATCGTAGTTATTTTCTTCCTCACATCACTTAGGTAAAAAACATCTTAGAGTTACAGGCTTCAGATAACAAAGTTGTTGCTCAAATTACACATCTCTTTGAAGATAAGACTTTCTGACAATGGAGATATTCTCAAATTACAAAGACTGCACAGACTCAGACCTCTGACTGCAGATTTAACTCCTGAATTAAAGTAATACTACAGTCTGTGACCTCTGGGAGCTAAAAACGAGAACTTCCATAAACAATCATCCTTGCAACGCAGGCACCCTTGCACCACGGCGCAAGGGTGTCAGTGCTAGTGCTAGACGGCTTTTTTAGCGTTGGCACAACTGAAATCACAAGGGTGCACTGTATTCTTGTGAATATGATGTGTCCCTGCTTTTTTTAAATGACGCATCACAGCTCTGCTAAATTGCTTCCAGCGCCTAGCTGCGTCATTTCTTTGTGAATATGCCCCTATATTTTACATCACAAAAAAAGCAGCACAAAAAACACAACAGCACACATTATCACAAGACGCCACACACCAAATATGCACAAACACTGTAAAACACCACAGCTTCAGAATCCTATTTTCATAATATGGTGGTGAAAGATGTTTGGAACAAGCAATGTTTTAACTTGTCAACAAGGACACGAAACCGCGCCAGTCAACAATATTTTGGAATCATCTGACCCCTCGTCCTCCTAACCGTGCCATAGGAGGCCACTAACCCTAAAGTGCTCTTGTCACGACATGTGGCAATCTAACAAAATCCAAAATACAATTTTAAAAAACACACCAGTCCCAGAGAGAATTGCGAAAGGGAAGAGAAGTGAGTACTTACCGCCATTGGGACATCCCGTAGAATGGAGCCGAGGCTTTTAGAGGGTGCCTAAAGTTTTTACCGAACAGGAGGATGATACGTGAATTCCCCTGCGATTGCGATGGGTAGCTCCATTCCAGCTCCCTAACGCAGCCTCAAAAGGTGCGCGGTCCGACAGGACAATCAGTGACCTAGTAACACTGCACCTGTTCCGCTGCGCCCACCTCTCTTCAGAAAAGATATTTTCGTCTCTTTGTTCCTCCTGTAAGGAGTGGGTGTGGGTAGGGTCGAATAAATAACTGAAGTTGTGACCTGAGCAGAACACTGATGCCCAGGGGAACCGCTGTGCCCAGGGTAGGGCCGCTTTGATGAATGAGGTAAAGGGTCGAGGCTCCGATGTCGAAATTGGCCGGCTCCAGGACCCTGAAAACACTGCGCGGGACTTTGAGAATATTGGTTCGCTTTAGAATTTGTAAAAACTATGCTTCCGTTAGGCACCGTTTTTACCGCGTACTGACACATAAAAAAACACATTCTAATTCATTTTTGTTGATATTAATGTTTCATCTCAGAAGAAATGCGACAAAAAACGAATTTCCTAGCTTTGCTTTTTTCCAGTTTTATATAGCGCGAACTCGACCCGAAGGTATCAGAGCGCTTTACTTGAGCACACGTTGCATTGCAGACAGACATATTCATTTCTAGGCGCTGGAAGATTAAATGATTTGGCCAGATCGAAGAATATTTGAGCGTCCCTGCCTCGGCTCGACCCCGGTGCCTAAGCTGCAAGGTCGGCCGCTCTAGCCGTTATGCCACATCCTCTTACTAGACAGCCCCTTTCAACTCGCCTCCCATTTGGCACGTGTCCAGTGTTGGTCTGGCCATTCGACCAGTCTATTACTGTCTGATGGGCCATTTTGAAAGAGCCAGTGTGTGAGCTGTGTTGTTTTGACCCTTACTATCCGCTTGTTTTTATTAGTTTTGCTATCCTGGAACACAGAGCTGGTAGATAGAAAGGACTTTGTGTGAAATTGTCAGAATTTTGTTTCGTAATATGGCAATCTCCAATGATCTAGACAGCTCTCAAGTACCTTTAATTATTATATGTTTGTGTTTGCTTTTTTACGTTTAAGTTTCAGAAAGCAAAACATATATTTTTCACCGCATTTCCTGGAATTTTTTTCGACTAGATTTCAAAATACAGGCTAGGCTACAACAAAGGTGGCAACCCTGGTCAGGAACACGCGAACCAAAAAGACAAGCATTTACAAGTGGGGCCGGAGACACGGACAGCGAGAGGGGGGGCGGGAACGGGCACACGGACAGCGGAAGGGGGCGGGAACGGGCACATCAGCGGGAGGGGGGGCGGGAACGGGCAAAGCACTCACCTGGACTTCTTTTTTCACCGGATTTCCTGGAATTTTTACCTTTTAGATTTCAAAAGCATTTACAAGTGGGGCTGGAGACACGGACAGCGGGACAGGAACGGGCACACGGACAGCGGGAGGGGGGCGGGAACGGGCGAACGGACAGCGGGAGGTGGGGCGGGAACGGGCAAAGCACTCACCTGGACTTCTTCCGGAGGCGGTCGGCCTGGAGGAATGACAAAAAAAAACCTCTGAAGAAAAAAAAAAAATAAACCACCGCCCACCGCCGCAATGACGTTCACAGAGGGGCGGAGAGCGAAAAAATCACCGGAACGCCCACGAATCTGCTCCGACAATTACGGACAGATCTCTCTTCCAATGGCTAGCCTCCATTTATGGAGCTAGCCAATGGAACAGAGAGGTTGGACAAAGCCCCGTAATGCTAAAACATAAGATTTCGCCTGCGCGAACACAGCTGTTCAGTGGACGCCAGGCGAAACCTAAAAAGACGTACAGTGTAAGAACCAAAGTAAAAGGACAATCCTGATGGGAGGTTGAAAATGAAGACAAGGCGGTACTAAGGAGGGACTAATAAGCCTATTAACAAATCAGAAGCCAGCATTTACAAAGGGTAATGACACAAGCCAATGGCAAATATGGACGGAGCTTCAATTCCATACTCCAATACACCAGGCCGCAGAGCATGCACTGCCCCAGCTCAACCTAAAAAGGAAGGTCCTCGCTTGTTTCTGGATTCTACTTGAGATGTGTGACGTCAACGCTTGCCCTGGTATTGCTTGTGTAACAAGTAGTACTTGGTTTGCCTGGCACCAGGGCTGTTTCTACCATTAGGTAACACTAGGCGGCTGCCTAGGGCGGAAAAAATGGCTAGGGGGGAAAAATGTACTTAATAAGTATTTACTTTCTTTGCCCTGAAGCTGCCCCTGTGCTCGCACGAAGATAGGGACTTCTGTAAAGCACAAATTATTAAAAGCCAATCCCCGGGAGAAAGATTGTAATGAAAAATGTAGTGCTCTCATCAAAGCAATGGATAATTCTGCTTTCTGTGACCTCGACCCTGCGGGGTTGGTGGTGGGAAGTGGGCGGGGGAAGGGACTGCGCTGCACAGAACTTTAAGTGCAGTGAAAGGGTTGTTTCCTTTTACGCACAAAGAAAATCAACGCCTCTCTTTGAAGTACTTAAGAAATGGCACCATCAGTAATACATGTGCGACCACACGTGCATCATGTGAAGTTAAGCATAGCAATGATGATGTCATTATAAGCGGCCTACAGCCAAGGACCTCCAGCTTAGAAGAGCACTGGCTCATGGGCTATTATTTTGATTCCCACAGCTACGTGTTATATATGTTAGCTGCCCAGAAAGGCTTATAGTCTGAATAGGCCCTAAATGATCCATTGCTAGTACATTCAAGCTATGGAAGCGCCCTAGCAGCAGGTGTTGAACCCACTGGACTATCCTTAGCTGGTGGGTTGGGAGAAGGCTAGAACTATCAGGGTTCTCTTATTTTGTCATTTTTTACGCATAGCAAATGATTTTACTTTGCGCTTGAGGCCGCACTAATGGAACAATATGCATTATGTAAATGACTTCTAGCATAAATAAAAGGGAGGCGGGGAATCCTTTAATTTGCCCTCTCAACTAAACACGCATTTTCAAAGCCAATAGGTTTCACCTGCGCTAGAGCTATTGGCTATGCCAGTGTCTTTTAGCCATGTTGTACAGCAGCGTGGAAAGGAGAGGAGGGGCATAAAGTGGTGTGGCGTGGAGTTGAGTAGAGTGGAATGATATGGAGTAGAGTGATGTAGAATGGCGTGGCAGAGTAAAGTCGCGTGGCGTGGTGTGGTATAGAATTGAGATGAGTGAAATGCGTTAGACTAGACTAGAGCAGAATATAGTGAGGGGAGTGGCGTGGTGTAGAGTATAGTGGAGTGTCATAGAGTACAGTGGCGTAGAGTAGGGTGGTGGTGTAGTGCGGTTCAGGATAAACTAGAGTGCACTGACGTGCAGTGCTGTGGCATAGACTGCAATGGCTTTAGAAAACACCATTGAAGTTAGAGAGAAATTTAAAAACTAAATAAAATATCATGAAAGGTGCTTTTTTAGTTATTTAATGTTTGATGTGTTATATTGTTTAATGTTGAATACAAGTTCTTTTATATCGAATGCATTCATTCTTCTGCCCTGGATGACAAGGGGAGAGGGTGATGGTAGTAAAAGGGAGGGGGCGGCATTTTTCAATTCTCGCCTAGGGAGGCAAAACACCTAGAAACGGCCCTGGTGCCTAGTGGCAGCAGAGACCCTCCTTGTGTCAAATATGTCACAATCTGCCACAGGAGTTGCCACTTCCTGGCTGATGTCCGGTTTAATGGGGTGGGTGTATGAGACCTTAAACTGTTTCTGTAGTGATCTTACTAGAACTGAGTGGTGCTTACATGCACAATAATGGTGTAGCTCCAGTGATATATTTTTCAAGTGGGATAACTACAATATTTTCACACAACAGACATCTAAATTCACATATTATTGTGCAAATACTCTCATACCGAAATAGACAAAAATGTTGAAACTGAGAAACTTATTTATTGAGAATGTAGTTACCATAAATAGGTTAAAATAATCTTTCTTTCAGTAGGCACCCTTAAACTTTTTTTTAATTCTGGAGTGCTGCCAAGTAACATTCCACATTTCATAGATTAGTTTAATGAATATTTTGAGCACTTTAATAGTAGTGGCTGCAAATCTCTCTTCAGTCATTTTTTGTAGGGCACTTGAGTTCTGAATTTCATGTAAAGGAAGTAAGTCAGACATGTAATTTAAGGGCACTAACGCCATATAATGCAAACCGATTCCCTAGAAATGGATCAAGCAACACTTAGAACAACAGAGGGAGCCATCGAGCTTGACTGGGCAGTGACCTCTACCTGGGCCACCCTGGGAAGCCATTCTCTAGGCTACTACTAGGGCGGCGGTGAACACGTTCTTTTTCCCACACACCTTCAATAGGCCATACTGTAGGCTCGATTATGGATGTTCCTAATGTACAATTTGAGGTTACTACTGTATAACGTAAGATGACGAGGCTCGAATTACCCTGTGATTCATGTTTCCAGTTCTATCCTTTTCCCTTGCATATCAGAGTTTTAGGTGCAATAGTCCGGTGGGTTCATTTGAAGTAAAACTAGACTACATGTCCCAAAATGCACCACTGCCGTAAAGAAGCGTAGACTTGTAAACATGCTGGCGGTGTGACACAGTCCAATGGTAAGCGCCAGTCCAATCCGAAACGGCTAACCAGTGTAAATGTGGAATCCCCGCCTCCTGATCTGTCCATACTCCGAGGTAAACCCCGCTGAAGGCCCTTGCTGCCTCAAGGTATGCAGGGAGGCATTTACTGCTGTGAGACACAAAGTATGCAGAACAGTAAACCAGTCTGAAGGCCTAAGGAAATCTAGGGGCAACATATGCAAGTTCTCCTTTATTATTTGTCCACTATTGGAGATGGTTTGTAGTTATAAAAGAAAAACAGCTGCCAAGTGGTCTGTGTCATGCGTGGCACCTTCAGTCAGCCTGGCTTTTTAGCCAGCTGTGCATACTAAGATTGTTTTGCTCACCCGCTCAATGTTACAAGTAAAACTGCAAGTCCCAGAATTCATCATGCTGCTGCTGGATAACAAGTCAGAACTGGCCAATGGTGTCACCTATAGTAACAGGGTACTAGACAGCTAAGGAGTTAAAATGGTGTAAAAGTGTCCAGTGTAGTAGGAGAAAGAGTTGAAATCGAGCAAAGTGAGGTAGCAAAATATTGCAAATTTTCAAGGAAGTTGACTGGGAGAGGTATTTCCTCCTGCCCTTGTTGCAATGAGGTCCAGTCCTCCGCCGTGCTAGTAGGGACCAAATAAGGTGTGAAGAATAAAAAGAGTGCCTTGCTAGAAAATGCTGACATGAGCTGCTGCTTCATCAGAAAGCAGACTGGGGCCAGGGGCCCGAGGCAGTGTTAGAAAGCTTTCTAAGCAAACATATCCTGGAATGCATCCTTCAAACGCACACCACAAAGAAGGTGGGGCATTCAATGTCATCTTTGGCTGAAGCTTTTTCTAAAATGACATGTCTGCTAGAAAGGTCTTCTGAAAACTTTTTCTTGTTCTGTGGAAATACAGGGCTTATTGTATCGCGTCCACCAGGGCCTTTACTGGGATGAAAAAACTTGGGGGGAGGTAAGGGGATCTGGTCTCTGAAGGGGGCGTGGCCAATGTAATTAAGGGTGTGGCTTAAAAACACACAAGCTAAAAAATCTGTGCTTAACATAGTGCGCCGCCCGACTTGTATTTTGCTGTTTCTGTCATTGCATCCAGATAGGATACAAGTAAAACCATATCTACAATAAGCCATGACTATTGGCTTTGTCAATGGTTGTTAGTTGCATAAATATAAATGTAAATGTAAATGTATTTGAGCTTGTAAAGCGCACTGCTACCTGAAGGTTTCCTGGCGCTGTATAACGCTTGGGAACCTGTCCTGGCTTTCCCTGTGAGATGGTCCCTGCTGGGTACCCCCAGGGTGAAGCCAGGCATCCCCGTTGATGGGGCCGTTTCTGGAGATTAAGCAAGCTATTGCCCAGAGTTGCTGAGTGGGACCCATGGTTAGAGAGGCACCGAGGCGAGATTTATCGGGCCCACTGACATTGGTCCTGCACCCGGCCGCGTCGGGAATTGAACCCTGGTCCCGCGCCGACCTCTGCCTCTGGGTCTGCCGCCTCTAACCAGTGAGCCACACTACTCCACCATAAGATATATAACCAGCAAGTAAGGCTTTTATACAATATTGATAAAGCTTCCACTTAAAGCCCGAGTGACACCAGGACAATGTTGCTGCTCCTGAGTTTTAAAAAGAGAGGGGAAATCCAGAGAGAAAATGGCTGTCTTTAAAGGCTTACCTGGCATAACATCATGGGGTAGTTTCTCCACTAGTGAGAAATGAGCAGTGTGAGCACGCACATATCGATGTGCCTGCTGTCACTGCAGTCTGTAAAAACACGGACTGCCTGTGCCAAGGCACAAAACAGAGCACGATAGAGACCCGTTTTGAGGTCTCCTTTAAAAAACTGCCAGTACTCAGCACTGGTGAGACCCGGCCCACTTAAAGCCCTGGCATCCACCTTTAACAGGTTAGTACATTAGGGTTGAGATACAATGCACTTGTAATAAGGCAAATGGGAATCTTTCCTGTTTGCGAAGAGTACTTGTCGACTAAACACAAAATCAGGCCTTTAGTTGGCACTAGAGAGAGACCGGACCACTGCACCACATCTCCTACCTCGCCCTAAACTAGGGTGTATACCTCACTTCACTTCAACCCTGGCCAGCAGGTGTCACTGTAGCCTCAGTACCTGTGTGTGCACCGCTCCTAGCCCTGACCAGCAGGTGTCGGTGTAGCCTTATTACATGTGTGTGCACCGCTTCCAGCCTTTGCCAGTAGGTGCCACTATAGCCTCAGTACATGTGTGGGCACCTCTTCCAGCCCAAGCCAGCAGGTATCACTGTAGCGTCAGTACACGTGTGTGGACTGCTTCCAGCCCTTGCCAGCAGGTGTCACTGTAGCCCCAATACCTGTGTGAGCACGACTTCCAGCACTGACCAGCAGGTGTTACTCTAAGAGCAGTGCATGTGTGTGCACAACTTACAGCTCTGACCAGCAGGTGTCACTGTAAGAGCAGAACCTGTTTGTGCACCCCTTCCAGTCCTGGCCAGCAGGTGTCACTGTAAGATCACTAAATGTGTGCTCCGCTTCCAGTTGGTGTCACTGTAAGGACTGTGCCTGTGTGTGCATCACTTCTAGCCCTGACCAGCAGGAGTCTCTGTAAGAGCAGTAGCTGTATGCACCACTTCCAGCCCTGACCAGCACGTCACTCCAAGAACAGCACCTGTGTGTGCAATGCTTCCTGCCCTGGCCAATAGATGTCACTGTACGAGCCATACCTGTGTGTGCACCACTTCCAGCCCTGGCCAGCAGGTGTCACTGTAAGTGCAGTACCTGTGTGTGTACCGCTTCCAGCCCTGGCCAGCAGGTGTCACTCTAAGAGCAGTAACTTCATGCGCGCTACTTGCAGTGCTGCCGTGGAAGGTACAGAAGGCGTGAATGCAGTTGTAGAGCCCATGTGTTACAGGGACGACTCCTGAGAATTGGTGGATGATGAAGAATTAGGATGCAGCGGATGTCCCTGCAAGATCAATGTTTCTTTCCCTCATCTTTATTTCCCCACTATCCAAGTAGGACTAAACTGTAAGAGATGTATGTGTGTGCACTGCTCCTAGCTCTGGCCAGCAGGTGTCACTGTAGCCACTCTACATGTGTGTGCACCACTTCCAGTCCCAGCCAGCAGGTCTCACTGTAGCCTCAGTACATGTGTGTGCCCCACTTCCAGTCCCAGTCAGCAGGTCTCACTGTAGCCTCCGTACATGTGTGTGCACCACTTTCAACCCTGGCCAGCAGGTGTCACTGCAGACTCAGTACCTGTGTGTGCGCACTGCTTCCAGCCCAAGCCAGCAGGTGTCACTGTAGCCTCAGTACATGTGTGTGCACTGCTTCCAGCCTTTGCCAGTAGGTGCCACTGTAGCCTCAATACATGTGTGTGCACCGCTTTCAAACCTAGCCAGCAGGCGTCACCGATTTTGTTAGAATTGGGATCTCTGGTTGGCGCAAGTATTCACTTGTGACAAGCAGGGACCCTCTCCTCTAAGTCAGGGTGAAGGATGACCCCTTAGAATTACCCTTGCTCACCCTCTAGGTGCGTGGCGTGAGCAGCCACGGCTATTCTTCAGGCGTTATTGGGTTTAAGCATTTGTAATCACACACATAGTAAACGTACCAATCCCCCCACAAATGGACACCAGGCTGTGGATATGTGAAAATACGTCTTCTTTATATAAAAATATATCTATGCAGGCAAGACTTTATCACAAGACTGGTATAACGTTTTTATGTCTCGCGACCTATCAATGCGCGCAAGCGCATTGAGCGGAGCGAGAATTCAAGTGCTCGAAATCCTCGTCAAAACAAGGGCTTCTTGCGCTGCGGTTTTCATTAAGTTCACGTGAATCACATGACCAAACAAGCACGCGCATCAGCCTCCCTCCCATCTAATTGCATTTTTTTTAACGGCCGCACAGCACATCAAAGGGCTTCGCCCAGCGTGCGCTCTGCGGCTTCTCGGCTTCTCCTCCCTTAATTATTTATGGCTGGCCGGCCGGCCGTACTTTCAGTTTCCCGGCCGCTCATCTTTGCAGCACATCAAAGGGCTTCGCCCAGCGTGCGCTCTGCGGCTTCTCGGCTTCTCCTCCCCGACTCTTCCAGCGGGAAATTTTAATAAACACCGAAAGGCAATCTTGTCATTTCACCAACGTACATTTGCCGCTGATCTTCTTTGCTGTCACTCCTGATCGTTTTCACAAGTTTGCTTTTTTTACTTTTACCTTTCACTGCCTCACTAACCTCACCACTTCCTGTCTTCGTCCTACTCTGTTTTCACAATCAAACTTCTCTCCCCCACTCCCCTCCCCGCCCAAGTCTGGCCTTTAGCATCTATTCTCTTTACACCCACTATGTTCACTTTCTGACTGCTCTCGTCTTCTCCGGCTTGTTAAGATTAGACTCACTAATTATTAACTTGTGTTTTAAAGTTGACCTCATAATCAAAACTGTACGCCAGAGTCTATACGTATAGAAACCGGCATCTTGTATGCCATATTCATGCAATTTTATCATTTTATTAGACGGGAAAGGGAGCTTTGAAGCCAGGAAAGCTTCGGTAGAGGGCCAGTGGACCCCAGCTGCGGTTGGGCTGAATCACGGGGCGTCTTTCATTGCACGCTTTGAACATCACTACATTTGTGAAGATAGCAACTTCAGAAACATTTCATTTAGAAGTATAGTGGTTATGATTCCTCCTATGAAACCGTGAGGCCGGAGTTGTAATACCATGAGCAATATGTGTGATCTTAACCAGAACTCAATTCCTTGTTTGTTCTTTATTTCGCAAAACCCAACTCACTTAGAAATTGGCATATAAATGAGACGTACAGAGCGGATTTCAGAACAAAAAGCATAAAAGCAACTTAACCTTCCCTGAACTAAATAGTTATGGTCACCTTCCTTTTCACATTTATTTGCAAGAGGTCAACGTTTATATATAAGGTTCGAAATGTAATACACTGCTTTGCAGTTTCTAGTAATGCATATCTTTAAGTCACGAGAAACGAGAAACAAGAACCAACGGAATAAGGAGTTGACCAAGACCACACACAACTTATCTTCCGCGAGAGCTGGGCTGGGTGTACAAGTCATGCTAGTTCTTGATCGGTTTTGCCGTGCTTTGGCCGAAAAATCAACATGTGCCGTGTACATATTTTATATTTAGCCAACATGCCATGTGAGCTTGAGGTTATTTAAATAAGAAACGTAATATCTGCCACTGCAGTGTAACATCCATAATACAATATTACAGACTTAAGCACAAAGTCTTAAAATGGCTTTCGATTTTTTAAGCACTGCACATCAGTAAATCATATTTTAACTTCACGTATAAACTATCCCTCATGCAAAAAACACTGACAAAAATATGTGTTAATGCCCGGCGCAGTGAACTACACTTCCCCGTGTTGCAAAACGCGTCTGTGCAGTATTCCTTTCCCCTGTGGGTGGGCGCTGCTAAACCAGCTTCACTAGGATGGCATAGCGGCGTGCGGGCCCTTTACCTTAGCACACTCTCACTTACATGTATTCTGTCTTTTGCCAATTTTAAGATGAACTCGTTTTATCACGGAGATGTGAAGGTTATGGATTTAAAAAACAAGCACTGGCGTTGCCAATAGGTCTCGCAGTAGGAAAGTTGGAGCTATTACAACTGCAAATAACAATGCCTTTTTTTCATTTCATTTTAAAAACATAAAGGGCTTTGTCATTTACAAAACCAATAGCTCCAACTTTCCTACTGCGAGACCTATTGGCAATGCCAGTGCTTGTTAACTAAGCCACCAGGTTTATAGAATAATGGCAATTTCTCTCTCAAATCAAATTAAACACCAATCCCCATGTTAAAAGAATAAGCAACAATTTGTCAGAAAACATAACCTGGCATTTGACCTCTGAATTTGAAGTGCAGCAAAAAAAAAGTATCTTTTGACTTTCTCATCACACCAAAAATGGGCCCGCTAGCCTCTGTTTGAGGAACGCTGATCCACGGGCTTCACGCAGAGTAATAACGATCCACCCGCAAATGGATAGATGTTAAGATATGACGTTCACATACAATGTCGGGCCTACTGCCTTTATTGGGACATTTGATGATAAACAGATCATAGCCATCTGCATGGTCTTTGGTTGCCGCTATATCTAACTCCGTTGTGGTGTATCGACTGCAAGCTTTGCCACAAGACAAAAAGGGCAATGCAAGTGTTCTGTTCAGTGTCGCAAAAACCTCTGAAGCTCTCAAATCCTGTACTTTAAGAACGCAGGGCTTCAAGTGGACCGGGTCTCACTGGGTCTGAGCACCGGCAGTCCTTAAAACGGGTCTCTATCGGGCTCTGTTTTGTGCCCTGGCACAGGCGGTCCGTTTTTTCACAGACTGCAGTGACAGCAGGCACATCGATGGGCGCTGCTCACACTACTCACTTCTCACAAGGGGAGAAGTTACGGCATGACGTCATGCCAGGTGAGCCTTGTAGGTGAAAAGAAATCCTTTAAAGAGTCATTTTCTCTCTGGATTTCCCTTCTCTGTTTGAAACTCAGGAGCAGCAACACTGTTGTGGTGTCACCAGGGCTTTAAGTGGAAGCTTTTTCAATATCATATACAAGCCATAGTTGCTGCCTATTTATCTTATGCAACTAACAACCATTGACAAAGCCAATAGTCCTGACTTGTTGTAGATATGAAGTTACATGTTGTATTAAATATCTAGATGCAATGACAGAAACAGCAAAATACAAGTTGGGCGGCATACCATGCTAAGCACAGATTTTTAGCTTACGTGTTTTAAGCCCCGCCCCTAACTACATTGGCAACGCCCCTATAAGTTTCTTCATCCCATTTAAAGCCTTAGACAAAGGTATCATGTGCATGCAGCCCACACCCTGTGTCCACAGTACTCAGAACTTTTTTATTGTTTTTCAGAACAAAATTTTTATTGAGAGATTGCAAGAAAGACGCAGCACTCTGAACACCGGAGGAGCTGCGAGCAGATAAGCAACATTCGCTGAAAGGCAATCTATACAATAGTTTAAAAGAACACAGTTACCTCGGCCCTCCCACTCCCCTGCCCCCCCACCAACTTCCCCCTCCCGGATCCCCCCCTAACCCCCTGCACAATGTCCACACATTCCTAAAAGAAAAAAAAACGAAGTTATGAAACATTCAATGTATACTCTTCCTCACCCAGGATCTAAGACCATCTGTCCTGCATCCATATCATGTTGCGCTGGCGGCTCCAGCCACTGTCCTCTATAATCTGCCCATCTCCTCCCATATTTTGTAGTGCTTCCTGGGGCAGCCTCGGGCCTCAAACACTGGACGCTCCAACCCCATGCAGTAATCTAAACTCCCACCGGGGGGGCCCTGGGGTCCTTCCAGGCTCGAGCCACATCCCTCTTGGCTACTGTAAGGCCAAGAAGCAGTAAATGCCGTTTATAAACGTTACCACCCACTTGTTGCATAACATGGAGAAGGCCCAACTGCGGCGTACGGGGAAGCTCCCAACCCAACACTTCGGTCAAACAGTCCCAAATACCTGTCCAGAACCCTTCCAGCGCACCACATGACCATACCGTGTGCATAAAGGTGCCCACCTCCCGACCGCACCTCAAGCATTCAGGGGAAGCAATCTGGCCAGCCCGCCATAGCCTCTCCCTAGTATAGTAAGCTCTATGTAAGTATTTGAATTGAATAAATCGTAGGCGTACAGCAATGCCCGCTCCTCTAGGGGCTACAAGGGCTTCTCTCCAATCCCCCTCTTCCAGCTCACCCACGTCCCTCTCCCACGCGGTCCGCAGCTTATCTAGCGAAGGGGAGCAATGCGTAACTAACGTCTGGTAGATGCGGGATATCTTCTTATCTTCTAATTCCCCCATGAATACCTTAGCCTCCAGGGAACTTTTTTATTTTGAAACACTTTTTATCCCAAAAAGATCTGGCAACAGCTGTGCTGCCAAGAAAGCCCTAAAATCTCCGTAGATGAGGGTATCTTTGGGCATCCCATAATGCTCCCAAACCAACCACGGCACTCTGATGTCTAAAGTTAATGATAGAGAGGGAGACTGCTGAACTGGAACACAGCAGCACGTTCCACACGCCGCCCCCCTCCTACCCATCTGTGCTGCAGGTCTTATGACGTGAAATGTAGGTGAAAAATAAAAGTAAAACTCGCTCCTTCCCCTCTCTCCGGTTGTGTGATGGAACAACGCGTGTCTCAATAATGCATGCCTTGAACCACGCGATCTCAACCACAACCGCGCCCTTACCACACAATTTCATGGTAAAGACATGTTTGGTTAAGGGAGGTGTGTGGTAAATATCACATGCCTGACCCTCTGCTCTTAGCCCTAAAAAATGGCCCTCCTGCGGTGTATTCTACCCGACCCAATCCTATAAACTACCCTGCACCCACTAGCCCCCAAAAAACTACTGCGACCCCTGAGAACTAAAAACTGCCCCTTTCCCACCCCCTGCCCTAAGTCCTAAAACCCCATCACCTAAAACGATCCCAAACCCAGCCTCCCTCTTTGAGCCCTAAAGCCAGCCCCCACCCCTAACCCCTAGAATCCCCCCCACACCCCCCAGGACCAACTTGCCCATCCACGTCCGGTCCGTCCTTCCTGCTGCATGTCTTCCGGTTTCTCTCCCATCTTCTGAGACCACTGGAACGCCGACTGCCCTAACCAGGCAAAGGCATGTGTCAAGGCATGTGTCAAGGCATGTGTCAAGGCATGCGTCGAGGCATGCGTCGAGGCATGCGTCGAGACGTGCGTCGAGGCATGCGTCGAGGCATGCGTCGAGGCATGCGTCGAGGCATGCATCAAGGCATGTGTCGAGGCATGTGTCGAGGCATGTGTCGAGGCATGTGTCGAGGCATGTGTCGAAGCATGTGTCGAGGCATGTGTCGAGGCATGTGTCGAGGCATGTGTCGAGGCATGTGTCGAGGCATGTGTCGAGGCATGTGTCGAGGCATGCGTCGAGGCATGCGTCGAGGCATGCGTCGAGGCATGCGTCGAGGCATGCGTCGAGGCGTGTGTCGAGGCATGCGTCAAGGCATGCTTCGAGGCGTGTGTCGAGGCATGTGTTAAGGCACAGCTTTGTAAACTTTTCATGTTGGTGACACACTTTTTGGAGATGCATCATTTTAGGACACAGTAAGGCAGCGAATAAAAGTCAGCAAATGGTGCATTTTCAAGCAAATTTGAGAAAGCAGGAAGATTACTAAAGCAATTGTGAATCTGACAGTGACTGGCAAAACTGGGTGTAAGGTTAGGTCTGTGCCTGAAGCAAGAATATAATCATGCACATATTGACACATGCCCCAGTGATTTACGGCACAAAGAGACTGGTTCCCGCACTACCAGCCCTCTCAACCATACACAAAGTCCGCCTGCTGGCGAGCGAGCACAAATCTCCCAGGAGGGGCTCGGAGGGGGTTCGCCCCCGGGGATAATTTTGAAAAAAAAGTGGACAAATTGTGCATTTTCAAACAAATTTGAGAACGCAGCAAGGTTAATAAAGCAATTGTGAATCTCTTCTAACAAAGACTGGCAAAACTGAGCCACCATACACAGCATACACATATTTTTTTTTCTCTCTCTCTCTCTCTCTCTCTCTCTCTCTCTCCTTCTGTCGCCCTGTCTCTCTCTCTCTCTCTCTCTCTCCTTCTGTCGCCCTCTGTCTCTCTCTCTCTCTCTCTCCTTCTCTCGCCCTCTGTCTCTCTCTCTCTCCTTCTGTCGCCCTCTGTCTGCCTCTGTCTGTCTCTTAATTGGCAGCAGTTATGTGCTAAGTGCCCGCGACACACCCACCGTTTACAGGCGACACAGTACTGTGTCGGGACACACAGTTTGGAAAGCTCTGTTTAAGGCATGGGTCGAGGCCTGTGTCGAGGCATGTGTAAAGGCATGTGTCGAGGCATATGCATTGTTAAGGCCGCATTGTTATGGCCGTTGCCGCCCTCCCTCCTAAAGGGGGAGTCGACCATGGTTGAGCTTTGAGATGTCTCCAGTAGCGGGGAGGTTGGTGTCTCGGCTCTGGGTAGTAATATTTGTGACTTGTTTCTTTCTATAAAGGTTTGCATATCATACCAGCTGATACTTTTACCAAACTTCATGGTACACTAATCCTTCCCCTGGAAAGATGAAAGGCCAGATTGGCCTTCCAGTGCTTTAAAGATTACATACCATTACCAGGAGAAGCGCTTAACATCTTGCTGACCCCTTCTGAGGCTTCCAGGAAAAAAGCAACCTGGATCCTTGTGTGAGACCCTCAGGGAGGCCGCTGTGGATCCTTGTGTGAGACCCTCAGGAGAGGCAGCTCTCGATCCTTGTGTGAGACCCTCAGGGGAGGCAGCTCTGGGTCTCTTGAGTGAGACCCTCAGGAGAGGCAGCTCTGGATCCTTGTGTGAGACCCTGAAGGGAGGCAGCTCTGGGTCTCTTGAGTGAGACCCTCAGGGGAGGCAGCTCTGGATCCTTGTCTGAGACCCTCATGGGAGGCAGCTCTAGATCCTTTTGTGAGACCCTCAGGGGAGGCAGCTCTGGGTCTCTTGAGTGAGACCACCAGGAGAGGCATCTCTGGATCCTTGTGTGAGACCCTCAGAGGAGGCAGCTCTGGATCCTTGTGTGAGACCCTCAGGAGAGGCAGCTCTTGGTCTCTTATGTGAGACCCTCAGGAGAGGCAGCTCTGGATCCTTGTGTGAGACCCTCAGGGGAGGCAGCTCTGGATCCTTGTGTGAGACCCTCAGGGAAGGCAGCCCTGGATCCTTGTGCGAGACCCTCAGGAGAGGCAGCTCTGGGTCTCTTGAGTGAGACCCTCAGGAGTGGAGAGTTCTGGATCCTTGTGTGATACCCTCAGTGGAGGCAGCTCTGGATCCTTGTGTGAGACCCTCAGGGGAGGCAGCTCTGGGTCTCTTGAGTGACCCTCAGGGGAGGCAGCTCTGGGTCTCTTGAGTGAGACCCTCAGGGGAGGCAGCTTTGGATCCTTGTGTGAGACCCTCAGGGGAGGCAGCTCTGGATCCTTGTCTGAGACCCTCATGGGAGGCAGCTCTAGATCCTTTTGTGAGACCCTCAGGGGAGGCAGCTCTGGGTCTCTTGAGTGAGACCACCAGGAGAGGCATCTCTGGATCCTTGTGTGAGACCCTCAGAGGAGGCAGCTCTGGATCCTTGTGTGAGACCCTCAGAGGAGGCAGCTCTGGATCCTTGTGTGAGACCCTCAGGGAAGGCAGCCCTGGATCCTTGTGCGAGACCCTCAGGAGAGGCAGCTCTGGGTCTCTTGAGTGAGACCCTCAGGAGTGGAGAGTTCTGGATCCTTGTGTGAGACCC
This sequence comes from Lissotriton vulgaris, assembly GCF_964263255.1. Classification (NCBI taxonomy): domain Eukaryota; kingdom Metazoa; phylum Chordata; class Amphibia; order Caudata; family Salamandridae; genus Lissotriton; species Lissotriton vulgaris. The sequence continues at coordinate 728,149 of NW_028248381.1, read as the reverse complement.
TCAGGGGAGGCAGCTCTGGATCCTTGTGTGAGACCCTCAGGGGAGGCAGCTCTGGGTCTCTTGAGTGACCCTCAGGGGAGGCAGCTCTGGGTCTCTTGAGTGACCCTCAGGGGAGGCAGCTCTGGGTCTCTTGTGAGACCCTCAGGGGAGGCAGCTCTGGGTCTCTTGAGTGAGACCCTCCGGAGTGGAGAGCTCTGGATCCTTGTGAGAGACCCTCAGGGGAGGCAGCTCTGGGTCTCTTGAGTGAGACCACCAGGAGAGGCAGCTCTGGATCCTTGTGTGAGACCCTCAGAGGAGGCAGCTCCGGATCCTTGTGTGAGACCCTCAGGAGAGGCAGCTCTGGGTCTCTTATGTGAGACCCTCAGGAGAGGCAGCTCTGGGTCTCTTATTTGAGACCCTCAGGAGAGGCAGCTCTGGGTCTCTTATTTGAGACCCTCAGGAGAGGCAGCTCTGGATCCTTGTGTGAGACCCTCAGGGGAGGCAGCTCTGGATCCTTGTGTTACACCCTCAGGAGAGGCCGCTCTGGATCCTAGTGTGAGACCCTCAGGAGAGGCAGCTCTGGGCCCCTTGAGTGAGACCCTCGGGGGAGGCAGCTCTGGATCCTTGTGTGAGACCCTCAGGAGAGGCAGCTCTGGGCCTCTTGAGTGAGACCCTCAGGGGAGGCAGCTCTGGATCCTTGTGTGAGACCCTCAGGGGAGTCAGCTTTGGATCCTTGTGTGAGACCCTCAGGAGAGGCAGCTCTGGATCCTAGTGTGAGACCCTCAGGAGAGGCAGCTCTGGGCCTCTTGAGTGAGACCCTCGGGGGAGGCAGCTCTGGGCCTCTTGAGTGAGACCCTCGGGGGAGGCAGCTCTGGATCCTTGTGAGAGACCCTCGGGGGAGGCAGCTCTTGATCCTTATGTGAGACCCTCAGGTGAGGCAGCTCTGGGTCTCATGAGTGAGACCCTCAGGGGAGGCAGCTTTGGATCCTTGTGTGAGACCCTCAGGAGAGGCAGCTCTAGATCCTTGTGTTACACCCTCAGGAGAGGCCGCTCTGGATCCTAGTGTGAGACCCTCAGAAGAGGCAGCTCTGGGCCCCTTGAGTGAGACCCTCGGGGGAGGCAGCTCTGGATCCTTGTGTGAGACCCTCAGGAGAGGCAGCTCTGGGCCTCTTAAGTGAGACCCTCAGGGGAGGCAGCTCTGGGCCTCTTGAGTGAGACCCTCAGGGGAGGCAGCTCTGGATCCTTGTGTGAGACCCTCAGGAGAGGCAGCTCTGGATCCTTGTGTGAGACCCTCAGGAGAGGCAGCTCTGGATCCTTGTGTGAGACCCTCAGGGGAGGCAGCTCTGGGTCTCTTGTGTGAGACCCTCAGGAGAGGCAGCTCTGGATCCTTGTGTGAGACCCTCAGGAGAGGCAGCTCTGGATCCTTGTGTGAGACCCTCAGGAGAGGCAGCTCTGGATCCTTGTGTTACACCCTCAGGAGAGGCAGCTCTGGATCCTAGTGTGAGACCCTCGGGGGAGGCAGCTTTGGATCCTTGTGTGAGACCCTCAGGAGAGGCAGCTCTGGATCCTTGTGTTACACCCTCAGGAGAGGCAGCTCTGGATCCTAGTGTGAGACCCTCGGGGGAGGCATCTCTGGGCCTCTTGAGTGAGACCCTCGGGGGAGGCAGCTCTGGGCCTCTTGAATGAGACCCTCGGGGGAGGCAGCTCTGGATCCTTGTGTGAGACCCTCGGGGGAGGCAGCTCTTGATCCTTATGTGAGACCCTCAGGTGAGGCAGCTCTGGGTCTCTTGAGTGAGACCCTCAGGGGAGGCATCTCTGGATCCTTGTGTGAGACCCTCAGGGAAGGCAGCTCTGGATCCTTGTGCGAGTGCGAGACCCTCAGGAGAGGCAGCTCTGGGTCTCTTGAGTGAGACCCTCAGGAGTGGAGAGTTCTGGATCCTTGTGTGATACCCTCAGGGGAGGCAGCTCTGGATCCTTGTGTGATACCCTCAGTGGAGGCAGCTCTGGATCCTTGTGTGAGACCCTCAGGGGAGGCAGCTCTAGATCCTTGTGTGAGACCCTCAGGGGAGGCAGCTCTGGGTCTCTTGAGTGACCCTCAGGGGAGGCAGCTCTGGGTCTCTTGAGTGACCCTCAGGGGAGGCAGCTCTGGGTCTCTTGAGTGAGACCCTCGGGGGAGGTAGCTCTGGGTCTCTTGAGTGAGACCCTCAGGGGAGGCAGCCCTGGATCCTTGTGTGAGACCCTGAGGAGAGGCAGCTCTGGATCCTTGTGTGAGACCCTCAGGAGAGGCAGCTGTGGATCCTTGTGTGAGACCCTCAGGGGAGGCAACTCTGGATCCTTGTGTGAGACCCTGAGAAGAGGCAGCTCTGGATCCTTATGTGAGACCCTCAAGGGAGGCAGCTGTGGGTCTCTTGAGTGAGACCCTCAGGTGAGGCAGCTCTGGATCCTTGTGTGAGACCCTGAGGAAAGGCAGCTCTGGATCCTTATGTGAGACCCTCAAGGGAGGCAGCTGTGGGTCTCTTGAGTGAGACCCTCAGGAGAGGCAGCTCTGGATCCTTATGTGAGACCCTCAGGGGAGGCAGCTCTGGATCCTTATGTGAGACCCTCAGAGAGGCAGCTCTTGGTCTCTCGTCTGAGACCCTCAGCAGAGGCAGCTCTGGATCCTTGTGTGAGACCCTCAGGGGAGGCAGCTCTAGGGTCTTTTGAGTGAGACCCTCGGGAGAGGCAGCTCTGGATCCTTGTGTGAGACCCTCAGGGGAGGCAGCTCTAGGGTCTTTTGAGTGAGACCCTCGGGAGAGGCAGCTCTGGATCCTTGTGTGAGACCCGCAGGGGAGGTAGCTCTGGATCCTTGTGTGAGACCCTCAGGGGAGGCAGCTCTGGGTCTCTTGAGTGAGACCACCAGGAGAGGCATCTCTGGATCCTTGTGTTACACCCTCAGGAGAGGCCGCTCTGGATCCTAGTGTGAGACCCTCAGGAGAGGCAGCTCTGGGCCCCTTGAGTGAGACCCTCGGGGGAGGCAGCTCTGGATCCTTGTGTGAGACCCTCAGGAGAGGCAGCTCTGGGCCTCTTGAGTGAGACCCTCAGGGGAGGCAGCTCTGGATCCTTGTGTGAGACCCTCAGGAGAGGCAGCTCTGGATCCTTGTGTGAGACCCTCAGGGGAGTCAGCTTTGGATCCTTGTGTGAGACCCTCAGGAGAGGCAGCTCTGGATCCTAGTGTGAGACCCTCAGGAGAGGCAGCTCTGGGCCTCTTGAGTGAGACCCTCGGGGGAGGCAGCTCTGGATCCTTGTGAGAGACCCTCGGGGGAGGCAGCTCTTGATCCTTATGTGAGACCCTCAGGTGAGGCAGCTCTGGGTCTCATGAGTGAGACCCTCAGGGGAGGCAGCTTTGGATCCTTGTGTGAGACCCTCAGGAGAGGCAGCTCTAGATCCTTGTGTTACACCCTCAGGAGAGGCCGCTCTGGATCCTAGTGTGAGACCCTCAGAAGAGGCAGCTCTGGGCCCCTTGAGTGAGACCCTCGGGGGAGGCAGCTCTGGATCCTTGTGTGAGACCCTCAGGAGAGGCAGCTCTGGGCCTCTTAAGTGAGACCCTCAGGGGAGGCAGCTCTGGGCCTCTTGAGTGAGACCCTCAGGGGAGGCAGCTCTGGATCCTTGTGTGAGACCCTCAGGAGAGGCAGCTCTGGATCCTTGTGTGAGACCCTCAGGGGAGGCAGCTTTGGATCCTTGTGTGAGACCCTCAGGAGAGGCAGCTCTGGATCCTTGTGTTACACCCTCAGGAGAGGCAGCTCTGGATCCTAGTGTGAGACCCTCGGGGGAGGCAGCTCTGGGCCTCTTGAGTGAGACCCTCGGGGGAGGCAGCTCTGGGCCTCTTGAATGAGACCCTCGGGGGAGGCAGCTCTGGATCCTTGTGTGAGACCCTCGGGGGAGGCAGCTCTTGATCCTTATGTGAGACCCTCAGGTGAGGCAGCTCTGGGTCTCTTGAGTGAGACCCTCAGGGGAGGCTGCTCTGGGTCTCTTGGGTGAGACCCTCAGGAGAGGCAGCTCTGGGTCTCTTGAGTGAGACCCTCAGGAGAGGCAGCTCTGGATCCTTGTGTGAGACCCCCAGGGGAGGCAGCTCTGGATCCTTGTGTGAGACCCTCGGGGGAGGCAGCTCTGGATCCTTATGTGAGACCCTCAGGGGAGGCAGCTCTGGGTCTCTTGAGTGAGACCCTCAGGGGAGGCAGCTCTGGGTCTCATGAGTGAGACCCTCAGGGGAGGCAGCTCTGGATCCTTGTGTGAGACCCTCAGGGGAGGCAGCTCTGGATCCTTGTGTGAGACCCTCAGGGGAGGCAGCTCTGGCTCCTTGTGTGAGACCCTCAGGGGAGGCAGCTTTGGATCCTTGTGTGAGACCCTCGGAGGAGGCAGCTCTGGATCCTTGTGTGAGACCCTCAGGAGAGGCAGCTCTGGGCCTCTTGAGTGAGACCCTCAGGGGAGGCAGCTCTGGATCCTTGTGTGAGACCCTCAGGAGAGGCAGCTCTGGGCCTCTTGAGTGAGACCCTCAGGGGAGGCAGCTCTGGGCCTCTTGAGTGAGACCCTCAGGGGAGGCAGCTTTGGATCCTTGTGTGAGACCCTCAGGAGAGGCAACTCTGGATCCTTGTGTTACACCCTCAGGAGAGGCAGCTCTGGATCCTAGTGTGAGACCCTCAGGAGAGGCAGCTCTGGGTCTCTTGAGTGAGACCCTCAGAGGAGGCAGCTGTGAATCCTTGTGTGAGACCCTCCGGGGAGGCAGCTCGGGTCTCTTATGTGAGACCCTCAGGGGAGGCAGCTCTGGATCTTTGTGTGAGACCCTCCGGAAAGGCAGCTCTGTGTCTCTTGAGTGAGACCCTCCGGAGTGGAGAGCTCTGCATCTTTGTGTGAGACCCTCAGGGGAGGCAGCTCTGGATCCTTGTGTGGGACCCTCAGGGGAGGCAGCTCTGGGTCTCTTGAGTGACCCTCAGGGGAGGCAGCTCTGGATCCTTGTGTGAGACCCTCAGGAGAGGCAGCTCTGGATCTTTGTGTGAGACCCTGAAGGGAGGCAGCTCTGGGTCTCTTGAGTGAGACCCTCATGGGAGGCAGCTCTAGATCCTTTTGTGAGACCCTCAGGGGAGGCAGCTCTGGGTCCTTGTGTGAGACCCTCAGGGGAGGCAGCTCTGGGTCTCTTGAGTGAGACCCTCATGGGAGGCAGCTCTAGATCCTTTTGTGAGACCCTCAGGGGAGGCAGCTCTGGGTCTCTTGAGTGAGACCACCAGGAGAGGCAGCTCTGGATCCTTGTGTGAGACCCTCAGAGGAGGCAGCTCTGGATCCTTGTGTGAGACCCTCAGAGGAGGCAGCTCTGGATCCTTGTGTGAGACCCTCAGAGGAGGCAGCTCTGGATCCTTTTGTGAGACCCTCAGGGGAGGCAGCTCTGGGTCTCTTGAGTGAGACCACCAGGAGAGGCATCTCTGGATCCTTGTGTGAGACCCTCAGGAGAGGCAGCTCTGGGTCTCTTATGTGAGACCCTCAGGAGAGGCAGCTCTGGGTCTCTTATGTGAGACCCTCAGGAGAGGCAGCTCTGGATCCTTGTGTGAGACCCTCAGGGGAGGCAGCTCTGGATCCTTGTGTGAGACCCTCAGGGAAGGCAGCTCTGGATCCTTGTGCGAGACCCTCAGGAGAGGCAGCTCTGGGTCTCTTGAGTGAGACCCTCAGGAGTGGAGAGTTCTGGATCCGTGTGTGATACCCTCAGTGGAGGCAGCTCTGGATCCTTGTGTGAGACCCTCAGGGGAGGCAGCTCTGGATCCTTGTGTGAGACCCTCAGGGGAGGCAGCTCTGGATCCTTGTGTGAGACCCTCAGGGGAGGCAGCTCTGGATCCTTGTGTGAGACCCTCAGGGGAGGCAGCTCTGGATCCTTGTGTGAGACCCTCAGGGGAGGCAGCTCTGGATCCTTGTGTGAGACCCTCAGGAGAGGCAGCTCTGGGTCTCTTGAGTGAGACCCTCGGGAGTGGAGAGTTCTGGATCCTTGTGTGATATCCCCAGGGGAGGCAGCTCTGGATCTTTGTGTGATACCCTCAGTGGAGGCAGCTCTGGATCCTTGTGTGAGACCCTCAGGGGAGGCAGCTCTGGATCCTTGTGTGAGACCCTCAGGGGAGGCAGCTCTGGATCCTTGTGTGAGACCCTCAGGGGAGGCAGCTCTGGATCCTTGTGTGAGACCCTCAGGGGAGGCAGCTCTGGATCCTTGTGTGAGACCCTCAGGGGAGGCAGCTCTGGATCCTTGTGTGAGACCCTCAGGGGAGGCAGCTCTGGGTCTCTTGAGTGACCCTCAGGGGAGGCAGCTCTGGGTCTCTTGAGTGAGACCCTCAGGGGAGGCAGCTCTGGATCCTTATGTGAGACCCTCATGGGAGGCAGCTCTAGATCCTTTTGTGAGACCCTCGGGGGAGGCAGCTCTGGGTCTCTTGAGTGAGACCCTCAGAGGAGGCAGCTCTGGATCCTTGTGTGAGACCCTCAGAGGAGGCAGCTCTGGATCCTTGTGTGAGACCCTCAGGAGAGGCGGCTCTGGATCCTTGTGTGAGACCCTCAGGAGAGGCATCTCTGGGTCCTTATGTGAGACCCTCATGGGAGGCAGCTCTAGATCCTTTTGTGAGACCCTCGGGGGAGGCAGCTCTGGGTCTCTTGAGTGAGACCCTCAGAGGAGGCAGCTCTGGATCCTTGTGTGAGACCCTCAGAGGAGGCAGCTCTGGATCCTTGTGTGAGACCCTCAGGAGAGGCGGCTCTGGATCCTTGTGTGAGACCCTCAGGAGAGGCATCTCTGGGTCTCTTATGTGAGACCCTCAGGAGAGGCAGCTCTGGGTCTCTTATATGAGACCCTCAGGAGAGGCAGCTCTGGATCCTTGTGTGAGACCCTCAGGGGAGGCAGCTCTGGATCCTTGTGTGAGACCCTCAGGGAAGGCAGCTCTGGATCCTTGTGCGAGACCCTCAGGAGAGGCAGCTCTGGGTCTCTTGAGTGAGACCCTCGGGAGTGGAGAGTTCTGGATCCTTGTGTGAGACCCTCAGGGGAGGCAGCTCTGGATCCTTGTGTGAGACCCTCAGGGGAGGCAGCTCTGGGTCTCTTGAGTGAGACCCTCAGGGGAGGCTGCTCTGGATCCTTGTGTGAGACCCTCAGGGGAGGCAGCTCTGGGTCTCTTGAGTGACCCTCAGGGGAGGCAGCTCTGGGTCTCTTGTGTGAGACCCTCAGGAGAGGCAGCTCTAGATCCTTGTGTTACACCCTCAGGAGAGGCCGCTCTGGATCCTAGTGTGAGACCCTCAGAAGAGGCAGCTCTGGGCCCCTTGAGTGAGACCCTCGGGGGAGGCAGCTCTGGATCCTTGTGTGAGACCCTCAGGAGAGGCAGCTCTGGGCCTCTTAAGTGAGACCCTCAGGGGAGGCAGCTCTGGGTCTCTTGAGTGAGACCCTCAGGGGAGGCTCCTCTGGATCCTTGTGTGAGACCCTCAGGTGAGGCAGCCCTGGATCCTTGTGTGAGACCCTGAGGAGAGGCTGCTCTGGATCCTTGTGTGAGACCCTCAGGGGAGGCAGCTCTGGGTCTCTTGAGTGAGACCCTCAGGAGAGGCAGCTCTGGGTCTCTTGAGTGAGACCCTCAGGGGAGGCAGCTCTTGGTCTCTCGTCTGAGACCCTCAGCAGAGGCAGCTCTGGATCCTTGTGTGAGACCCTCAGGGGAGGCAGCTCTGGGTCTTTTGAGTGAGACCCTCGGGAGAGGCAGCTCTGGATCCTTGTGTGAGACCCCCAGGGGAGGCAGCTCTGGATCCTTGTGTGAGACCCTCGGGGGAGGCAGCTCTGGATCCTAGTGTGAGACCCTCAGGTGAGGCAGCTCTGGGTCTCTTGAGTGAGACCCTCAGGAGAGGCAGCTCTGGATCCTTGTGTGAGACCCTCAGGGGAGGCAGCTCTGGATCCTTGTGTGAGACCCTCAGGAGAGGAAGCTCTGGGCCTCTTAAGTGAGACCCTCAGGAGAGGAAGCTCTGGGCCTCTTGAGTGAGACCCTCAGGGGAGGCAGCTCTGGATCCTTGTGTGAGACCCTCAGGAGAGGCAGCTCTGGATCCTTGTGTGAGACCCTCAGGGGAGGCAGCTTTGGATCCTTGTGTGAGACCCTCAGGAGAGGCATCTCTGGGTCTCTTATGTGAGACCCTCAGGAGAGGCAGCTCTGGGTCTCTTATATGAGACCCTCAGGAGAGGCAGCTGTGGATCCTTGTGTTACACCCTCAGGAGAGGCAGCTCTGGATCCTTGTGTGAGACCCTCAGGAGAGGCAGCTCTGGGCCTCTTGAGTGAGACCCTCGGGGGAGGCAGCTCTGGGTCCTTGTGTGAGACCCTCAGGAGAGGCAGCTCTGGGCCTCTTGAGTGAGACCCTCGGGGGAGGCAGCTCTGGATCCTTGTGTGAGACCCCCAGGGGAGGCAGCTCTGGATCCTTGTGTGAGACCCTCGGGGGAGGCAGCTCTGGGTCTCTTGAGTGAGACCCTCAGGGGAGGCAGCTCTGGATCCTTGTGTGAGACCCTCAGGGGAGGCAGCTCTGGATCCTTGTGTGAGACCCTCAGGGGAGGCAGCTCTGGCTCCTTGTGTGAGACCCTCAGGGGAGGCAGCTTTGGATCCTTGTGTGAGACCCTCGGAGGAGGCAGCTCTGGATCCTTGTGTGAGACCCTCAGGAGAGGCAGCTCTGGGCCTCTTGAGTGAGACCCTCAGGGGAGGCAGCTCTGGATCCTTGTGTGAGACCCTCAGGAGAGGCAGCTCTGGGCCTCTTGAGTGAGACCCTCAGGGGAGGCAGCTCTGGGCCTCTTGAGTGAGACCCTCAGGGGAGGCAGCTTTGGATCCTTGTGTGAGACCCTCAGGAGAGGCAACTCTGGATCCTTGTGTTACACCCTCAGGAGAGGCAGCTCTGGATCCTAGTGTGAGACCCTCAGGAGAGGCAGCTCTGGGTCTCTTGAGTGAGACCCTCAGAGGAGGCAGCTGTGAATCCTTTTGTGAGACCCTCCGGGGAGGCAGCTCGGGTCTCTTATGTGAGACCCTCAGGGGAGGCAGCTCTGGGTCTTTGTGTGAGACCCTCCGGAAAGGCAGCTCTGTGTCTCTTGAGTGAGACCCTCCGGAGTGGAGAGCTCTGCATCTTTGTGTGAGACCCTCAGGGGAGGCAGCTCTGGATCCTTGTGTGGGACCCTCAGGGGAGGCAGCTCTGGGTCTCTTGAGTGACCCTCAGGGGAGGCAGCTCTGGATCCTTGTGTGAGACCCTCAGGAGAGGCAGCTCTGGATCTTTGTGTGAGACCCTGAAGGGAGGCAGCTCTGGGTCTCTTGAGTGAGACCCTCATGGGAGGCAGCTCTAGATCCTTTTGTGAGACCCTCAGGGGAGGCAGCTCTGGGTCCTTGTGTGAGACCCTCAGGGGAGGCAGCTCTGGGTCTCTTGAGTGAGACCCTCATGGGAGGCAGCTCTAGATCCTTTTGTGAGACCCTCAGGGGAGGCAGCTCTGGGTCTCTTGAGTGAGACCACCAGGAGAGGCAGCTCTGGATCCTTGTGTGAGACCCTCAGAGGAGGCAGCTCTGGATCCTTGTGTGAGACCCTCAGAGGAGGCAGCTCTGGATCCTTGTGTGAGACCCTCAGAGGAGGCAGCTCTGGATCCTTTTGTGAGACCCTCAGGGGAGGCAGCTCTGGGTCTCTTGAGTGAGACCACCAGGAGAGGCATCTCTGGATCCTTGTGTGAGACCCTCAGGAGAGGCAGCTCTGGGTCTCTTATGTGAGACCCTCAGGAGAGGCAGCTCTGGGTCTCTTATGTGAGACCCTCAGGAGAGGCAGCTCTGGATCCTTGTGTGAGACCCTCAGGGGAGGCAGCTCTGGATCCTTGTGTGAGACCCTCAGGGAAGGCAGCTCTGGATCCTTGTGCGAGACCCTCAGGAGAGGCAGCTCTGGGTCTCTTGAGTGAGACCCTCAGGAGTGGAGAGTTCTGGATCCGTGTGTGATACCCTCAGTGGAGGCAGCTCTGGATCCTTGTGTGAGACCCTCAGGGGAGGCAGCTCTGGATCCTTGTGTGAGACCCTCAGGGGAGGCAGCTCTGGATCCTTGTGTGAGACCCTCAGGGGAGGCAGCTCTGGATCCTTGTGTGAGACCCTCAGGGGAGGCAGCTCTGGATCCTTGTGTGAGACCCTCAGGGGAGGCAGCTCTGGATCCTTGTGTGAGACCCTCAGGAGAGGCAGCTCTGGATCTTTGTGTGAGACCCTCAGGGGAGGCAGCTCTGGGTCTCTTGAGTGAGACCCTCAGTGGAGGCAGCTCTGGATCCTTGTGTGAGACCCTCAGTGGAGGCAGCTCTGGATCCTTGTGTGAGACCCTCAGTGGAGGCAGCTCTGGATCCTTGTGTGAGACCCTCAGGGGAGGCAGCTCTGGATCCTTGTGTGAGACCCTCAGGGGAGGCAGCTCTGGATCCTTGTGTGAGACCCTCAGGGGAGGCAGCTCTGGATCCTTGTGTGAGACCCTCAGGGGAGGCAGCTCTGGATCCTTGTGTGAGACCCTCAGGGGAGGCAGCTCTGGATCCTTGTGTGAGACCCTCAGGGGAGGCAGCTCTGGGTCTCTTGAGTGACCCTCAGGGGAGGCAGCTCTGGGTCTCTTGAGTGAGACCCTCAGGGGAGGCTGCTCTGGATCCTTGAGTGAGACCCTCAGGGGAGGCTGCTCTGGATCCTTGAGTGAGACCCTCAGGGGAGGCAGCTCTGGGTCTCTTGAGTGAGACCCTCAGGGGAGGCAGCTCTGGATCCTTGTGTGAGACCCTCAGGGGAGGCAGCTCTGGATCCTTGTGCGAGACCCTCAGGAGAGGCAGCTCTGGGTCTCTTGAGTGAGACCCTCAGGAGTGGAGAGTTCTGGATCCGTGTGTGATACCCTCAGTGGAGGCAGCTCTGGATCCTTGTGTGAGACCCTCAGGGGAGGCAGCTCTGGATCCTTGTGTGAGACCCTCAGGGGAGGCAGCTCTGGATCCTTGTGTGAGACCCTCAGGGGAGGCAGCTCTGGATCCTTGTGTGAGACCCTCAGGGGAGGCAGCTCTGGATCCTTGTGTGAGACCCTCAGGGGAGGCAGCTCTGGATCCTTGTGTGAGACCCTCAGGAGAGGCAGCTCTGGATCTTTGTGTGAGACCCTCAGGGGAGGCAGCTCTGGGTCTCTTGAGTGAGACCCTCAGTGGAGGCAGCTCTGGATCCTTGTGTGAGACCCTCAGTGGAGGCAGCTCTGGATCCTTGTGTGAGACCCTCAGTGGAGGCAGCTCTGGATCCTTGTGTGAGACCCTCAGGGGAGGCAGCTCTGGATCCTTGTGTGAGACCCTCAGGGGAGGCAGCTCTGGATCCTTGTGTGAGACCCTCAGGGGAGGCAGCTCTGGATCCTTGTGTGAGACCCTCAGGGGAGGCAGCTCTGGATCCTTGTGTGAGACCCTCAGGGGAGGCAGCTCTGGGGTCTCTTGAGTGACCCTCAGGGGAGGCAGCTCTGGGTCTCTTGAGTGAGACCCTCAGGGGAGGCTGCTCTGGATCCTTGAGTGAGACCCTCAGGGGAGGCAGCTCTGGGTCTCTTGAGTGAGACCCTCAGGGGAGGCAGCTCTGGATCCTTGTGTGAGATCCTCAGGGGAGGCAGCTCTGGATCCTTGTGTGAGACCCTCAGGGGAGGCAGCTCTGGATCCTTGTGTGAGACCCTCGGGGGAGGCAGCTCTGGATCCTTGTGTGAGACCCTCAGGTGAGGCAGCTCTGGATCCTTGTGTGAGACCCTCGGGGGAGGCAGCTCTGGATCCTTGTGTGAGACCCTCGGGGGAGGCAGCTCTGGATCCTTGTGTGAGACCCTCGGGGGAGGCAGCTCTGGGCCTCTTGAGTGAGACCCTCAGGGGAGGCTCCTCTGGATCCTTGTGTGAGACCCTCAGGGGAGGCAGCTCTGGATCCTTGTGTGAGACCCTCGGGGGAGGCAGCTCTGGATCCTTGTGTGAGACCCTCAGGTGAGGCAGCTCTGGGTCTCTTGAGTGAGACCCTCAGGGGAGGCAGCTCTGGATCCTTGTGTGAGACCCTCAGGGGAGGCAGCTCTGGATCCTTGTGTGAGACCCTCGGGGGAGGCAGCTCTGGGTCTCTTGAGTGAGACCCTCAGAGGAGGCAGCTCTGGATCCTTGTGTGAGACCCTGAGGAGAGGCAGCTCTGGATCCTTGTGTGAGACCCTCGGGGGAGGCAGCTCTAGATCCTTTTGTGAGACCCTCGGGGGAGGCAGCTCTGGGTCTCTTGAGTGAGACCCTCAGAGGAGGCAGCTCTGGATCCTTGTGTGAGACCCTCAGAGGAGGCAGCTCTGGATCCTTGTGTGAGACCCTCAGGAGAGGCGGCTCTGGATCCTTGTGTGAGACCCTCAGGAGAGGCATCTCTGGGTCCTTATGTGAGACCCTCATGGGAGGCAGCTCTAGATCCTTTTGTGAGACCCTCGGGGGAGGCAGCTCTGGGTCTCTTGAGTGAGACCCTCAGAGGAGGCAGCTCTGGATCCTTGTGTGAGACCCTCAGAGGAGGCAGCTCTGGATCCTTGTGTGAGACCCTCAGGAGAGGCGGCTCTGGATCCTTGTGTGAGACCCTCAGGAGAGGCATCTCTGGGTCTCTTATGTGAGACCCTCAGGAGAGGCAGCTCTGGGTCTCTTATATGAGACCCTCAGGAGAGGCAGCTCTGGATCCTTGTGTGAGACCCTCAGGGGAGGCAGCTCTGGATCCTTGTGTGAGACCCTCAGGGAAGGCAGCTCTGGATCCTTGTGCGAGACCCTCAGGAGAGGCAGCTCTGGGTCTCTTGAGTGAGACCCTCGGGAGTGGAGAGTTCTGGATCCTTGTGTGATATCCCCAGGGGAGGCAGCTCTGGATCTTTGTGTGAGACCCTCAGGGGAGGCAGCTCTGGATCCTTGTGTGAGACCCTCAGGGGAGGCAGCTCTGGATCCTTGTGTGAGACCCTCAGGGGAGGCAGCTCTGGGTCTCTTGAGTGACCCTCAGGGGAGGCAGCTCTGGGTCTCTTGAGTGAGACCCTCAGGGGAGGCTGCTCTGGGTCTCTTGAGTGAGACCCTCAGGGGAGGCAGCCCTGGATCCTTGTGTGAGACCCTGAGGAGAGGCTGCTCTGGATCCTTGTGTGAGACCCTCAGGGGAGGCAGCTCTGGGTCTCTTGAGTGAGACCCTCAGGAGAGGCAGCTCTGGGTCTCTTGAGTGAGACCCTCAGGGGAGGCAGCTCTGGATCCTTGTGTGAGACCCTCAGGGGAGGCAGCTCTGGATCCTTGTGTGAGACCCTCAGGGGAGGCAGCTCTGGGTCTCTTGAGTGACCCTCAGGGGAGGCAGCTCTGGGTCTCTTGAGTGAGACCCTCAGGGGAGGCTGCTCTGGGTCTCTTGAGTGAGACCCTCAGGGGAGGCAGCCCTGGATCCTTGTGTGAGACCCTGAGGAGAGGCTGCTCTGGATCCTTGTGTGAGACCCTCAGGGGAGGCAGCTCTGGGTCTCTTGAATGAGACCCTCAGGAGAGGCAGCTCTTGGTCTCTCGTCTGAGACCCTCAGCAGAGGCAGCTCTGGATCCTTGTGTGAGACCCTCAGGGGAGGCAGCTCTGGGTCTTTTGAGTGAGACCCTCGGGAGAGGCAGCTCTGGATCCTTGTGTGAGACCCCCAGGGGAGGCAGCTCTGGATCCTTGTGTGAGACCCTCGGGGGAGGCAGCTCTGGATCCTAGTGTGAGACCCTCAGGTGAGGCAGCTCTGGGTCTCTTGAGTGAGACCCTCAGGAGAGGCAGCTCTGGATCCTTGTGTGAGACCCTCAGGGGAGGCAGCTCTGGATCCTTGTGTGAGACCCTCAGGAGAGGAAGCTCTGGGCCTCTTAAGTGAGACCCTCAGGAGAGGAAGCTCTGGGCCTCTTGAGTGAGACCCTCAGGGGAGGCAGCTCTGGATCCTTGTGTGAGACCCTCAGGAGAGGCAGCTCTGGATCCTTGTGTGAGACCCTCAGGGGAGGCAGCTTTGGATCCTTGTGTGAGACCCTCAGGAGAGGCATCTCTGGGTCTCTTATGTGAGACCCTCAGGAGAGGCAGCTCTGGGTCTCTTATATGAGACCCTCAGGAGAGGCAGCTGTGGATCCTTGTGTTACACCCTCAGGAGAGGCAGCTCTGGATCCTTGTGTGAGACCCTCAGGAGAGGCAGCTCTGGGCCTCTTGAGTGAGACCCTCGGGGGAGGCAGCTCTGGGTCCTTGTGTGAGACCCTCAGGTGAGGCAGCTCTGGGCCTCTTGAGTGAGACCCTCAGGGGAGGCTGCTCTGGATACTTGTGTGAGACCCCCAGGGGAGGCAGCTCTGGATCCTTGTGTGAGACCCTCGGGGGAGGCAGCTCTGGATCCTTATGTGAGACCCTCAGGGGAGGCAGCTCTGGGTCTCTTGAGTGAGACCGTCAGGAGAGGCAGCTCTGGATACTTGTGTGAGACCCCCAGGGGAGGCAGCTCTGGATCCTTGTGTGAGACCCTCGGGGGAGGCAGCTCTGGATCCTTATGTGAGACCCTCAGGGGAGGCAGCTCTGGGTCTCTTGAGTGAGACCCTCAGGAGAGGCAGCTCTGGATCCTTGTGTGAGACCCTCAGGGGAGGCAGCTCTGGATCCTTGTGTGAGACCCTCAGGGGAGGCAGCTCTGGGTCCTTGTGTGAGACCCTCGGGGGAGGCAGCTCTGGATCCTTGTGTGAGACCCTCAGGGGAGGCAGCTCTGGATCCTTGTGTGAGACCCTCAGAGGAGGCAGCTCTGGATCCTTGTGTGAGACCCTCAGGAGAGGCAGCTCTGGGTCTCTTATGTGAGACCCTCAGGAGAGGCAGCTCTGCATCCTTGTGTGAGACCCTCAGGGGAGGCAGCTCTGGGTCTCTTGAGTGAGACCCTCAGGAGAGGCAGCTCTGGATCCTTGTGTGAGACCCTCAGGGGAGGCAGCTCTGGATCCTTGTCTGAGACCCTCAGGAGAGGCAGCTCTGCATCCTTGTGTGAGACCCTCAGGGGAGGCAGCTCTTGGTCTCTTGTGTGAGACCCTCGCGAGAGGCAGCTCTGGATTCTTGTGTTAGACCCTCAGGAGAGGCAGCTCTGGGTCTCTTGAGTGAGACCCTCAGGAGAGGCAGCTCTGGGTCTCTTGAGTGAGACCCTCAGGAGAGGCAGCTCTGGGTCTCTTGAGTGAGACCCTCAAGAGGGGAGGCAGCTCTGAGTCTCTTGAGTGAGACCCTCAGGAGAGGCAGCTCTGGATCCTTGTGTGAGACCCTCAGGGGAGGCAGCCCTGGATCCTTGTGCGAGACCCTCAGGTGAGGCAGCTCTGGGTCCTTGTGTGAGACCCTGAGGAGAGGCAGCTCTGGATCCTTGTGTGAGACCCTCAGGAAAGGCTGCTCTGGATTCATGTGTGAGAACCTCAGGGGAGGCAGCTCTGTATCATTGTGTGAGACCCTCAGGGGAGGCAGCTCTGGGCCTCTTGAGTGAGACCCTCAGGAGAGGCAGCTCTGGATCCTTGTGTGAGACCCTCAGGAGGGGAGGCAGCTCTGGGTCTCTTGAGTGAGGCCCTCCGGAGTGGAGAGCTCTGAATTCTTGTTTGAGACCCTCATGAGAGGCAGCTCTGGATCCTTGTGTGAGACCCTCAGGGGAGGCAGCCCTGGATCCTTGTGCGAGACCCCCAGGGGAGGCAGCTCTGGATCCTTGTGTGAGACCCTCAGGAGAGGCAGCTCTGGATCCTTGTGTGAGACCCTCAGGAGAGGCAGCTCTGGATCCTTGTGTGAGACCCTCAGGAGGGGAGGCAGCTCTGGGTCTCTTGAGTGAGGCCCTCCGTAGTGGAGAGCTCTGAATTCTTGTTTGAGACCCTCAGGAGAGGCAGCTCTGGATCCTAGTGTGAGACCCTCAGGAGAGGCAGCTCTGGATCCTTGTGTGAGACCCTCAGGAAAGGCTGCTCTGGATTCATGTGTGAGAACCTCAGGGGAGGCTGCTCTGGGTCTCTTGAGTGAGACCCTCAGGGGAGGCAGCTCTAGGTCTCTTGAGTGAGACCCTCAGGGGAGGCAGCGCTGGATCCTTGTGTGAGACCCTCGGGGAGGCAGCTCTGCGCGTCTTGAGTGAGACCCTCAGGAGAGGACAGCTTAAACATGATGCCGACTCTCTTCTTCTCGCTTTGTGGACCTGGAGTAGTCTGAATTGTCACCCTTGTAGATGTGTGTGGACTGGCATGCTGTGCTGGTACGGTCACTGGCAGGGGGTGATGCCAGCTGCTCTGGACCCCTGACAAGAGCCTTGGCACTTATTTTGTATTTTTCAAATTAAGTGCTGCGAGGAGTGAACTCTACACGTGCACTGGGAGGGGTCCTGCTGGCGGGTATTAAACCTCCAGAGTGATTACAACATGCTGATCTGAGGTGTGCAGGGCTTACACTGTGCAGTGTCCGCCATATGCACACAGGTGAGGATGAACGTATGGGGAGGGGGTGGTTTGTAGGGGCGTTTGCACCTTTTGTATAACTCTTCGTACCAAAGGCTTCCTCACGCATGCGCTTCTTCATTGACTGGTATCTTTGTGGCTTGGGCCCCTGGCAGGAGCATAACACGGGCCCCTGAATGGCCGGTGGCATGGTGGGGGAGGGGTGTGGGGCCTTCAAACCCTTCATATTATGCCGGGGGCCCCAGTCCTTTTACCTTACGCTGCTGGTCCCTGGAAATGCTTTGTTGACTCCTGCGGGGTTTTTTGGGATGAAGAGTGGTTGTTGGACGTCTGTGCTGGCGAGGGGTACCTGGGGTGTGTTTTGGGGGGTCGGTGTGCTGCTCTGCTGGTGTTGGCCCTTGTGACACCATTGTGGGCTTCTGTGGGATTTGACCTGTCCCTGAGACAGGCTCTATGTGGAGCTCCTCGCTGGGGCCCGCCCCTTCGGATGGTTACTTTACAAGACCCTTAACATGCTGTCCAGCGCTCCTGTGGGCGGGTGTCTGGTCCCTTCAGTTAGTATTCTAGCTTCCTGGGTTATTCTTCAAAACCCTGACCTCATCAGAAGTCCCGGCTCCCAGGGGTGGTGGTGGTGGTGGTGGCGGTGGTGGTCTATGGGAAGCTGGGTAGAGCTGGCCGGCCTGATCTCCCATGAGATTCCCTAAGACTCTGTCAGGGTCTCGCAAGGGAGCTGGGCTTCTGCAAATGGTTTCTCAGGATGCAGCAAATAATTGCCTGTTCTCTGGAAAAGGTTTTATGGACCCTGTAAAACGATCCTGACCCCCTGTGATATGCCATTCGCTTCCCCCGGACCTCCCCAGGATGGTGTGGCTTCACCTGGGGTAATTCGCAAACTACTAGGACCTTATAGGCCAACAGTATATTATTCTCTGGTCCCCAGTAATGTCTACATATTGTATTCTAGGCTTTTGACTCTCGGATACCGTATTCAGGGGTTTCCATGTGGTCCAAGCCCCTCTGATGAGTTGGTCCCCCAGGTAACCTGTCTTGCCCAGGAGCCACTTGCAGACTTCTATAACATTGTGGGGGCCCCGGATGGTGATCCGTTGGTGCTTCCAGGCTCTCCTGTCCTCCGGGTATTTGTTGGGGGTCCCTGTAATACCCAGGTCCTCAGGAATATAACCCTGGGGCCCCCTTCCCCTCTCTTTAGTGTTGTAAGTAGATATTTAATGTTGCGTACATCATGGGCCCATGTATGTCCAGGACCTCTGGAATGTAATTCACTGGGTCTCTAGCTCGCTCTGTATGCCGGGGGGAGGGGGGTGGGCAGATGTAGTTCTGCCCCTAAGATGTTTTCTGTCACGATTCTCTTCAAGAGCGCATTAATATTTCTCTTTCCTGACCACTGCGTCCTTCTTTTCCAGGAAAGCCATTGCCAAGTCCGGACTCCAGCACATGGTCGTCCAGTCCCCCAGCGGGTTAGCGCCGAGGACCACCTCTGACCGCGAGATCTGCAGCGCTGTGGACTGGAGTGTGAGTGATGCCCTGGACCTTCTCTCCTTGAACCTTTCGGCCTCTGCCTGTGTTTCTCTTTCTATTTGTACAACTTTTGTCTCGTGTTCAAACAACCTTCCTCTCATCATCCATACTCTGTATCATCTCTCCGCCCCCCCTACATCAGTGCAGCCCCCCTCAGCATCAGTGCAGCCCCCCCTCTGCATCAGTGCAGCCCCCCCTCTGCATCAGTGCAGCCCCCCCTCTGCATCAGTGCAGCCCCCCCTCTGCATCAGTTCAGCCCACCTCTGCATCGGCACGGCCCCCCTCTGCATCGGCGCGGCCCCCCTCTGCATCGGCGCGGCCCCCCTCTGCATCGGCGCGGCCCCCCTCTGCATCGGCGCGGCCCCCCTCTGCATCAGCGCGGCCCCCCTCTGCATCAGCGCGGCCCCCCTCTGCATCAGCGCGGCCCCCCTCTGCATCAGCGCGGCCCCCCTCTGCATCAGCGCGGCCCCCCTCTGCATCAGTGTAGCCCCCCCTCTGCATCAGTGCAGCCCCCCTCTGCATCAGTGCAGCCCCCCTCTGCATCAGTGCGGCCCCCCTCTGCATCAGTGCGGCCCCCCTCTGCATCAGTGCGGCCCCCCTCTGCATCAGTGCGGCCCCCCTCTGCATCAGTGCGGCCCCCCTCAGCATCAGTGCAGCCCCCCTCAGCATCAGTGCAGCCCCCCCTCAGCATCAGTGCAGCCCCCCTCAGCATCAGTGCAGCCCCCCTCAGCATCAGTGCAGCCCCCCTCTGCATCAGTGCAGCCCCCCTCTGCATCAGTGCAGCCCCCCTCTGCATCAGTGCAGCCCCCCTCTGCATCAGTGCAGCCCCCCCTTTAGCATCAGTGCAGCCCCCCCTTCAGCATCAGTGCAGCCCCCCTCAGTGCAGCCTCCCTCAGCATCAGTGCAGCCCCCCTCAGTGCAGCCTCCCTCAGCATCAGTGCAGCCCCCCTCAGTGCAGCCTCCCTCAGCATCAGTGCAGCCCCCCTCAGTGCAGCCCCCTCAGCATCATAAGTGCAGCCCCCCTCAGTGCAGCCTCCCTCAGCATCAGTGCAGCCCCCTCAGCATCAGTGCAGCCCCCCTCAGCATCAGCGCAGCCCCCCTCAGCATCAGTGCAGCCCCCCTCAGCATCAGCGCAGCCCCCCTCAGCGTCAGCGCAGCCCCCCTCAGCGTCAGCGCAGCCCCCCTCCGCATCAGTGCAGCCCCCCTCCGCATCAGTGCAGCCCCCCTCCGCATCAGTGCTGCCCCCCTCCGCATCAGTGCAGCCCCCCTCTGCATCAGTGCGGCCCCCCTCTGCATCAGTGCGGCCCCCCTCTGCATCAGTGCGGCCCCCCTCTGCATCAGTGCGGCCCCCCTCTGCATCAGTGCGGCCCCCCTCTGCATCAGTGCGGCCCCCCTCTGCATCAGTGCAGCCCCCCTCAGCATCAGTGCAGCCCCCCTCAGCATCAGTGCAGCCCCCCTCTGCATCAGTGCGGCCCCCCTCTGCATCAGTGCAGCCCCCCTCAGCATCAGTGCAGCCCCCCTCCGCATCAGTGCAGCCCCCCTCAGCATCAGTGCAGCCCCCCTCAGCATCAGTGCAGCCCCCCTCAGCATCAGTGCAGCCCCCCTCAGCATCAGTGCAGCCCCCCTCAGTGCATCCTCCCTCAGCATCAGTGCAGCCCCCCTCAGTGCAGCCCCCTCAGCATCAGTGCAGCCCCCCTCCGCATCAGTGCAGCCCCCCTCAGTACAGCCTCCCTCAGCATCAGTGCAGCCTCCCTCTGCATCAGTGCAGCCCCCCTCAGTGCAGCCCCCCTCAGCATCAGTGCAGCCCCCTTCAGTGCAGCCCCCTCAGCATCAGTGCAGCCCCCCTCAGTGCACCCCCCCTCAACATCAGTGCAGCCCCCCTCAGTGCAGCCCCCTCAGCATCAGTGCAGCCCCCCTCAGTGCAGCCCCCTCAGCATCAGTGCAGCCCCACCTCAACAGTGATTCAGCATCAGCACAACACCAACATAGCATCACTCAGCCCCACATGAACACCAGTTCACCACCACCTCAGCTTCAGTGCAGCACCACCTGAGCATTTCTCAGCACCACAATAGCATCACCTCAGCACAGCATCACCTCCGCACCAGTACATCACCACGTCCGCCTCACTTAGCACCACATAATTATCACTCTGCATCACCTCACCACCACTATGGCCTCACTAAGCACCACCTCAAAATGCCCAAAGAATCCAGCATCTGTTGATTCTCCCCTAATATCCATCTGCTGCTTATGTTGTAATTCAGGTAGAATTTTCAACCTGAAAAATTTTATGCAAAAAACAAAACAAAAATGTATATCAAGTATTAGAACAAGCAGGAAGAAGCTGCCAGTATTTCAAGGACAAAAATACGAGAAGACTTTTTTTAATGTGGTTGTTCAGTTCTACATAATGTCTGTCCCTGCACGAGGCCCTTGCGGCGGTCGAGCCCCCTACCTGTACGGCCACCCACTCCCTCACTCACCGAACTACCTACCTGTAGGGCCACTCGCCTACCTACCTACCTGCCTGGCCACTCACCTACCTACCTACCTACCTGCCTGGCTGTACGGCCACTCACCTACCTACCTGTACGGCCCCTCACCTACCTACCTACCTGTCTGTACGGCCCCTCACCTACCTACCTGTCTGTACGGCCACTCACCTACCAACTGTCTGTACTGCCACTCACCTACCTACCTGTATGGCTACCTACCTACCTACCTACCTGTACAGCCACTCACCAACCTGTATGGCCACTCACCAACCTGTATGGCCACTCACCAACCTGTATGGCCACTCACCAACCTGTATGGCCACTCACCAGCCTGTATGGCCACTCACCTCCATGTATGGCCACTCACCTCCATGTACGGCCACTTGCCAACCTGTATGGCTACCTACCTACCTGAATGGCCACTCACCGACCTATACGGCTACCTACTTACCTGTACGGCCACTCACCAACCTGTACAGCTACCTACCTACCTGTACGGCCACTCACCAACCTATACAGCTACCTACCTACCTCTAAGGAAACTCACCAACCTGTACGGCTACCTACCTACCTGTACGGCCACTCACTAATCTGTACAGCTACCTACCTACCTACCTGTACAGCCACTCAGCAACCTGTACAGCTACCTACCTACCTGTATGACTACCTACCTACTTACCTACCTGTATGGCCACTTACCAACCTCTATGGCTACCTACCTACCAACCTGTACAGCCACTCACCAACCTGTACGGCCAATCACCAACCTGTACGGCCACTCACCTACCTGTACAGCCAGTCACCTACCTACCTACCTGGCCACTCACCTACCTACCTGTACGGCCACTCACCTACCTACCTACCTACCTGTACGGCCACTCACCTACCTACCTGTACGGTCACTCACTTACCTACCTACCTGTATGGCCACTCAACAACCTACCTACCTACCTACCTGTCTGCCTGTACGGCTACTCACACACCCACTTTCAAAGTTACAGGTTTCAGTTAGGGAAGCATTTTAAAGAACTGTGGAAATTCTGAAAGAAAACAAAGATTACAGAGACAGTGTAGTCACCCATACAGCTGCTTACACATCCACAAAACCACTCCTCCTCACACACCCATACAGGCAGTCACATATTCACTCACAAACCCATACAACCACTCCAGATACCCATTCACACAACTACTCGCACAACCATTCATGTATACACCCACTCACTCAGCCATACAGCTACTAACATAACTATTCACTCATCCATACAGCCACTCGCACATCCATTCACACATTCCACAAAATCACTTGCATATCCATTTCCACGCCACTCACGAGCTCACTCACTCCACTACAGCCTTTCACACAAACATTTACTTTAAAAAACATCCACTCTCACACCCCCTCACTTACCCATACACCCAGTCGAACAGACATTCACCCATATGTTCTGTTACACACCCAATCACTAACCCATATAGCTACTCACACAGCCACCAGTCACCATTTGAGCCACTCACACACACATACTCGCTCACCCACCCATACAGCCAGTTAGTCATTTACTCACCAATACAGCTACTCACATACCCATTTATTCACCCATACAGTCACTCACACATCCCAAAGCCACTCACAGACCCACTTCCACACTGTTGCAATCGCAGTGCACCTAAGAAGACATTAGAAACAGTATCACTTGCTAGTAGTGCAAAAATAATAGTAATTTAACCAATGCAGTCACTTAGTGTATATCTTTAACTCTCAAGAACGCTTGTGAAACACTTACTCGCTGACCTTGTCATGAGTGATGTCAGTTCAGTTCTTTATTTATTTCGAAGGTTAAAAACCATCATAAAAATACATAATAATACATGATCACATAAAAACATACTGAACATCATAATTTTTAAAAAGAGACAAGTTAAAAAGGGTTTTTGTAGATAGTATAAACAGAGTGCAGGTATGAGAAAGGGCCCCACATGACCTTTAAGTTTCATCCGACTTTATCAGCCCCTTGTGTTTCTTAGTTTAAACACTATTTTTAGGAAACTCATGATAGCAAACAAAGTACGCATTTCAGTAGCTCTTCGCAGAAACAATAAGGCAGATTTGGCATGGATAATGTTTGAGTCCTTTAAAATGTCCACCAGGAATCTTTGACGCAGTGTTTTATAAAAAGGACACGGTAATACAAAATGAAGGGTGTCCTGCGGAGACCTATTGTCGCAGCCGCAGGCACCCTTCTTCTCAATTGTTTGCGTAAATCCAGACGGATAAGCTAAAGTGTTGTGCAACAAATTGAGCCTAAAACGAGTCATTAAAAACCTCTCATGTTGGCTGTACATTAAAAAGAGGTACGGTTCCATGCCTGCTTGATTAGAGACAAGCGAATGAGCAACTACCGAAGGTTTAATAAAGTCAAGCTCCCTCCTCCTACAATCATATTTTTCCAGTAGATGCTTTTGTACAGAGTGTCTGCAATATATGTCCACAGTTGAGGGGTCCAGGAACAACCTTTGCTGGCCAATATCCCCCAATGTATCTTTGATGTATTTCAGCCAGGGGATTTGGAACCATCTATCTTTCCGCAGGCAATCCTGGATGATCTGTCTGGACAATTCCGCATTGGGGTTTGACCAAATTTTAAGCCAGGACAGTATTGGTCTCAGTCTGATCAGGTCGGATATGTATGGGGTACCCAACTCTTCGTGTGTTATCGCTGCTGGGATGCTCAACGGAAGCTTTAACAGTTTTTTAAAGAATTTGTCTTCTCTTTGTATCTGTTGTGCATCCCTAAAACCCCACACTTCAGCTCCATAGATGGTCTTTGAAATGCTGTCCGATCTGTACAATGTCATCACCTGCTCTGGGGACCAGCGTCCCATTCGTCGGGCAAAGTTTAGTATGGCCCCATTTGCTGAGACTAGTCTCCTAGACCTCTCCTCTATCAAAGGGGCAAACTTGATCTTTTCGTCAAATAGAAGACCCAAATACGGAAATGAGTTGACTGTGTCCAAGACATGATCCCCTAGTTTGAACACAAATTTCTTATGTGGTTTCTTCCCCACTACCATAATAAAGGATTTTGTCAGGTTGACGGAGAGGTCCAAATTCCTCATAAAGTCAGAGAAGCCTTTAATTAAGAGCTGCAGACCAACTGCTGTTCGTGCAAGGAGGACCGCGTCATCAGCGTACAAAAGTACCAGCAGATGACGCAAGCCCACCTTTGGACAGTCAGTCCCCAGTGCTATCAGGGCACTCTCCAGGCCATTTATGTAGAGGGAGAACAAGAACGGCGCCAGGATACACCCCTGCCTCACCCCGCCAGAGCACGGGAAGGGATCGGTACTCACCCCCCCCCGCACTATAGCGGACCTTGGCAGTGGTGTTCCAGTGCAGCTCCCTAAGAATGTTAATAAGATCTGGGTCAATTCCCAAGTTATACATGAGTGTCCATAGTTTGGCTCTATTGACGTTATCAAAAGCCGCTGCTAAGTCCATGAACCCCATGTATATGGTCCCATCAGTCGTCTTGATGTATTTAGCCGTGAGGAGGTATAGGTTGAGTGTCTCCCCAGAGCACTCTGTTTCAAAGCGTTTCAATAAAGTTCAAAGAAAGGTGCAATGCATGTAGATCATTTTTCAAGTTATTCTTTACTTGTGCATTTTTTTGATTCTTCTCATTCTTTACAAGTATTTTAACTCATTGGCCCAATGCATTTCGGGCTGAGCCCTTCCTCGGGGGCCCTGTACAATCCTGGTCAGGCGAGTATGCCGGTCGCTCTGTGATAGAATAAAAATTATATCGAAAACAATGGTCATGAAGCTCCGTCGTGGAGTCCGGTGTAGATGTTAGCGTTCCGACGTGTTTCCGCAGCACCTCCTCGACAGTAAACTGACTGAACCTCGGCAACTCGCCGCTGAAGCTGACCGATGGGAAAGCACCCGAGTTGCCCGAAACTGGCCCAGCGAACCAAACCGAACCAACCAAGGACCCCATCGCCCCCGAGGGGGAGGAGGAGGCCAGGGTCTGGGCAGAGACGCCGTCCCGGTGGCTCCCGCCAGCAACGCCCCGCCCCCGGCCGGCAGGGGAAACCCCCGATGCGTCCAGGGTTCCGAGCCAATGTTACTTGCCACCGATGCCGGCGACCCGGCCACTACGCCAACGACCCTAATTGCCCGAAGAACCAGAACCCTATGCCCCGCCAGGTCGCTGCCGCCGCCCTGGGGGAAGAACAAACCCCAGAAGATTCTGAAGAGTACGAGGCCGACCAGCCCGAGTGGGAACCAGCCGCCATGTCCCTGGTCTGTCTAGGGGAAAGAGACATGATCCCGCGGGCTCCCCTACCCGCCAATACGCGAAAATACAGCCAGTGGGTCAACAATAATGGGCAACGGGCTGAGGCCCTCCGCGACACCGGGGCCAGTGTGACCGCAGTCCGCGCCCATCTGGTGACCCCGGAGCAGATCTTGCCGAACGTCCTTTGCCCCGTCCGGTCAGCCGTCAACTCAGAAAGCCTATGTCGGATGGCCTGCGTCCCCTTCGAGTGGGGAGGAGTGTCCGGAATGCTGAAGGTGACTGTCCGCGATGATGCCCCAGTGGACTGCCTCTTGGGGGAACGACCTCGAAAGTTCCCCCTGGGCAGCCGTCGAAAGAAAAGAGCACCTGGGGATGTTGGGCCTTCCTGAATGGGCCTGCATAACGACCCGATCCATGGCCGCCCGCGCCATCCCCGGTCCCGAAAACCTGAATGGCCAGAGCCTCCTCCCCCGATCATCCCGGAGGGAACCGCCCAAAGCGCCAATCCCCCGGAGCAGAACGAAGAAGGGCCCGTTCAACTCCAGGACCTTCCCGAACTGGCTCAGTGGCCCCACCCAGGAACAGTTCCGACAAGAGCAGAGGACCTGTCCCTCCCTCGAGGGACTCCGGCAGCAAGCCCTCGCCCAGAGCGCAGGGGACACCACAGGGGCCCACTGGATTTATTGGGACAATGACCTGCTCTACAGTGAGCAAAGAATTGCTGAGTTGGGGGCCAATCGGGTGCTGGTGGTGCCCCTCCGCTTCAGAGACTTCCTTTTGAACTTGGCACACGATGTCCCCCTTGCTGGGCACCTGGGGCAAGACAAAACATACAACCGCCTAGTAACTCACTTCTACTGGCCCAAAATGCGAAATGATGTCTCCAACCACTGCCGGGCCTGCCCCACCTGCCAGGCCAGCGGGAAGAGTGGCCGAAATATCAAAGCACCCTTGCAACCCTTTCCCGTCGTCACCACCCTGTTCGAACCGGTGGGAATAGACATTGTGGGGCCCCTAGACCCCCGGACGGCACAGGGGCACCGGTTCATCCTGGTGGACCACGCCACCCGCTACCCCGAGGCCATTCCTCTTCGGACCGTGACAGCACCAGTGGTAGGCCGAGCCCTGATGGGGATCTTCTCTCGAGTGGGCTTCCCCCGGGAAGTCGTCAGCGACAGGGGCACGAACTTTATCTCAAAGTACATGAGGTCTCTCTGGCAACAGTGCGGGGTCACCTACCGGTTCACGACCCCTTATCACCCGCAAAGAAATGGACTGGTCGAGCGGTTTAACCGCACTCTCAAGGGAATGATCACGGGCCTAGAAGAACCCCTACGTCGCCAGTGGGACGTGCTGCTCCTGTGCCTCCTCTTCGCCTATCGAGAAGTTCCCCAAAAAATCCCTCGGCTTCAGTCCCTTTGAGCTCCTGTACGGACACCCCGTCCGGGGCCCCCTCAGCCTGATCAAGGAAGGGTGGGAGATGGCCCCCCAGAAGACTCTTCCAGATGTGTATAAGTATCTCCTGACCCTCCGCAACCAGACCCGGCGATTCAGGGAACTCGCCAAAGCCAACCTGGAGGCCAGTCAGGAGAACATGAAGAAATGGTACGATCAGCATGCCTCCTCCATCGAGTTCGAACCAGGCCAGCAAGTCTGGGTGATGTCTCCAGTCTAACCCTGTGCCCTGCAGGACAAATGGACAGGACCCTTCAAGGTGATAGAGCGCAAGGGCCCTGTCACCTACTTAATAGACATGGAGTCCTCCCGGAACCCCCTGCGAGTCCTCCACGCCAACAGACTCAAACCCCACTTTGTACGTTCGGAGCTCAGCCTACTGATGGCAACAGATAGTGGGGCGGAAGAAGACTCCGAGCCCCTCCCTGACCTACTGAGGACTCGTGAGAAAGATGGCTCATGGGAAGGGGTCAGACTCTCCGATGCCTTGTCCCCGGAACAACGCAGAGACTGTCGGGCTCTCCTGCTACAATTTGCGAACCTATTCTCCCTCACCCCCGGGGTCACCCCCTGGTGCCTCCACGACGTGGACACTGGGGATAATCCACCTATTCGACACAGGGCGTACCGAGTGCCAGATCGGGTGCGCGCCTGCATCCAGAACGAAGTCACCAAAATGCTGGCCCTAGGAGTGATCGAGCCATCCGACAGCCCCTGGGCCAGCCCAGTCGTACTGGTCCCCAAGGCTGCCGCCCCGGGCGTTGCCCCCGAGCTCCGGTTCTGTGTAGACTATCGGGCCTGAACGCTGTTACCAGAACCAACGCTCACCCCATCCCCCGGGCGGATGAGCTGGTTGACCGCATGGGGGCCGCCCGCTACCTGAGCATTTTCGACCTAACAGCGGGCTACTGGCAAATCGGCCTCACCCCCAGGGCTCAAGAGCGATCCGCCTTCTCTGCCCCGGATGGCCACTACCACTTCAAAGTGATGCCCTTCGGCATGAAAAACGCTCCAGCTACCTTCCAACGACTCGTGAACCAGGTACTGGCGGGCCTCGAAGAATTCAGCGCCGCCTACTTGGACGATATCGCTGTGTACAGTCGCCACTGGGCAGACCACCTTCACCACCTCCGAGAAGTCCTGCACGCCCTCCAGCAGGCCGGCCTCACCATCAAAGCCAGCAAATGTCAGATTGGCCAGGGGTCCGTGACCTACCTCGGACACCAAGTGGGGAGCTGTCTGGTGGCCCCCCTTCAGCTCAAGATCGCTGCCATCCAGTCCTGGCAGCCACCCGTCACCCAAACCGAGGTCCGGGCCTTCCTAGGGCTCACCGGATACTACCGGCGGTTTGTAAAAGACTATGGCAGCATTGTGGGGCCCCTCACAGAACTCACATCCAAGAAAAACCCCCGAACAGTCAACTGGACTCCAGACTGTCAAGCGGCCTTCGAGAAGTTGAAGACCGCCATGTGCACCGCCCCCGTGCTCCAGGCCCCCGACTACAGCCGGGAATTCATAGTCCAGATGGACGCCTCAGATCATGGCGTTGGGGCAGTCCTCTCTCAACTCAACACTGAGGGAGTCGATCAACCAGTGGCCTTCATCAGCCCACGCCTACTGGCTCGAGAACAGCGCTGGAGCACCATCGAGCGGGAAGCCTTTGCAGTGGTATGGGCCCTCAAGAAACTCCGGCCCTACCTCTTCGGTACCCATTTCAGGGTACAGACCGACCACCGACCCCTGCAATGGCTGATGCAGATGCGGGGGGAGAGCCCAAAACTGTTGCGATGGTCCATCTCCCTGCAAGGGATGGTCTTCACTGTGGAGCATCGTCCTGGCCAGGACCACGCCAACGCGGACGGCCTGTCACGCTTTTTCCGCCTCGGCGAGGAGAGTACCCAAGAGGATGGGTGACTCTCCCTGCCTTCAGCTGGGGGGGGACGCATGTTGGACAGGCCTCGTGAAAGGCCCGCTCCCTCCCCGCCTGATAGGGCCCGGACACCGGCTCTCCCTGTGTCCCCCGAAGAACCACCCCGGCAACCCACCGAAGCAACCCGTCCCCAACGGGACGCCTGCTCCCGAACATCCCAGCATCGGCTGTCCCGGGCCTCCGTCAGCACCATTGCCCCGGCCCAGCCGCCATCTTGGACACTGCACCACGAGGCCGCGTGGCCTCAGCTCGACCCCAACCCTGGGCCTGGCCAGGCACCGACATCGAGGCACCACCATCCACCCAGGAGGTGAAGAGACCACTTGGCAGGTCAATAGGAGGGAGGAGTGTCGATGGCTCTCCCCCGTCAGGTGCCGATCGCCCCCGGTCTCCCCGGGCACTGGCTCCACCCCTCTGCTGGGTGTCTGGACTCCCTCATCCCGGACCTCCTGACCTCCCAGCGCGAGGGTCCGGACATCAACGGAGGCCAGACCTATAACTGGGGCAGCTCCAGAGCAGGAAGGCAGTTGTATCCTGGAGTCGAGAGACACCTTGAAGAACTCATCCTTGACGGACTGCTGGCGCTGCCGCAGCCTTGCCTTGCGAACTATCTCCGAAGCCTGCTGGCGCTGCCGCGGCCCTCTGCAACGTGCATCATCGTCCGGACCTGCTGGCGCTGCCGCGGGCCATCCTTGTGACCCATCGCTCTTGCCTGCTGGCGCTGCCGCGGCCCTCTGCAAAGAAATCATCATCGTAGCCTTTTGGCGCTGCCGCGGCCCTCCCTACCGAGAACCATCATCCTAGCCTGCTGGCGCTGCCGCGGCCCTCCTTGCCGAGAACGATCATCCTAGCCAGCTGGCGCTGCCGCGGCCCAACCTTTCAGATCTCCGAGCTCGAGGATTGTGAGCTTCCCTCTTGCCGCACCCGTACCGGACCGGTACCAAGACTGTCCCGCTACCCCTTACCCTACAGAGACTAGAATTGGGAGGATCCTCGTGTCCTGCCCCCACTGTATCGTTGATAACCTTGCCTCAAGAATCCTATATAAAGTGTGCAGATCGCATCCTTGTGTGGTGTCCATTTGTGGGGGGGAAGTTACCTGTCTGTACGATCGCTAGGAGACCGTCCTCACCGGAGGCCTCTCCCCCTGTACTCGGCCGACCCTCCGGGTCCCCGTCTAACATTGAGTCATGGAAGCATGGTCTGTTTATAATTTTCCAAAACTGTACATAGTCCCTGTTTTCCCCAGCCTCCCTCAGGTCTGCCCAAACTTCTTTTTGGAGAGCACTCTTTCTTATCTTTACCTGGGTTTTGTAGTTCTGTCTACAACGGGCAATTTCAGTCTTATCCCTCGGGGCCTTTTTTAAAGTCTGCTTTAGTTCTCTTAGAGCCCTTGAGCAGTTTGTATCAAACCATCTTGGAGAGGATGACTGTTTTAGGGGCGTGTTAGTTTTCAATAATCCTTCTACAATTTTGGTTAAAGATTTGAAAGCCACTACTACTTCTCTGCCCTCTATTGAAAGATCTAAGCAGGTCTCTATATGATCTTTCCCTTCGCCCACTAGTTTAGAGTAAAAATCTTGCGGATTGATCATTGACCACCTTATGCGTCTCCCTTGATCTGTTGGTTGGATTTGGGTTTCCTTGAGCACCCCTGGGTTTTTTCTAATTAGGTCTTTATAATTAATTTCTATTGAAATGGGGTTGTGATCACTAAAGGGGCTCCACTCTGTTCTTGTTTTTAGAATCTGCTCTCTAGCGCAGGCAGAGATCATTATATAATCTATTATGGACCCACCACCTCTCCCTTTGAATGTGGGTGTTGGGGATTCCCCTGCTTTAAGTGCAGCTAAATCCATAACATGGGTGAGCGCAAAGTTATCTAAGAGCTTCATCAGAGCTGTGCCCTCTTTATTGTGTGCAAAATGAGGACCCTTTTCTAGTGGGCAGGCTGACCAGTCGGCAGATATAGGAAAAAGCTTGGGGCATAGATGTCAGTTAAAATCCCCCATCAATAGGACAGTTGGTTCTGGCCGCTTCATCCTTAAATCCAATTCCTTATTTAATCTACTCTCCAGCTCTGCTAGTATGGGAAAATTCCCATCCACCGGCCCAGAGTTATAAAAATTTAGAAAAAGTAGACTCTTCCCGTGATATTGTAGTGAGACTACTTGTATATTGTCTGACATCCAGTCTGGGTGTGACCAGGTGCCATTCAAGTCTAAATCTACATATTTTACTAGGCCTCCTTTTGCTCTCCCAGAATTCGTCCCTTGGGCAGGTCTAAAAAAACACTTATAGCCCTCCAATTGACAAAGGTCCGAATCCCATGCCCATGTTTCTTGGAGCGCTATGACATGAAGGCACCTTTTGAATTCTATCCACTCCTTACTTTTTAATTTGGCGTCTAGGCCTGCAATATTCCAGGATAACACGGTCAATCCAGCCCTATTCTCTTTGCCATTAGCTGTGATAGTTTCATTTGTTCTAACCTCCCCCACTATTGGTGCATCTTTGATGTTTACATTTTTGTCCCCCTGGCTCAAGTGTGATTCTGACCTCCCGGTTTGTGTATTCTCCACACTCCCACGTTCACCCCCTATTTCTGGGCCTGAGCGTCCACTAGTCGCTAGACTTGATACAGAGTTATTTTCTAGCGAAATGAGTCAATCAATGTCCTCGAGCGATTGAATAGGGGCAAATCTGTTTCTCCACTGGGAGTAGTCTCGTGGAGGAAAGGGGTGGTCGGGATGGCTTGCTGGTCTTGGTCTATGTGTACGTTGTGGTCTTCCAAGAATCCACCCACCCTCATCATCCACACGATTGATGTTCCGACTCCTTGGGTAAAAATACCCAAGTGGGAGTGCACAAATTGTGCTGGTTTGATTCCTATTAACATTCTTTAGAATGTATTCAACCAGTCTGGTATCCCTAAAATTTGCGACTATGCAGTCCCCTCTTATGTCTTTATTTCTCCCCCCAATCCAGTTCACTCTTCTTACGTGCACTATCTCTCCTCTTTCCCCATTATTTAATGGTCTGTGAATATTCAACCACTTGGAGTTTTTAGTGAGTAATTGATAATGTGATTCTCTCTCTGTAGGCCTAATTTCTGGCACCCCTGCAAAAACTATTACAAATGGGCTGGCCTCTGGGGGTAGATCTATGTGTGGGGCGGGGCTGTTAGTGGTATAGAAGGGGTCGGAGTCTGTATAACAATGATCGTAATTCCCATCCCTCTGGGGGCGGTCTACCTGTCTCCATTGCATTAGTGGCTGTAAAGGGGGTTTTCCCATATTTTTGGGGTTCGTGCTTTGAGTGTGTCCCCCTCTTGATTTGTCATTAGAGCCCCCTCTTTGGTTTTGGACAGTTTTTGGGGCCTCGTGTATCTGGGCAATTGTGTGTTGGGTGTGACCTTGTCATGAGTGATGTAATATGTGAGGTCATAAGCAGTGCAATGCTGGGGCACAAGGTATAGCTCAGGTAACTAGAACTGCTGAATTTCTGTGGTTTTGTGTGAGAGAAATCTGAGCCTAACTATAACGTCCCTGTAATCTTTATTTTTTTCAGTGAATAAGTGAGAATGTATGTATGTATGTATGTATATGTATATATATATCCGTTTAGAACGGCCCTTTCAAAATAGCGTGCCTGGTGCAACTATCCCCAGCTGCTCCCCGTGGACTATCCCTGATATTTCACCTCCCGATCGCCGATGCTCAGTGCTACTTTTTTCCACAGAGGATTGTTAGAAATCAGGCAGAAGCAGGTATTATCTTGAAGTATTTATTTCTGGAAAAGCAGCACAGCAACTCAGCATCTGGCTGGCAGGCAGGAACAGTGGCAACTGACCTGGTGCCTAGCAGCAGTACAGGTTCTAAGAATAGTGGTGAGAACACTGAAAGATGCAATGCATTTAAAGGGACATAACATATAATGACCATAAATATATACAGAATGTAACACATCTCCCTTCCATAAGATGAAGATACAATAAGATAAAGGCCTAAGTAACATAATCAGCAAATCTAGAAGGAGGACATCTAGAGCGAGATGAAATTTTAACTCTTGAAGAGATGTCATCATTGGGTTGCAATTGTACAGAAGGCTCAGAATTATTTAGGTATGAGGGACATTTGGCAACACGTTTTATGTTCCACAATTTACCATCCTGAGTGATAACACTGTTGGTAAAGACCTTGACAATCTTCATAGGCTTACCAAACTTGTTTGAACACTTTGTGATGAAGCCAGGTTTTTTAATCCTGACCCAATCACCAATGGCAAAATTGGGTTCTTTGGTCTTCCATCTGTTGTCATACCATTCTTTAACCTTACGCTGTTTACATTCAACTTTTTGTGCAACATCTTTTAACAAATTATCTGAAAAAGAAACATTTGAACATTTGTCTTTTAACCACCATGGACAAATTGAGGAAGCTGGGTCTCGCCCTTTTAACAAACGGAAAGGACTGACTTCAGTTGTAGAATGGGGAGTTATTCTATATAACCATAATTTTTCTCTTAGCAAATTCTTCCAACTGGACCCAACTTTAATGACATCAGATACAAAACCTTTCAACACTCTGTTAAAACGTTCAACCAAACCATTTTCATGTGGTTCATAAACAGAAACCAAAGAATGTTTAATGTTGAGTTGTTTAAGAAAATTTTCCATCTCTACAGAAGTAAGTTGCACACCGTTATCAGTAACAAGCACTGACGGAGTGCCTTCCCTGGAAAATATCTCCTTGAAGAAATCTATCACAACATTGGTGGAGACAGAAGACACAAACCTGACCTCAGGCCATTTAGAGTGGTAGTCCACCAGAACCAAGGCATAGCGGGAATCAACTGAAAGACACATAAATGGACCAGAAATATCGAAAGAAATTTTCTTCCAAGGTTCACTTGGCCAGGTGGAACACTTCAAGGGAGGAACATTAACTTTTAACATTTTTTCACTTCCCATGCAAACCTCACATTCTCTTACCCTGCGATCTGCCATTCTATCGATACCAGGCCACCAAAAGTAATTCCTTATGAGACGCTTCATAGCCGACATTCCTGGATGCATATTATGTGCCAAATCCAAAATTACCTTCTGTAAACCCACAGGAGGAACACATTTGCCAGACTTGAAAATCAAATCATTTTCCAATTCTAGCTCATCCATGACAGAAAACATAGGTAAAACACTATCTGACAAATTCCTTTTGTCAGGCCAACCTTCCAAAATAAACTTCTTTATACTCTGTAAGGTAGCATCCTGTTCATAAGCAAGTTTCCAAGACTGTTCAGAAATGTCATTGAAAGAACCTGACAAAACATCTTCCAAAACCATGACAATGTCAGCATCCTCAAGTTTCCCTACACAACTACTCTTGCAAGGCATGCGAGACATAAAGTCCGCAATGACATTCTTCTTACCAGGAACGAACTCTGGAGTAAAACAGTATTCCTGCAATCTTGAAGTCAGTCTGGCTATGCGAGCAGTAGAACTCCATCCACCCCCGGTAGACAGAATATTAACAAGCGGCTTATGGTCAGTCCTCAACAGGAACTTACTGCCCCAAATATAATTGCGAAAATGTTCTATGGCCCAAACACAAGCCAACAATTCTTTTTCAATTACAGCATAACGCCGTTCCGTTTCATTGAGTGTACGTGAAGCAAAGCAAACATTCCACTCCTCCTTCCCAGCAATTTGAGATAACACAGCTCCTAACCCATACATACTGGCATCCACAGTGATTATGCACATTTTGTTTATACAAAAAGGTCTAAGGGTAGGGGCTTGTAAGATGTCAGACTTGATAAGCTCAAAAGCTGTTTGTTGTTCTTGTCCCCAAGCAAAAACAGCATTATTTCTGAGAAGTCGTCTTAGAGGTTCCATCTTAGATGCAAAGTTATATACAAATTTGCTGTAATACTCGCACATTCCTGCAAATGAAAGTAATTGTTCCTTATTCTCAGGAGGAGGTGCATTAGTAATACCATCAACATTCGATTTTTTCGGAACTACCCCATCCCCGGATAATGTATGTCCCAGATATTCCACAGAATGTTGGAACATTTTACACTTGCTAGCCTTTAATGTAAGACCATTCTCCTCCAACTTCCGACAGACACTACGTAGATGTTGTAAGTGCTCATCATGTGTGGTTGAAAAAATTAAAATGTCGTCCTGAAAACACTTTACAAAGTTATCAAAATCTCTGAACAAATTAAACATCACCCTCTGAAATACTGAAGCCGCCGAAGCTAAGCCGAACGGCATTCTGGTGTACTGGAATAAACCTTGAGGAGTAATAAATGCTGTTAAACATTTTGAGTCATCAGTTAATGGAACCTGGTGATAGGCTGATCTTAAATCCAAAGTGGAGAAAACTTTCGCCCCTTCTAGCATTGATACCACTTCATTTATATTGGGCAATGGATGACAGTCTACTATAATATTAGCATTCAAAGCTCGAAGGTCCACACACATTCTCAGACTTTTATCCGGTTTCCTAACTAAAACGATGGGCGAAACCCATTCTGCAGACTCTATAGGTTCAATAATTTTCTCTGCAACTAAATCATTAAGCATTTTCTTCAGCTCCTCTCTAACATTAATGGGAACGCCTCTCAATTTTTGTTTGAGAGGAATCACATCCTGTTTAAGTTTGATTCTGTGGGAATAATCTTTAACCATGCCCAATTTATCTGAAAACACATCTTTAAACTCTGTTTTGATTAACGTAGTTAAATTGGTTAATTTATCCTTTTCAACCAAAGCAATGTTACATACTTCTGCATTCACATCCAACATCACTGGATCCACTGCACGAGGATTGAGAGTAATCCCAAACTTCCATTGGTCTCTCCAACCCAGTACATTAATACCTTTGAGGGCTATATACAACTTGACACTTACACATCTTCCTTTGAACGTGAGATCTACAACAAAAAAACCTAACATATCAATTTTGCTTTCATTGAAACTTAAAGCACAAATATCAGGTGGTAAAATGTTCTCAAGACAGAGAACCGTACTTAATTTGATATTAAAATATTCCTTGGTGATAATTGTCCATGGAGAACCTGAATCAGCCATAAGGTCTAGTTTGATATTCAACACTTCAACTTCACATAAAGGTTTTTTTATACCAAAAGAGTCAGTGGGATCATTAACATTCGACATAGCCTCTTTCAAAAAGACCACAAAACCCTTATTATCATCACAATGGTAACCCGCACATTCACACTTACATGCCTTTGAAGATTCTTCCAGCACAGATGCCATCTTTACCTGTGTGTTCGGAACTGATCTTTTTATGTCCTTACACATGTTGGAAAAATGTCCCATCCTACCACATTTCTTACATTCTCTGTTAATAGCAGGGCAACCACCATATGAGGCTAGATGAGTTTTACTACCACATCTAAAGCATACATATGTTTTGTCAAACTTTCTTACAGTACCATGAAAATTTGTCCTGCTGGAATTAAAATTGGAACTGGGATGAGACCCTACACTTGAATGAGGCTCTGTGCGTTTGAGTGCACAGACTTCATCTACACACTCAGTTTTATGTTCAGTATGTTTTTTAACTGTACTCATCCACTTCTCAGACTGTTCTAACGATTTAGCAATGGCAATGGCTTCGGACAATTTAGGATCTCCTAACTCCCAAAGTCTTTCTTGTGTTTTCTTGTTTTTGACGTGAACAATAATTTGATCACGTAACATCTCATCACACATAGTGCCAAAATTGCAATGAATGGATAAAGACCTGAGAGCAGTAATAAAATCATCAAACGATTCAGAATCATGTTGTGCTCTAGTATAGAACTTATATCTATTTAAGGCTATATTTGTAACAGGTTTAAACCTTTTCTCTAGTCTCAATAAAGCTTCCTTGTACACATTAGTACCTTCACCCTCACCTTCAGCAGGTGGAATTTGTGGGAGAGCCCTAAAAACCATTTGTCCCTCTGATCCCAAACAGTGTAATAGAATGCTCTTCTTCCTTTCAGCTCCCATGCGTTCCCCGTCGATTGCCTTCATATAATTAATGAACTCTTCCTTCCAACGTGTCCAAGGCAAAGGAGGATCCCCTTTATTTTGTAAAAATTTGTCCGGTGGATCGAATTGCATGGCCATGACTTACAGAATGTGTTGCCTAATATATATAGGAAATCCACTAATACTAAAGAAGTTCAGCGTTGAGTAAATGAATGGCAACAGAGAAGCAAAACCTTAAAGAAAAATAGTAAATGCAGACTCATAGGAATTTAGTATTGTAGTTAAATGTAAGCTGAAAATAACATGAGTCGTAAGCGTCACCAGTTACTTTGAATCCAGTTACTTTGAATCCATCCAGAAAGTAAAATTCACGAAGCAAATCCTAAAAATAGCATAAACGCCACCACTTCACCACTTACTTGAAGTCAATCCAGAGAATGCATCGGTGAAGCAAAAAACTCGAAAATGCGGAGATTGAGTCGAAAACCAAACAAAAGTTAGCACTGATCGAGTCGGAAACTCGTTGCCGTGGTAACGGAAATACAAAATGGCCGCACGTTGTTTTAGAAGTGACGTGGGACGTTCCGTTTTCCTTGCGTCACGACGTCCTAAAGAGCAGTGTTCCTCTCGTGAAAGCGCGCATGCGCCTTGTAGCAGTTATGATTACTCACGCGGGTCGAGGAGATGACGCGAAGGAGAGCGTCTTGTTTTGCTTTAAGTTGTCCTCGAGTTCCACGATGACAGAGAGGCTCGCTCTGCGGAAGGCACGCCGAGATCAGGTAAACAAGCTCGCGCTTCAGTGTGCTGACGTTTCAAATGAAAACAGAAGTCTTAAAAGTACAAATACATATGAAAATGTATTTCTTCAGGATACAAGATAAAGGAATTACCGGATTTTCAGTGAAGTAGAAGAAAGCGTCTTCTAAAATAGTTCTTCTGGGTTCCAAGTTGCTTGAAAGTACACAAATGATTTTACTCCACGCCTGTGCTGCTTCAAAAGTTGATGGAGTAGCATTTGTTTTCTTGTTGACCCTCGTCGCCAAATTTTGTTAGAAATCAGGCAGAAGCAGGTATTATCTTGAAGTATTTATTTCTGGAAAAGCAGCACAGCAACTCAGCATCTGGCTGGCAGGCAGGAACAGTGGCAACTGACCTGGTGCCTAGCAGCAGTACAGGTTCTAAGAATAGTGGTGAGAACACTGAAAGATGCAATGCATTTAAAGGGACATAACATATAATGACCATAAATATATACAGAATGTAACAAGGATGCAGTAGTCCTTTCGGATGTCATTTCCTCCCGATGTAGCGCCATCCTTGACTTCTAGTGTCAATAGAATGAGTGTTTGGCCAACATTAGATCCGTGGCCGGTCATGGCTCTCTGTCCCATTCATGGCTGTGTTACATCTGACCCTTCCTTGGCTCTTTGTCCCCCCAACCCTTATGAATGTCCCCGTCGTACGCTGAGCCGACTGTTCCTGACTCTAGTCCCTCTTCTCTTTCTTCTAGGACAATGCTCTCTATGGCGAGCACTTGTGGTTTGAGACCAATGTGTCGGGGGATTTCTGTTACTTGGGCGAGCAGAACTGTGTGGCAAAGACTCAGGTGAGTGAAGGGGGACTTGGCGGAGGGGGACTTGGTGGGAGGGGACTTGGTTGGTTGGGGGGGGGCTTGGTGATGGTTAAAGTGTGGGTTCAATGGGGGCTGCAGGTCCTCTGAGAGTATACTCACACATTCCTGAGTGTGGACCTCTCTGCAGTTCAAGGGCGCCCTGTGGGATTGGGGTCCCAGCATGTTGCGGGCAGGGGGGGGGGGGGTCATTTGGTAGGGTACAGTTTTGCCTTGAGTTCCCTTGTATGTGGTGTTTGTAATACAGACCGGACCCAAAAGGGTGTCTGGGGCTTTACATGGATGGACGAGCCAGAACATCCCCCAGAAAGGGCTAAACTAGAGCCGAGCCAGGGTCAGGCTTGGCTCTAAGAGCCCCCACACACTTGGCACAGAACCCTTGCAGCAAACCTCATGCAAAACTCTGGTAAAGACTCCTCAGTAAAAAAAAAAGTATGTGTTTAGCATGCAGAAGTATTTCAACTTCAGAGCATTAGATGTTGAGAGGCATTTATTAAAAGTACTAGTCCCTAAACATTAATTTAAAACCATTCATGCCCCTCCCCAAATTAACGGCAATGCCCCTAGTTAACCGAAAGGCAAGTGAAATGTCAGGTTCCGTGTATGTGGCGTTGGTTTCAAGTAAAGATGCAGCAAAGTTATAGTCAAGTAAAACCTATAGAAGGGACGGTTTCATATAGCGCAAAATGCTTTTCACAGAGCTCTCAAATGTGATGGAAGCGCAGTGGAATAAGGTACTTTCATAGGGTCGCACGGTTGGTCAGCAGTGAAGCCGGGATGCCACAGCCAGGTTCCTAGATGGGAATCTCATTCTCCTGTTTCAGATCAGAGGCTGATGCCTTCGGTCGTACTTCAGGACACTGGTTAAACTCATACAGGTATTACATGTTAAATCAAGTTTCAACTAAATGCGAAGGCGGGCGGTGAAAACCACGTGGTGGCCCGGCTCGTTTTGAGCTCAAGGTTCCTAGAGATTCTTGAGCTGAGCCAGAGTATGATCCAACTGTTAATAGCAGATGACATGAAGAAGGGGTGGGTAGGTAGACCTTAAAGTGGGGCGGGGCCTACCGGTGCTCAGCATCAGCAGTAATTAACAACTGTCATTGTAGAAGGACTCTACCGAACCCTCTGTTCACGCCTTTCACTTAATAAGTGCAACACTGGTCTTCTTCTGGACAACCCCTCGGGTGATAATAGCCAGAGATGCAGTCGGTTTACAATTCAAACATTTCACTTTGTGTTGCGTGGTATATTTAGCCTATTCCCTAAGAGGATTTCCTTTTCACAGATGTTTTTATTTTTATTCAAATCTGTTGTTTCGCTTTTCATATAACAAGTGACTCCTGTATAGAACATACTGCGAGCCAGGTACATCCTAGCCCTGCTGGGGGCAGAACCCTAGGAGTGCCAGAGGAGGGTAAGGAGTCTCTGGTATGAGGGTGGCGTGGCCTCAGTAAGTGTCTGTATGTGCCCACAGTATGAGGGTGGCGTGGCCTCAGTAAGTGTCTGTATGTGCCCACAGTATGAGGGTGGTGTGGCCACAGTAAGTGTCTGTATGTGCCCACAGTATGAGGGTGGTGTGGCCTCAGTAAGTGTCTGTATGTGGCCACAGTAAGTGTCTGTATGTGCCCACAGTATGAGGGTGGCATGCCCACCGTAAGTGTCTGTATGTGCCCACAGTATGAGGGTGGCGTGGCCACAGTAAGTGTCTGTATGTGCTCACAGTATGAGGGTGGCGGGGCCACAGTAAGTGTCTGTATGTGCCCAAAGTATGAAGGTGGCGTGGCCACAGTAAGTGTCTGTATGTGCCCACAGTATGAGGGTGGCGTGGCCACAGTATGTGTCTGTATGTGCCCACAGTATGAGGGTGGTGTGGCCACAGTAAGTGTCTGTATGTGCCCACAGTATGAGGGTGGCGTGGCCTCAGCAAGTGTCTGTATGTGGCCACAGTAAGTGTCTGTATGTGCCCACAGTATGAGGGTGGCATGCCCACCGTAAGTGTCTATGTGCCCACAGTATGAGGGTGGCGTGGCCACAGTAAGTGTCTGTATGTGCCCACAGTATGAGGGTGGCGGGGCCACAGTAAGTGTCTGTATGTGCCCATAGTATGAGGGTGGCATGCCCACCGTAAGTGTCTGTATGTGCCCACGTATGAGTGTGGAGTGGCCACAGTATGTGTCTGTATGTGCCCACAGTATGAGGGTGGCAGGGCCACAGTAAGTGTCTGTATGTGCCCACAGTATGAGGGTGGCAGGGCCACAGTAAGTGTCTGTATGTGCCCACAGTATGAGGGTGGCATGCCCACCGTAAGTGTCTGTATGTGCCCACAGTATGAGGGTAGCGTGGCCACAGTAAGTGTCTGTATGTGCCCACAGTATGAGGGTGGCATGCCCACCGTAAGTGTCTATATGTGCCAACAGTATGAGGGTGGCGTGACCTCCGTAAGTGTATGCATGTGCCCACAGTATGAGGGTGGTGTGGCCACAGTATGTGTCTGTATGTGCCCACAGTATGAGGGCGGCATGGCCACAGTAAGTGTCTGTATGTGCCAGTGGTATGAGGCCAGTATGGCCTCAGTAATATTTATTTATTTATTTTATTTGAGGAGTTTAATACAGCGCGAACATGGGCCATCCGGGTATCAGAGCGCTGTAGAAACGGCAAACAAGTTCAACATTATAAGTGCAAAAAGGAACAAGCAATACATGGATAGCGATACAAACAGCAAACAAGTTGAAACAAAAAAAGCTGAAACAAGAATCAAAGTGTATACAATGTAACAGACAAATTAGCAGATTCGAGATCCAGAAATGTATACAGGAAAAACAGTCAAGCTTGGTGATTTCAGGGACTCTGCTGAAGGTATGTATTCAGCAACAGCAGTTTTACTTCGTTTTTGATGGAGGTAATTCAGGGGCTGAATCAGGTTTCCGAAGGGGTTGCGTTCTGTATTCTTGAGGCAAGACCGGGAAGGGAGAAACCCTCTTTTTTTTTCTTTTTTAACTTCTGTGGCTTCCTCAATAGAGAGTTCTTCTTAGGGGACGACTCCCACCGGATAGTTCAAGTGTTTTTTGCCAGGTGGCCTGGACTGTTCCGATGAAGAGCCTTATGTGTCAATCACACTGTCTTCAACTGAATCGTTGCTTCAAACTGGAGCAATGTGAGATACTTTAGATCTGGTTTAATGTGATCATGTTTACTGGATCCCATGACGAGCCTCGCAGCGGAGTTTAGAGTGGCCCTAAAAGAGCAGACCTGTAAGAGGGGCACCCCCATTGTCTCAGTGGGAGAGGACTAGGGATTGGACTGACAACTGAAAGTCCTTTGGGGGTAAGAAGGGTTTGATTCATCTTAGTGTTCAATTGATAATTAGCTCCTCTGGTGGTTGCACTAATGTGATGTTCCATATTCAGGTATTTGCCCAATGTTGTGCTTAATGATCTGGTGGATTCAACAACGTTAAATATGCGGTTGAGGGTTGTAAGGTGTTCGAGCCCCTCATCTATGAGGGTAGAGAGATTGTGTGGGGCAATCAGAAGAATTATTGTCTTGAGTGTTTTTAGGATAAGGTGATTGCGGGTTAACCTCGTTGGGTTTTCAGTAGGGCACAGTTAAGAGTTTTTATATTTACAGGTGAGGAAACTTTTAAATATAATTGTGTATCATCGGCGTACATTTGGTACTGTATGTTTTGAGTGTTTAAGAATTCCGGTAAGAGGTTCCATGAACAAGTTGAATAGTGCCGGTGAGAGTGAAAATCCTTAAGGGACTCCAATCGAGACCAGAGTAATTACTCTGATGTGTTGAGCTCTAATATGGAGCAATAAGCAAAACCAGCTTAACGTCCTCAGCGCGGCGCAAATTCGTGCGCTGTGCTGAACGTTCCATTGGGTTTATGGAACCATGGCGGAACGGTTCCGTCATGAGCACAGGTCAACCGACGCTCATGAAGGAACTGTTCCGTCATGAGCATCGAAGGGGTTAAGACTGGACCAGATAACCCCATCTTTTTCTCCAAAAGTTGTACCAGATAACCCCATCTTTTTCTCCAAAAGTTGTATCATGTTGCCATGTTTGACCGTAGTGATACTAAAGGGGATGATGGACGGAGCATTTGAGCAAATCAAACACTCGCCCCCAGTCAACTGATCTGGGTTTAATCCATCATCATTCTTTAGCTCACTCCACCATCACAGTTCAGACATGGCCATATGCAAATCAGCCTGGCCCTGTGCCTCATGGGAACAGTCCAGCCTGAACTGCCAAGCCATATCTTCCCTGGACCGGAAACAAGCATCCTGGGACCAGTTTTGGGTTCATAACCCTCATCAGCCAAGCTATCTTGAATCCAGTGGCAAAGTGAGCAAGGGACCCACGTCTGTCTGGGCATACCCTACCAACTTAGGGCGAACAAAGCGATACCAAAGGGGATGATAGTCCCAGATGTCACAATTCATTCAAGAGAATGACATAATTTCAGACTTCCAAACAGGATTCCATCTCGGAGGAGGCACTGAATCTTCCCTCCTTGCCACCTGGAATGACCTGAAGGATACAGTTGACCACAACGGGGTTGCTGCGCTACTCCTTTTGGACCTCTCAGCTGCCTTTGACACGTTTGACCATGACACTCTGAAACAAAGACTTTATGAAGCCGGCATAGAGGGA
The DNA here is from genome assembly GCF_964263255.1 of Lissotriton vulgaris. NCBI lineage: Eukaryota > Metazoa > Chordata > Amphibia > Caudata > Salamandridae > Lissotriton > Lissotriton vulgaris. The sequence goes on along the minus strand of NW_028248381.1, from coordinate 685,745 downwards.
ACTGCTCTAGACTGGATCTCGTCCTACCTTCGAAACAGAACCAATGTCATCCATACCCCACCTTTCTTGTCCAAACCGTACTCCTCAAAAACAGAGGTCCCTCAAGGTTCTATCATCTCACCCATGCTTTTCAACATCTATATGAAGTCATTACCAGTACTGATCAATAAATGTCACCTCACGTGCTATAACTATGCAGATGACACTCAAATACTCCTGCAACTGGAATGCCTCGAAGACATTGGAAAATCACCAATTTTCAGCTGTCTCAGAGCCGTGGATCAGTCGATGACTTGGAACCATCTCAAATTGAATGCTTCAAAAACTGAAATACTCACGTGTGGCGATTGGAAACATTACAACCCGCTTGCCGCATGCCCGAATGAATGGGATCACCACCTAAAGTATCGAAGGAAGTAAGAAACCTCAGGATGACTATGGACTCCAAGCTGTTGATGAATGCCCAGGTGGACAAACTTGCAAGATCAAGCTTTGCTACTATAAAAACGCTGCAACAAATTTTCCCTAATTTGGGATTTCCACACAAGGTCCAAGCTACCAACTCCCTTGTTCTGTCCAAACTCGATTACGCCAATAGCCTCTACCAAGGATCACCTTTAACGACCATGAAAAGACTACAACAGATTCAGAACTCGGCTGCCAGACTACTCTTGCATATCAAACCACAAGACCACATCTCCCCTGCCTTGAAAGCCCTGCATTGGTTACCGGTTGCCAGAAGATCCTCATTCAAACTGCTTTGTATCGCCCACAAAGCAATACATGAAATGGGACCGCTCTTCATCAGGAATAAAATCACTAAACACATTCAACAAAGGAACCTCCGCCCTAAAGGAGCATCTTGCATCAAAATCCAAAGATACAAGAAAAAAACCATGAGTGACACATCCTTCTCTGTTCAAGCGGCCAAATTATGGAACTCTTTACCTCCCAACATAAGGTCCACCGACAACCACCTTATCCTCAGAAAACTACTTGAAAATTGGCTCTTCCCCACATAAGCACCATACGCAAACAGAAATTTACAGCATATCCCTCTTTATATAAGCATTAGTTTTCCCTATAGATATGTACCTATCTTTGTGTATTGCTTTGTATAAACATATAAAATAATTGTTGTTGAGAGGAAAAAAAAATCAATATTAATAATAAATAAATAATAAAAATCATCTTTGGTCTACATGTAAATACTTCCATTGTGCATCTATGTACCTTCCATGTACTTGGATCTGTGTGTCTGTTACTTTTCTCCTGAAAAAGGATCTCCAATGCACTACCCTATTTCTCATCCTGTGCCTCTATCAATATCTTTAATCTACATATACATACCTCCTGTATGTATATATATACTTTCAATGTACTTATGGATCTACATATTTGTCACTTTCTTCAAATTTAGCATTTCCAATGCACTGCCCTATTTCTCAGCCTATACTTCTCTCAATATATCTTCTAGCCCAACCTTCTGCCTCATCTCAAACTTCTTTCTACTACTCTTTCCAATGCACGACCCTAACTCTCATCCTATACATCTATCACTATATATCCTCTACATCCACTCTCTCATTTATCCCAAACCCCATAACACTACTATGATCCCACAAAAAACCTTTCTAGACTCTCTTCTACTCTACCCTTCCTTGCATGATCTGACACCTTTTAAACTATACCGATCCCCTAAAACAAACCTTTCTAAACTCTTTCCTCTGACTTCTCCCCTCCAAAACTCATTTTTACTCATCCAAAAGCCTCCTGCTACTGCTAAGACCTAAAAAAAATATAAAAAAAAAATCATCCTTCACTCTTTTATCCCTCAACTATCCTTTTCAATCAAAATTAACTAATTCAACACTAATCCTTATGGGTTCCAGAGTAGCGTGCTACTTGCGCTTCAAAACCCCCTCATGGGTAGCAAGCGCTTTATAAATACAAAACTCTTTCCCTCTTCTATCCCGCTACCTACCCTTCTCTAAGCAAATAACTGAATAACCTATCCACTACTCAAATTACTTCAAAATTTAATATACTCCTTTTCAACACTAATCCTTTATGGGTTCCGGAGTGGCGCGCTACTCGCCAGAAAAGCGTTTCAACATCCATCAGGGGCAACAAGTGATATATGAATGCAAATCTTTCTTCTCCTTTTATCCCTCCGCTATCCTTCTCACTCCAAATAACTGACTAATATCCACCACTGAAATTACTTTTATATTTCACCATACTAATTCACCACTAATCCTTTATGGGTTTCCTGAATAGCGTGCTTCAGCACCCCATCAGGGGTAACAAGCGCTATATAAATACAAACCTTTTGTCCTCCTCTATCCTTCTGCTATCATTCCAAATCCAAATAACTGACTAACCTATCCAGCACTTAAAATGTACTTGCATGTTTCACTATACTAATTCAACACTAATCCTCTATGGGTCCCGGAGTAGCGTGCTACTCGCCGAAAAAGCGCTTTGATGCCTCGTCAGTGTCCGTATGTGCCGGTGGTCCGAGGACGGCGGGCCCACAGTAACTGTCCATATGTGCTGGTGGTATATGGACTGCGAGGCCTCTGTCGGGGTTAAGTGTCCATATGTGCCTGCGATATGAGTGCAGCGAGGCCTCAGACAGGCATAAATAAAATGTACATAAAAATACAGTTTGGAAAAAACAGGCATTACTATTCCTTGATAGTCTGACCAATTTGACGGCGGACAGAGGTTTTCATTTGCCAAAATACAAAAACCCCCCCAAGGGCTGGAGTGTGATATAGTGTAAATGAAAGCTATACGGGCATTCCTGCCAGAGACGAACGTCTTGTTACTCACATTTAATTGTGGGCAAATAAGATGCTGCGCCAAGTTAGGGGTGAGATGCCACGGGCCGATCTCCTTTTAGAGGGACTCTAAAGAGCTAGTTCACTTAGCAAGTGCTACGCGCCAGCGGAGACTTCAACAAGACATCTATGGGACAACCAATCCGGGTCTTGTATAGCATGGATACTTACCCATGAGGTACTCCAGGTGCTGGGAGGGGGGCTGCTGGTCACCCTTGGTGGAGGATCATTCGAAGAGCCAGGTCTTGCGGTCCTTCCTGAATTGCGTCAGTGGCTCTGATTGCCTGAGGTGGAGGGACATGGTCTTCCAGGTCTTGGCGGCGAGGTAGGAGAATGACCTTTCTCCGGTTCTGGTCTTGTGAATCCTGGGGACGGAGGCAAGTGTGAGCTGGGCGCAACAGAGTTGCCTGGCGGGTATGTGGAATGTGAGGCATTGGTTCAGGTACGCTGGCCCTTTGTTGTGTAGAGTTTTGTAGGCGTGAGTGAGGAGCTTGAAGGTGATTCTCTTGTTGACAGGGAGCCAGTGGAATTGTCTGAGGTGTCTGATGTTGCTGCATTGGAGGATGATGAGGACCAGTCTGCACCAGATTGTTATGTGCATCTGTAGGGTTTGGCTAATCACCCGTGAGAGGTTATCATGGCACTGAGTAGGGCAAGCCTGAGGGGGAGAAGTAGATTGTGCCGGTTTCATCTGGAAGAGCCCTGCCTTGAAGTCTCTTCAGAAGGAATCTATTTCGTTATCCCGCAGCCTTTTTCCCCACAGGGAATCACAATGCGGTTGTTACAACGACCGCGTTGTGATTCAGCATATCATTACTCCGCAAGTTGGAACAACGAATTGCGGAGGGGGGGCGCTGGATGTTGGAATAGTATAATTTACTATTCCAACTCAAGTCTGTGCGGACACTAGGGAAGGTGTTGGATTTTAAATCTAACACCCGCTCCGCAAGTCGTTGTTCCGACTTGCAGAGTAATGGTATGCGAAATCACAATGCGGTTGTTGTAACAACCGTGTTGTGATTCCCTGCGGGGAAAAAGTTACGGGATATACGTTGTTTACTCTTCAGAAGTCCATGAAGGAGGGGGAGGTTCTGAGGTGTTTCCGGAGGTCGTTCCAGGTCTTGGCTGCTAGGTAGGAAAAGGAGTGCCCTCCGCTTCTGGCCTTCTTGATGTGAGGGAGATCTGGTCTTGCCTGGGACACAGATCTAAACTGTCTGGTGGGTTGGTAGAAGTTGAGGCAGTGGTTCAGGTAAGCGGGACTGGTCTTGTGGAGAGCTTTGCTAATGTAGAGCATGTGCTGGAATTCCAACATCGAGGGCAAGTCCATCATCAAGGCTACATGTGATAAGAGCCTGGGTGACCGTTCGTCTAGTGTTTGGTGGGATCCACTTGAAAATCTTGCTTCGCATTCGCAGGATGTGGAAGCATGATGAGGAGATGGCGTTTAATTGTCTGCTCATGAGGAGGTTAGTGTCCAGGATGAAGTCAAAGAACTTGACGTGCTCCGCAGGGGTGGGTGGGGGGCAAGCTGGAGGGCTACCAAGAGGCATTCCAGGCTGAGTGGTTGTTGCTGAAGATTAGGACTTCAGCTTTGTCTGTGTTGAGTTAGAGGCAGTTGTTTTTCTTCCAAACAGCGACGTTACTCATGCAGTTGGTGAAGTTTGCTTCAGAGTGCTGGTTGAGTCACTGAGGGAGAGAATACGCTGTGTGTTGTCAATGTAGGATACTATCTTGATGCCGTGGTCTCTAATAATGTCCACAAGGGGTGTCATGAAGACGCTGAAGAGGGTTGGGCTGAGCGGCAATCGTTGAGGGACTCCATAGATGAGTTTCTTGGGTTCGGAGGTGTGGTGGGGGGGTAGTCTAACTTGTTGAGCTCTGTCCGAGGGGAAAGCGGATGGTGCCCTTTAACCCCAGATTCCCACGTGCCGAAGCCTTCTGATGATTACATAGATTACAATACACAAGGTCGGTTCATTTTGTTATAAGCACAGGAGATTAAGGAGCTGATTTCGATCTTGGCAGATGGGTGACTACGTCACAAAGGTGAGAGACATCTCGTCTGTCAAAATATAAATTCCATTATATCCTATGGGGTTTTTATTTTGGCGGACAGGATATCCGTCTCCGTTGTGACAGAGTAACTCGTCCACTGAGATCTAAATCGGGCCCTTAGTGATTTGCTCAGAATGAAAATGTGTTGAGCCACCCCTGACACTATTACATGGGTCCCTTGAACCGAAGTCAGCAGCTCTGGCTGTTAGCCAACATCTGCCTTTCTCAATTATAGGAGAAACGCATACACATAGGGTGCATATCATCTCTTGAAATGGCTTTGTGAAATAAAAGAAAAAAGAGAAAGAAACTGCAGCAATAAATACAAGAAGGTTCATCCGGAGTCATGTTTGGGAATACTTGCTAGGGTTTGTTTTAAAACTGGACATAAGAACATTGTTCAGCCCCTTCCCACTGGTGCACAAACAGGGCTAATTCTATAAATATTTCTCACGCATACACCAGAACGTTTGCAACCTATTAAAAATTGGCTTGTGACTCAGTTTGAACAATACTGGTCTAGAAGATGATGAAGCAGTGGACCAAGTTTTGAAAAAGCCCAGTGCACAAGGAAAATGCATGAAGCCTGCAAGCAGGCATGAAATATATTAGATTTGCAGGACTGTTCCAAACAATTTGATATAACAACCCCTCATCCATCTCGCTCTCTCCTCCTGCCGCCCTACCAGAACTTGCAATAGGTCCTTGCATCTAGAGCCACTCCCCTGCCGACGTAGCTTGTTGCGTCACCCCATTGGACAGCGTCAGGTGTTGTTTGATAGCTCTGGGTTCAGAAAGCGAGTGATGACCTAGTAGAGGTTTGAATGAGTCCCAGTGGAACTTCAAGTCATGTTTGAGAACCAGATGAGATTTCTTGTTATTGATTAGGAAACAACCAAGTTCCAAAATTCACCCTATCTCTGTGTGCTCCTGAACAGTAGTTTTCGATACTGATTCAAGTATCTCATCACTCAGAAAACCATAGACTAAAACTCCCCTGGTTGAAGAGAATAGCCACGTGCGGTCATAGAACATTCAAAAGACCCTTTGTGAGAATGTCCAGCTGAATGGAAGCTGTCAGGACCACCAATGATGTCCCTTGAGCAAGAATCTCCGAAACTTCAGATAAGGGGACATGAGGTGACATGGCGATACAGATTTGGGAACATAGTGTATTATTGGGGTACTGATGAGGTGAAAGTGTGCTTAGGGGGAACTGATAAGGGTGCATAGTGTATTATGGACTTACTAATGAGGGGGACATAGTGTATTATGGAGGTACTGATGAGGGGGACATGGTGTATTAAGGAAGTGCTGATGAGGGGCACATAGTGTATTATGGAGATGCTGATGAGGGGGACGCAGTGTATTATGGAGGTACTGATGGGGGGACAAAGTGCAATATGGAAGTACTGATGAGGGGCACATAGTCTATTCTGGTGGTACTGTTTAAGGGTAGGCGGAGTTGCGCTACAAGGATTTCCTCAGAGTTGCAGAAAAACTCCCTGGAATTCCGCAAGCGGGCAGAGTTGCTTCACTCGCCCACCCCTAATTAATACTACTTTGGGCGATCTACAATAATCCAGATTGTCACATTTATAGGAGTGTGATGGTTAATCGATAGTGTTTGGACGACCACTCGCAGTGCTAAAATGGGCATATTAAATTAAGCACTTACTCTACGGTCATTGGGAAGTTGAAATCCATGGTACATTCAGCCACCTCAGCTGTCCCATTTTTTGTGTGCTCTCTGTCATAACATCCATTCACACAAGTCACTGCCCAGAAACATTGTCTGTGCATGTTGAGTAGTCGATAGAGGGTGTGACCTTTAAACACAAAATCTGTCCATTGCATTAAATTCTCTAACATACCATAAGGCGACCTTGAAGGAAGCAACAATTATGTATGTTAAATTGTTTGCATCTGTTTTCCTGTGTGTGAAGCATTGAAAGAGCCAAACACTAGCTGCTGGTTTATAAGAATACAGAGTGTAAAGGGTACTCATGCTCCGGGTTATGTGGGGGGGCGGCCGGTGCTTTCCTCTGCCTCGGCTCCAGTCTCCTAAGTGAAGATGATTCTGCACTGTCTGTCGAAGGCATTAACTCGACCCCTGACTGTCATTGCACCAAGGATTCACAGAGGGGCTCTCAACACCAACCTGGCCGCCATTTATGAAACTTTGGGTGGCCCCCCTCATGGCACTTCACCCACTCCACACAACCAAATCAGCTCACGCCAACGACGCCAAGTTCCATTGCCACAGGTGACCAACAGGGAAGGCAAATGCAACCCCGGCCCCCGACATGACAGGGAAAACCCCAGCATTACAGACATGGGAGGCAATGGAGAAAGCGCTGGCAGTGTGGCACCACTTACGGCAGAGTGGCTGTTCCTCCCCACACACCTGCGGTGTCTGCACCAGCAAGCACGACAGCCATCGTCCATGCCAAAAAGGGGGTCTTAATTTCCTACCCTTGCCGAACAGTCTCCCCAGGGCACCCACATCCGCCTCCCCTCCTCTTCCTCTCTTCTTCCTGCCCTCAGCAGAACCTCAGCTCCAGCACATCCCAGCACCGCTCCCATGTCAGTACGTGACAGGCGACGCCAGATGCACCGCCCCCAGTCAGACAGTGTCACCGAAGGAGTCTCTGTGTTCCAAGCCATACTCTGACCTCCCACTGCAACCTCTACGGGATGCAGCTCCTACTCAATGGTGGGTGCTAGAGCAGTGCTAGTGGCAAGCTCCGCTGCGGAATCGGAGTTTCTGCTGAACTCCGTATTCCGAGCGGTGCGCGGAATAGCAAACAATCAGCATACTCTGTCCATGTAGCGGAGTCAACCGCCCACGCTTACTACCGTTGAGGGTGACCCAGTGCGACATGGAGGTACTGATGAGGGGGACAAAGCGTGTTACGGAGGACATGATGAGGGTACTTGGTGTATTAAGGCGGTACTAATGAGGGTATTATGGTGGTAATGGATAGGGGGACATAGTTATTTCACCTCTTGAATTATTTCATAATAACCAGTTCCATGCTGTCAGATATTTACAAGTGCAGAGTTCAGTTATTTTATATGTTGAATTATTGTTTCATGGCATTGCAGGATGGCTAAGCTGCATGCCATCAGATAGTTACAAGTGCACAATTCAGTTCATTTACCTGTAGAATTTTTGTCTCTAGCAGCAGAAGTCTGTTGCCCGACGGAAGTGCGCGGCCTGCAAGATCGTGGTGCACACGCCGTGCATTGAACAGCTGGAGAAGGTGAGTACCGCACTTGTGTACATGTTGTGGTGAGACCCGGAGTCTGTGTTCTGATGGAGAGCCGTGTCAACCCTTCCCTGCTTTGTATCAGCCAGGGAGAGTTGGGCAGCTGAGAAGGTGATACTGCCCAAGTGCCCTGGCTGAGGGTCCGACCAGGACCGCGAGCCGCCTCTGTGTGTCCATGGTGGTGGCGATTGACAGGCATGGCCAAGCTACACGTGACTTGAGATGCAGTCAATAAACGAGGTCTAATGGCACATGTTCAGACCAATATTTATTTAAAAAGAAATGGCTTTTAAATTCACAAAGTAAATTAAATGCAAGCTGCAAAACCAGGTTTGAGCAGACCCAAATGTCTGAGATGTGGCCATGAAAGAGCGTGGAGATGAGAGAAAATCAAGAGCAGAAGACCCAATGTAGGACAAAGCGCACTATTCTTTAATGTCCTGCATGCTTTCCTCTTGTTTAGTGTTTGTAACCTGTGGTTCTTCTCAAGGCGATGAATCACGGTGCCTTGTACGGTTCCTGAAGCGTCTTGGCTTCTGCCTGCCTGAGATTCCTCAGGGCACTGACTGCTGTGTTACAGAGTAGATTGTGGCTCGCGTTCCTGTTGCCTGGGCTAGCGGTCACTGGCTTGCAGGTGGCACCGGGTGAAGGGGCATCGAGGTGTGAGAGGAGGTCCGTTTGCTTCTCCATACATGGATCCCTGCAGTCTAGACTAGAGTTAACTCTGAATTCTGTGCTGCGGAGATCCAGGCGGGTAGAAATATTATTATTTCACTGTTTATTGTCCTGGACAGACTGTCCAGGCCATCCTGACAAGGCCCCTGATAGACCAGGGTCCCAGAGGAATAACAGCCCTCAGTGCTCTGAAGGTAGGGAATAAAACCTATGACCTACCTCTGAGTAGTCGGTGTCTGGAGGCAGCACTGAGATCCCTCACATCTTGTGTCGGTTATCTGACCTGCAGTAGACCGCAGCAGATGAATCGAGTAAGGGGCCTCCTGGAATGTTAAATTCATTCGTAAGAATTGATCCCAAACTGTGGACCAACGTTTGGGAAATGGTGCAGTGTTGCAAGTCTGACCAATGTACCGACTAGATCAGTTCACAAAATACAGAAATGCAGTGAGGTTGCAGAATGACCTGCAGAATCGATAGTCATTAGATAAGTCACAATTTGCAAACCCTGTGATTGCCTGCAATCAAAGGGGTGGTGGCCAGAAAGAGGATCCTTAAAAGAACCAGAGCTGCTTTTACAAAAGAAAATCCATTTTGGAAAACTTCAGGGGGAGATGACACTGGTCCCCCGGACCACTGCCTTCTACCTCCCCCCTTACAAGATTGCCAACACTATTCCCGAAGGAGATTGCTCTGCAAATCAGAAATTTTAACAAGGGTATCCTTTTCTTGTCCCTCATATTTGTCATTCATTAAGAATCGCAAAAGTCCTTTTGAGAGCTGGAAATAATATTCTGACTTGTAAATAGTCTGTTGTTTAGAAAGGAAAGGCATTTTGTAATCACAAACTATGTAATTTGTGAATCTCCGGGTTTCGACCGCAAAAGGAATATATATATAATTTGCAGGGATCTAAAAACCTGAAACTCTTTGCAGCTGAAGATGGACCCCTGGTTTTGTTCCCAGAAGTAAAACATGTTCTTATAATGAATGATATTCTCTGTGGAGTCCCTTCTTAAAAACAGAATGCCGTATATACCGCTGAAATCTACTGAGATCCCATGTCCAATAGTTTTCCAAAGTCCACAAGAGAGTATTTAAATGAGGTAAACAATCTATTTTACTTAAACACTTGGAGCACTGAATAGAAAATAAAAATAATAAGGTTAAGGTCTTCCACTTGGATTAATGATTTTTACTTTAAATCTTTCAAGATTTGTAGACCTGTTTAGACCCAATCTGGAAAAAAATTATATTGGCCTGTGTGAGGACAAGTTACAAACTCCTCTCTCTTGGAAGTCTTCACGAGGTCATCAACACATTTTTAACAAAATCCCAGTATTCCACCTACAATGAATGCGAATCCCTGTCAGCACATCTGGGTTGCGTACTCTCTAGGTTCAGGTGCAGCAGCAGACAGATGTTCCTCACAATCTCATTGATGCCTTGAGGTGGATGGGTGACTGTCCTTGTGAACCTGACTGCTGTGCTTTGTACTTTCCTCTGCTTCAGAGATAGAACATACACTTTTTGTTTAATAATAGTGGGTGCGTAGAGGCAACATTTTTCAATTGCTGAACAGTTGTGTCTTTTTTTTGTCTGGTCCTACAGATAAACTTCCGATGCAAGCCATCGTTCAGGGAATCTGGATCTCGGAATCTACGTGAGGTAAGCGGGAAGGGCTGCGGTGGGGTCTCTGGTCTGTGTGTGAAAGTGCAGAAGTCCTGGTGGGTGATGTTGGCTGGTTAGACAATGGGAGAAGGGGAGAAGGTTTTGGGGCACTTGAAGCAGAAATTCATCAAGTGGACCTTATGGTGCCAGACACTGCATGGTATCCAAAAGGGCTGCAGAACCGATACAGATGGGGGCAAAGAACACACTCCCTTTGCCTCCATCTCTGTGCCTACCATAAGAAGTGAAGCACGGCAACTGATGTGCCAAGTTCTGGATGCACCCTAAGAAGGTACAAGCTACTTCCACTCAGCCGGTCCTAGTGTTGCTGAAAGGTGGAGAGTGTACAAATAGAAACGAATTAGAAGAAAGTGCTCCATGATTTTGTTGGCGTGAAACTCACAAGGGCATCATTCTGTTGACCACCTGTCGAGCACACATGATAAAATCCTTGCTGCTAATGGTCGTGCCAATCTGGACTGCCCAGCCCTTTAGAAGAGGTTCCTGCATGAGGACTGGTGTCTCATCGAGGCTGCTAGGGCACCAGGGTTACCAAGGTACAGAAACACTTTCAAAGTGCTCAGAAATGTTTTTCATCCAACAGGTCTTGATGCTAGCGTTATTGTTCCAAGTAGGAAGGCTTATGGACTGTCAAGTTTTTAACTACGCGGATCACACCCAACTTATTCTGCAGATCGATCACTCCCTGCATGCCCACACCTGGGTGCAAAATATTTTTAGACACACTGTGAGTTGGATTACAGCCAACTCGTTAAAAGTCAATCCGGATAAAACGGAGGTCCTTATAATCTCCTCCGGAGGCAACCCCTGGAATGATCTTTTCTGGCCAAAAGAGCTCGGCACCGCTCCTACGCCAGTTCCCTTTGTAAAAAGCCTGGGCATCAAGATTGATGCCAACCTCTCCATGACCAATCAAGTTGCTACTGTGGCTGGCAACTGTCTGGGCTTGATGAGACTGTTGCGGAAACTTGCCCCCCTTCTCTCACCCACCACTCTACAGATGATCGTGTCGGCCACAATTGTGTCCAGGCTAGACTATGGCAATGCCTTATATATTGGTCTCCCTGAGAAACGAATCCACAAGCTGCAGGTGGCCATGAATGATGCAGCCAGGCTGATTTTTAGGCTCCCCAGAAGGGCTCATGCTACCCCTCTGCTTCACAGGTTGCACTGGCTTCCGGTCAGACAGAGAGCAAAGTTCAAGGGCCTCTGCATTGCCCATGAATCCATTTCCATCCAGGCCCCAGACAACACCAAGGAACACCTGTTGAACTATGTGCCGGGACGCACACTTCCATTGTCCCAGGCAGGCCTCCTGGCCTACTCATGGGTCAAAACTGCATCTAAAGGTGGCAGAGCTTTCTCTGTTTTAATTCCCCAGCTCTGGACCAATTGCCTGAGAACCTCTGCAAGGAACCCGCCCTTCTTCCTTTTAGGAAACGCCTCAAGACTCACCGTTTTAGGGAGGCTCTGGACACAGTCTAACTCCCCTGCTTAGGTGCTTATCGGGGATGGCATATGGATTTGGAGTTTTTTCAACAAGCGCTAAGAGACCTGCAGGTATTTATGCGCTATATAAAGTGTAGTTAACATATGGTGGTATTTCCACCAATCAACTGTGGACAATGACTGAACCGTCCCTCTGATACTCAGAGTGCAGGTGAGCATGGAAGTGTGCTCGGAGCTGTTCATAATTTACCCCTGCAGTGCTGACTTGTTCCCTCTCACTTTACCCTGCCTTAAGTACAAAACACAAGACTGCCTCTCCTGTCTAATTACACCCTAAACACCCCACCACCACCATTCAGGGTAGGGCTGAAGACTTCACCTACCCTCAGCCTGCTAAACCAGCTTTGCTCGTCAGCGGTCCCTCTCAGCGCTTCAGCAGAGACCGGACCATCCACCTTCGGACAAGTGGAGGAGTCCTGGTCCTCACTCCATGATGTTGTGGAGTTGTGATCTCTGAGTACAAACGTCTGAGCATTCTTGAGGGCAGAGCCACGTTGGAGCCGCTCAGGAGATCTTCCTCTGCACAGAGCACTGGTGTAGAAGCGCCAGTGCATGGTTAGGCCAACCAAAGGGATCGCTTTAACCTTGGGTTAGGGAAAGCAGCTTCCTAGTGGGAAAGGATAGTTGTGGTGGTATGTGTGTGTGTGTATGTGGGTGTGTGTGTGTGTGTGTTTGTGCCATATACCTAACTGCCTTTCTCATGTTCTTATTCTGCGTCTCGCTCCCCTTTACCTGTTGCTTCTCTACACTGACCACAACCACATTCTTTCTTTCTTTCTTGCAGCCGATTTTTGTCCGGCATCACTGGGTCCACCGCAGACGCCAGGAAGGGAAGTGCCGGCAGTGCGGGAAGGTAAGGGCAGCAGACAGCCTCTTTCAGGGGCTAGGGTTGCACTGTTCCGCAAATGTGCAGACGTGTCACTGTCACAATTACCCCAGGGAGTGTCGAGGCACTGTCTTTGAATGGTAGAGACATTTTTTTAGATGTCCTTAACTCTACGGTCATTGATTAGTGCTTCTGTAGTAGATTCTATAGGTTGCAGTGGTACTTGGAGACCGTTTGAAAGCAATTGAACTAGTCTTTCCCTACACAAACGGATTGACTCTTCCTGTTTAGCTGTCTTCTTAAACATCTGGAGAATAGCCCATTCCATGTGGGGCTCACAGACTCCACAATCTGCTCACTTATATAAGTGCCTGCTCTCTCATTCCTCTACATGGTAAGTTATTCCCTCACTCCCACGCAATATTACTAGTCTCTTGCTCTGGATGAGGGAGAGGGTGAAGAATCCACCAAAAACCAGGAGGTCTGCCATCAGCGCCTCCGGTGGTTTGGTTGCGGAAGACGTCCCATCAAAAGGGACTTTTCCACCAAGAAGGGATCGAGTGATTTCTTCCATCAAGAGTACAGAGCAAGAGACTAGGAACGTGACCTAGGATGTAGCAAACCTGATCTATTGTGAGAGCCGGGCCATGCTTGAGCAGGAGGGCTACTCTGCTGGTTTCAGTGGGGCTCAATGCGTGGGACCGGAGTGGGACAAATGTGAGCAAAGCCTCTTGGTATTTGACGATAAGAGCCATGTCTCTTGAATCGCAGCTATATCTTCATCTTTACTATGGGGCCATTTTAGAAGTGCCCTCACCTCATTAGCAAATTCAGCCCTTGTATATTTAAAGAAACTATGTATGGGGTGTGCATCTTTTATGAAGGAGAAGTTGTGTTTTTTATTTATTTATTTTAGAGCTTGGCGGACCATCCTTCTGCTCGCCAGTATGTCCATGGCCCCTTTGAGAGCAGTTGGCACCCATACCATGCCCGCATGTTTCCGTTGGGCACACCTTGGACAATTAAAAGGAATATAGGATAGATATAACCTTACAAGAACTCAACAATATAAAAACATAACCATAAACAGATGAATAGACTGTACCAAACAGCTGATTACCAGACATCAGCTGTGATATGGGGGCAGCTCGTGAGGCTGTGCCGGGGCCACACCCATCCAAGTCTGTGTGGGCAGGCTTGTGAAGGCTGGGGAGTGACCCCTGTAAGGGACGCCAAGGTTCATATTCAGTCCGCCTCGGAGTATGGTCAGCTCAACCCTTCAATGCATCAACAGTGGGACCGGGAGAAATCCCCAGAGGAGGTGGAGTCATATAGTCTTGTTAATCACAGTTGTCCACATGAGGTAGTTCAAGTCTGTTATCACCACTTCGTGCCGCTTTCTTGGACATCATGCGTGCTTTATTCAAAAAAAGATTGTTGACATCCAACCATCTCTGTGATGCTGGGGGTGTCTGACAACATCTCGCTGTCTTCAGCAGGAGGGCTAGATGAAGTTGACCCTGGGCAACATCTGGTGTCCATTCGGCAACTTGATTATTGTTGACGGTAAACAGGAGTTGCAGTGTGATATAGGATTTTCTTGTCTCACAAGTGCCAGGATGTCTCTGAAATTGTGTCTTTTGGCCACCGTGTGAAATGAGATATCTTGAAGGCGATGGAGTCCACTTTCCTGGCGTTTTCATTATTTCCTCTTTAACTTGATGGAAGGGGACTCTGGTAAGTATGTCTGGCATGAGGCGATTTTGTTGTGGAAAATACACGAGTGCTGCATTAGATATTGTGGCGTTTCTGCCTCTGATCCTGGAGCAAAAGAAGGGGGGGGGCAGTCCCTCTACTTCTCAAGGGCTAGTAAATAGGAGAAGAAAACAGATGAGAAGCAGTGACAGGTACAAATAGTTTTAGTTCTAATAATTACATTAATTCATCATTCACACAGCTTGAATCTTTTAAGATCTTTCTTTTATTGGATCTCTCAAGTATTCATATTTCATCCAGAATAAAATAGTTACTTTAAATCGTGATACATTAAACATAAAACATACAATGTTGCTATATACAAAGATTCAACAAAATAGGACAAGACACCACAAAACTCAAAATAGAATCAAATCTCATGCTTATAGAGAACTCCTATCTTCCAGGTATCTATTTGTGGGACGTTGTGCATAAAATTCTTGTACAATGACTCTGAATGATAGTTTCTTGGGTCAGTGTGTATTTACAAGCAAAATATTTAGATCTTAACAAGACACGCAGTGTGTTTAGTACATTCAATTATCCAGGCCTTACAGAGACTTCCGAATTATGGCATTGATGCGTTTCAGCCTTTAGAATATTGGCTTCTTCAGCACGTAATAAAAGTAGGAGCACACAAGAATCTCAATCTTGCACCAGGTCGAACACAAGAATCCACATCCACAGCTATAGTGAGACCGAAATGAATTTCAAGGCCTATCTGGTGCAAAACAATCCTAGTATTGCAGCGTGTTCGATATGCCTAGTTCCACCCTAAATTGTGGAAAAACATTTGCAAGTCAGCTGTAGTCCAGAGCAGTGGATGCAAGGGAGATATAAAGGTCCGCTCCTTCTGCAGCCGTCCCTGATAATCCTGGCTGTCCGCGCTATCGGCAAGAGAGTCCGGTTTCGGCAAATCGGGTGCAGCAAGGCACCTCCGGTTCCTTCGTGTCCTGCCTGTGAACCTAACATTATTTCAGCAGGAACAGTTTTCGTGGTCCTCCAAGGCATCTGTCGGGGCCAAGTGGCAAGACTGCAGCATAGCCACCTGTGTTGCAAGGTTGTCATGTTCTTGTTTCTGTTGCACCACTGTTTCCTCCACCTTCTTTCCCAAATGGTTTGGTTCAGTGAACACTTTGGTGAAGTCTAAGCGGATTGCAGTAAGGTCGTTCTTCATTTCCTGGTGGTGCAATTGGATGGCTGCCCTCGTTGAAGGTGAGGAGAGATCCGTCTCAGTCCCCCCCCAGTGAGGCCTCTCCGTCAGCCGCATCCGGACCGCCTTGTTTAGCTGTTTTGGGGGTGATCCGCATGTCTGTGATAGTGGGAGTTTGGATACTAGCTGGGAGGACCAGCTCAAGAGCATCGTTGCAAACACTGTTGTATTCAAGGGATAGGACCCTTGAGTCGTGTACTGCGTGGAATGAGTGAGGGCGGTAACTCTAGGGTGCGGCGCATAGGCTTGGCGCAGGACAGTCCGGTGTTCTTAGCTCGCAGTAGAGTCAGGAGCAGGAGTGCTGAGCAAGCCAATGCGAGCCAGGCCCAATCCGGGTAGTCCCAACAGCCTCGACCTCCAGCAATCCTACAGGGCAAGCTAAGGCACTCATGCCCGGCCGCTCACCACAAACCCCACTGCTGTATGCCTGGCGGCCATCTTCTATGCTGTGTCACGGACGGCTTACACGCGTGTATGTCTACTCCTGCCACAGTGCTCTGTTCACTGAAGCTCGGGTCCCTGCCATTGCGGGCAGCTTCTGCTGTTACCTTCCTCACCCAGAGCACCGCTCCAGCAGAAATAATGGGATTTCTTGGGGGCCTCAGAGCTCAGGTGAGGTACGCCATCTTGGGTCTCCACCCTGTCCGCACCGCCCATCAAACTACTTTTAAAAAGGGGGGAAAGGGCTTTAGCCCATCCAGTAAAGAAGACCGCGCTAAAACAAGGGTTTTAAAAGTAAAAATGATTGTCCGTTTTATCTTAAGCAGTGATGTCAGTCAGTTTTCTCAAACACTGGAACCTCGCTGTTCTCTCCAAAGAAGTAAAGGCCCAAGCTAGCACCATCTGCCTGCTTATCCATGCCACTTGTGGCTCTCAGTCCTGTTGAAGAGGCAAGCTGACCCATAGTGCAGGAAGAACTGTAGCTTCCAGAGACCTTCTCCGAGCATCACTAGATGCAACCAATGCTCTTGGTCTTAGACCACTACACAAATGCAACGTTCAACTGCAGAATGGCCCAAAAGGATTTAGTAGGAGTCGAGTTTTGAGTGTTTTTGGTGTGGTTTTTTTTTTTTTAGTGGGAATACATTCCTTAGATGAGTGATTCTCTATACCCTGAGATACTGAACTGAAAGGGAATGCTGGAATAGTATTCACTTTCTCACTTAATATTCTGGAATTTTATGGCATAGCAAGAGATCAATTTCAATTTCAGACCCTATACATGAGTTTATTGCAGATATTTGTATGGCTCAACCCTCACCACTGAGGATGCAAACCCCTTCAGAGCAGCCAGTGATCCAATCTATCATAGCTCTAACTTAACAAGGGAGCAAACATTACTTTAAAAGATCTGCAGGTTTTGTTAACTCGCGTGCTCACAGCACTCGGGTGAATACATTCCACTAGTTCGCTCCTGCTGAGATCCCTAGCAGTAATGTGTTAACAATCCATAGCAATCCAGGCTCCGAGGAGACGTTTTCCATGACTCCAGTGAGTACCTCCCAGTTAAGCATGGGCGGAAAATCCGTTCCGCTCGCGGATTATGCGGATTTTCGGTAAATTCGCGATCCGCGAACGCTCGCAAATTTACCAAAAATTCGCACGCAGCCGATTTTTTTTTTTTCTTGGTGGTACAATTTTGCGGCGTAAGTTCGCAATTGCGAACATGTAGGTGCGGCGGGCAGCAACAATCTCGCACTCGCGAAATTACAACATTTGCAATTCTGCACAAGAAATCCACTAGCAAGCAGCATAGACCTTCTGAAAATTATGATTTTTATCAGAATAACTCCTCAGGTTGACATTCGCCTGCCCTTTTTTGGATTTGAGGCCTTTTGACTTTCTTTGGATCACTTTTGGATTAGAAATCAACTTTCACAAGTAAGTTTGTTTGGGGCATTACATTTGCTGTTCTGCAGAAAAACGAGTTTTGCTAAACTGAAAGCACTCAGCAGGTGCAAAAGTTCAAATTCATCATTAGTAACCATTCCCTGTAGTGCTTCCTGACTGGGGCCCCTCCAGAGTTCAGTTGCTAGTTGCAACAATTGTATGACCCTGCTCTGACCCTCACAGCCGGATCATAGAATAGCTACAAGTAGGCCACAAAGGTCTTGGGAAAAAAAATTGCACTGCAACAGAAAGCAAATTACAGATAAGGAAGGAGATGCCAGACTGGAATTTTAAAACAGTGACACATTAATAAATCAACCCCAAATGAACTCATGTCAGTTGAAGCAGGGCAGGTGTGCTTCCTTTTTCCCCCCATAATCTACAGTGATGATGATGTACCAGAGGGTGGCATTGATGTACCAGAGGGTGGCATGGGTGAAACAGAGGGTGGCAGTGTTGAAACAGAGGGTGCTGTGAACCTGTGATGATGAACCAGACGTAGAAACAACATAGTCTCGACCGTTGCGTGCCGACAAGTAAGTTCGCAATTGCGAACTGGTACAAAATCCTCGCAAACTGGCAGAAACCCTTGCGAACACTATAAACACAAAAAAATACGCGAGAATTTGCGGATTTTGCGGATTGC
This sequence comes from Lissotriton vulgaris, assembly GCF_964263255.1. Classification (NCBI taxonomy): domain Eukaryota; kingdom Metazoa; phylum Chordata; class Amphibia; order Caudata; family Salamandridae; genus Lissotriton; species Lissotriton vulgaris. The sequence continues at coordinate 667,366 of NW_028248381.1, read as the reverse complement.
GAGTTCGCAAATACGCAAATTCGCGAACGCCAGATTCGCAAAATTCGCCCATGCTTAATCCCAGTAGTGTTTGAGTACATTCCAGAAGTTCGCTCCTCCCAGGACTCCAATCAGGAGGTGGCCCCCACATGGTCCAATAGGGAGTCTCCGAGACCTCCACTGAGGTCAAAAGGCAAGTCAAGGTATAGGCATGAACGTTGACTCATTCCTAAATGAGAGGAGTTGATGAACCTTCAGTCACCCACCGAAGGGGGCGCCTCGTAGAGTTCCTCTTTAGGTGAATGTATGGTTGCCTCTTGAGTGAAGGCAAGCGATGCCCTGTGACCAGTACTGACTGCACACCTGTGTACTTTCAGCTGTGGTATCTTCACATATTGAGTGATGACATAGGTATAGTGTGCCAGTAACACTACTACATGCTCAGGACATTTTATTACATCTCTACTACTTGCCCAAACCAGGTCATTATACTTGTGGTACCAGCCCACATGTGGTAGCACACATCAAGGTAAAACGGTGACCAATACTTTATTGTCGGCTTACTCGTCACAGCAGTAACATACAGTAGCACGTCTTCACGGCTCCTCCTCCAGCAACACTCCCCCACAGTATCAATGCTCTTAGCATGACTGGCGATGAAGCGCAGGATGAACCAGAACACAAGCCCATCACACCATAGTGTGTGATTACAGCTGTACTACCTGCACACACTGTGTGATTACAGCTGTACTACCTGCACACACTGTGTGATTACAGCTGTACTACCTGCACACAGTGTGATTACAGCTGTACTACCTGCACACACTGTGTGATTACAGCTGTACTACCTGCACACACACTGTGGTTACAGCTGTACTACCTACACACTGTGTGATTACAGCTGTACTACCTGCACACACTGTGTGATTACAGCTGTACTACCTGCACACACTGTGTCATTACCGCTGTACTACCAGCACATACACTGTGATTACAGCTGTACTACCTGCAGATACTGTGTGATTACAGCTGTACTACCTGCACACACACTGTGATTACAGCTGTACTCAGTACAATGTGTTCCAGTTGCAGATCTGTCCACTCACCATCTAATTGCAGATGTCCTACCTGCCTGAGGTGTAAGGACTGGGAGCAGCTCTGCAGTGTGCACAGATGTGACTGCAGCTGGCATTCTGCATGCAGCATAGGCACTGCACTATGTGAGGAAGGTGCAGTGGAAGCACATCTGGGAGCTGGTACATCAGAGTACTACAAACCCCAAGAATCCGCTTCTGTAAACTAGGAATACCTGAAAGACCAAGTATTGATAAACAGCGTTTGAGGTCTGGAAATAGTGAGTAACATAACACAGACCCGCCTGGCAACTTCTGTAAAATAGAAGTACAAACAAAAAGATTGCTGCTCCGCGTCTATAAACTAAGAATACAAGGAAATAGAAGATTGCTGCCAATCAGCGTCTATAAACCAGGAATACCAGGAGAAGATTGCTGCCAAGCAGCGTCTATAAACTAGGAATACCAGGAAACAGAAGATTGCTGCCGAGCAGCGTCTGTAAACCAGGAATACCAGGAGAAGATTGCTGCCAAGCAGCGTCTATAAACTAGGAATACCAGGAAACGGAAGATTGCTGCCGAGCAGCGTCTATAAACCAGGAATACCAGGAGAAGATTGCTGCCAAGCAGCGTCTATAAACAAGGAATACCAGGAGAAGATTGCTGCCAAGCAACGTCTATAAACCAGGAATACCAGGAGAAGATTGCTGCCAAGCAGCGTCTATAAACCAGGAATACCAGGAGAAGATTGCTGCCAAGCGGCGTCTATAAACCAGGAATACCCGGAGAAGATTGCGTCCGAGCAGCGTCTATAAACCAGGAATACCAGGAGAAGATTGCTGCCAAGCAGCGTCTATAAACCAGGAATACCAGGAGAAGATTGCTGCCAAGCAGCGTCTATAAACTAGGAATACCAGGAAACAGAAGATTGCTGCAGAGCAGCGTCTATAAACCAGGAATACCAGGAGACGATTGCTGCCAAGCAGCGTCTATAAACAAGGAATACCAGGAGAAGATTGCTGCCAAGCAACGTCTATAAACCAGGAATACCAGGAGAAGATTGCTGCCAAGCAGCGTCTATAAACCAGGAATACCAGGAGAAGATTGCTGCCAAGCGGCGTCTATAAACCAGGAATACCCGGAGAAGATTGCGTCCGAGCAGCGTCTGTGGAAAAAGGGTAGGGCTATGACCTTTTTCAAGATTTGCCCGGCGCTAACCGCCTTTGTACCATTCAAATTACCAAGCAATGAGGCGGGCGCCGGAGACCAGAAGGCAGGAAACAGAAGTTTTATTCCGACGGAGCAGAACACATCAGATCAGACAACAAGGTATCGTCTCGAGGTGCTCTAACAGCCTCTCTGAGGCCTGGCCTCTTATACACTGGTTTATGGCATGTGACCTTTCTTTATTACAATCAGAACATTGTGAAGTAAGGAAAAAAGACATCCCCGTAATCCTCGTGTCAATCCCACCCCACATGCCTCTACAATAGAGATCCTCAACCTGCTGATAAGAGGAAGGGGTCATCGCGCAGCTGAGTGTTCTGCCGATTCTTAGGATGTGTGCGCCTGATCATATCCCGGGGGGTGGGGAGGTCTTGATCAATAGAGAGTCCTTTGAAGAAGAGTGACTTCATACAATAAGGGGCAGTAAATGATATCTCCCGGCTTAGGCGATGGCCTCGGACCTGTGTGGACAGCTGGACACGGGGGAAGGGGTCATCAAAGGAGTGGTATTCATGCCGCGTGGACAATCGAGCGCGGAGGGAAGGTTTATCAACAGAGGGGCATTCATGGGAGGAGAGGAGATGCTGGTCAGGCGCAGGTGTGACTCCCAAGGACAGGGTCATGCAGAAGGGTTATGCTCATGAGAGGGAGGGAGGGGGAGCCAGGGTGCGCGGAGGATGCCTGCTGGGTCAGAGGGACGCGCTGGCGATCGATCGTGGACAGGGAGACCATGATACCTAAAATGGTTGTCGTGCACGTTGTACATGGGTGACAAGCTGGCGCAGATGATGTTCAGCTCGTAAACTAAAATTCCACAGTCCTCCCTTTTAACATGTCTCGCCAACTTGTCAGTTCGGATTTATCCCCATAAGGCCACGTATTTCTACTTCATAGAGGGGACTCATGTGCTCAGTTCGGAAGTCCAAAGTCTTTGGGCACATACAGTTAGAAACGAAGCTGCACAAGGAGGGTAGACATTGAATACCCAAGCAACACCCACATAATATCACAACAGGTATCAGTATGAAGGAAAACAACTTCCAACCCCAGTCCTTCAAAGTGTCCCAAAACCAGCTTCCAAGCGACCATCCTTCTTGTTCTTGGTGAACCTCCGAGGAAAGTCTGTGGAGGTGCTCAATTGCCTTGTAGACTGAGGGCGAGTTGTCTGGCACGTAGGTGCAGCAGCTGGATCCGATGATGAAATGAGTTCGATCATGGGTGCGGATCCTATGTGTGCAGGGGAATGTGCCATCGTCAGTAGGGGGATCAGGTATGAGTCAGGTAGCAACCATCTGTTGGCATCCTTTGTTCGCCAGCAGCCCTCATCATCCTTCAAACCCACCCCTGCCCATTTAATCAGTTCGTGAGGGGTGCTGGCCGACTGGATGTCTCTGATCATTTCCCTTGTGTGAGTCCATTTCTCTGCTTGTGACCTGGTCACATACATGCGTGTCACCGTCCTATTCTCAGCTGTGGTTCGTGCAGTGATGTCGGCCAGTGCATTCCCTTGTCCGACTATGTCTGTCACCCTTTTGTGTGCCTGACATTTGATCACCGCTAATCGTTTGGGCAGGAGAACTGCATCAATCAGGGCGGAGACTAGATCTCCGTGGAGGATAGGGGTGCCGTGGGACGTCAGGAATCCCCTCTCCCTCCACAGGAGCCCAAAATGGTGAACCACCCCGAAGGCATACTGACTGTCTGTATATACGTTCGCAGTGGTCCCCGTGGCTATGATGCATGCTCGTGTGAGGGCTATCAGCTCTGCTGCCTGGGCAGATCGTTGTGTGATGCAGGCTGTCTCAACTACTGTTCGGGCTGTCGTAACTGCATAGGCAGCTGAAGTGGTGCCATCTGGGAGTTTGATGCATGAGCCGTCTACCCATAGCTCTCCATCGGGGTCAGTGAAAGCAGTATCTCGGAGGTCAACTCTACTCCTAGTTTGTTCGTCCGTGAGGGTCACACAGTCGTGTATGGGAGGAACGTCAGGGTCATTTTCAGGCAGGGGCAACAATGTGGCAGGATTCAAAGTCGTGCATCTCTTTAGTGTGATGTGGGGTGCAAGTAGCGTCAGTTCGTACCCTGTCAGTCGTGCGCTAGTCAGATGTTGAGTCTTGGTTTGGTTCAGAAGGGTGTCGACAGCATGGGGTACTAGCACAGTGAGGGAGTTGGAAAGTACGATTCCCTCGCTCTGACGGAGAGAGACAGCAGCGGCAGCTACTGCTCGAAGGCAGGCAGGCAAAGCTCTGGCTACAGGATCAAGAGTGGCGGAGAAGTAGGCACAAGGGCGCTGCTTAGGACCAATTGATTGAGTCAGGACAGACAATGCACACCCCTCCCTTTCGTGGGTGAAGAGGGAGAAGGGTTTGGAGTAATCCGGGGTTCCTAGGACGGGTGCTGAACAGAGTGCATTTCGTAATTCACAAAAGGATGTTTGACACTCAGGGGTCCAAGGGAGCGGGGAGGGGACATCTTTGGCCAACAGGGCAAGTAGGGGCTTTACAATGAGGCTGAAATTAGGTAACCACTGTCTGCAAAAAGAGGTTAGGCCAACCAAAGAGCGGACTTGCTTTTGTGTTTTTGGGACGGGGGTGTCTAGGATGGTTTGGATTCGGTCGGGCGTGAGATTCCTCCCTTCTTTGGACAGGAGATGGCCTAGGTATGTCACTTGTGGCTGGCAGAACTGTAATTTCTTTTTGGAAACTTTATGGCCATTCTCTGCAAGAAAGTGTAGGAGTTGGATAGTGGCTGTGATTGCAAGTGGGGTGGTGTCGGCCGCCAAAAGGATATCATCGACATATTGGATCAACACCACTCCATCTGGTAGCTGGAAGGCATCCAGCTGTCTTTTGAGGGCCTGGCTGTAAATGCTGGGGCTTTCAGTGTACCCCTGGGGAGCTCTACAAAATCGGTACGAGCGGGATTTTAAAGTGAAGCCGAAGAGATAACGGCTGTCTGGATGGATGGGGATAGAGAAAAACGCATTCTTAAGGTCGATAACAGTGAAGGTGGTGGCAGTGGACGGGATGAGGGTCAGAATGGTGGTGATATCGGAGACTACAGGGTATTGGGGTACAACCACTTTGTTAATTTCTCGCAGGTCGATGATAAAGCGGTATGCTTTCTCATCTCCTTCGCCTTGCTTCTTAACAATAGGTAGGATTGGGCTGTTGCAGACGTTGCTGACCACCTCTTCAACCACTCCTGCATCTACCAGAGACTGAATGATCGCTACCAGTGCCTTCTCGCCCTCTGGGGATATCCGATATTGTGGGAGTTTCGGGAGCATAGCGTCCTGTCTTACAGTTATATGAATAGGGTCAATCATCATTCGTCCCACATCAGAGTCATTTTTGGCCCACAGGTACGGAGGCAGGGTGTCAAGCAAGGACAGGTCAGCGTCAGTTATGGAGCACATGTGTCGTGAGGGGCAGGATCTGGGCATGCCTGGGTTGTCGTACAGGATGACTCGGATTCCATCTGGGGAACACCTAATGGTAGCTCGAAAATGTTTCAGTAAGTCAATGCCCATAATGGCGTCAGGGGAGTTGGAGGAGAGCAGAAATGTTGTGTCAGTGGTGTTGCTTTCTAGGTCAAAGGTGATAGGTACGGACAGGGGGTTAGTGGAGGGCGTCCCATCGAAACCTATCGATGTAATGTGTGAGCCAGACAAGGGTGCCCTTGGAATCAGTCGTTTCGATAACACACTACGTGTCGCCCCAGTGTCTACCAAAAATGGAGACTCTGTACCCAGGACCTTAGCGGTGACATAAGGACCTTGCTGGTCAACACAGAGCTCGACTGGATCCCTCCCTTGCCCCTGGCAGTCCTATGCAAAATCAGGGGCATTCTCACCATCGGACAGTTGATATTGGTTCTGTCGGGGGCGGTCAAATGTGTTCAATCTCCCTGATCTGTCATTGTTGGTGTCGTTTGTGTGCCCTCGTCCTTGTCCTCTGTTTCTCTGACCACCTGCCACATCCCTGGGGTCCCTATTTCTATTCATCTCTAGCAGAACCAGACACTCGGATTTCCAGTGGCCGAATCCTTTGCAGAAGGCGCATTGGTCATTGCTAATGTCTCTACGTCCAGTGTGTGGTGTTGGAGAGTGATCTTTAGGAGGTAGATTTCTGGGGGTGGTCGATTGGTAGTTCCCCCTTTGGTGTTCCCGTCCTACCGCTATACCTTGTATCTGGGCTATCATTACCCTTTCCTTTAAATCTTTCTTCTTTTTCTCGGACGCCCTATCATTCTCATTCTTTTGGTGCTCGTAATACTGAGCCATCTGAAGGATAGCTGCGGGTTTGGAGGCCCCCCAACTACTCTCACTTGTCTGCAGTTTTTGGGAGACCTCTTGTGTTAGGCCCTTTACATAATTTTGTACAAACAGGTGCTGTCCGGTTGCAGTGGTCATGTCTTGGCCACTGTAGTCGGAGAACACTGTCTCGAATCGGGAGAAGTATTCTGACACATCTTCCTGGGGTTTCTGTCGACAGGCCGTGACTATCGACCAGTCTACCTTTCTTTCTGGGATCAGTGTCTTTAACTTCTGAACTAGTTTGTCTGGGAGTTCCAGTATGTCCTTTACTGGTTTCCTTCCTGGCTCTCGCTGTCTATCTAGTTTACCGAGTTGGTCCCAGGTATGTCCAAACAGATCCGTGTGGTCAGCCTTCCGGATTTGCTTCCACACGTCAGCTGGCAGGCATAACCCGAAGAACAAGTCAATGTCCGCTAAAGTCATTATCGTCGAACCCAAGGCTGTGCCTAATTCGGTATAGAATGCTGTCGGGTTCTTTCTCAAATCGGGCAGAGTTTGTTTAAAGGTTAGGATATCTTGTCGGTCCCATGGTTGGTAAACCCAATTATACACAACTCTCCCTTTTGCATCTGCGTGATTAATATCGTCGCTTGTTCCCAGGCCACGTGGCGGGATCCAGTAAGGGGCCGCTTCTCTGATGGGCATCATAGTATTGGCTACTTCTACTGAGGTCGTTTCAGGGACTGTAACATTGGCTTCTGGTTTTTGTTCCATGAGGTGGCGGAGGACCTCAAGCATCTGCATGAAGAGCTCCGTCGCCTCACATTCAGTCCCATCTCCAACATCAATTTTCCTATACAGTGTTGTTAGTTTAGCGGGACCCTTACTTTGATACCTATCTTCATACGCGTTCAGGGTATAGTAGCTGAATCGCAAAACGAAATGCCGTCTGTGGCTGTCGGCATGTGAATTATATATGCTCATTGTGTATTCTTCGCTCTCCCTTCGTTCTACTAATGTCTTTGCTATTTTGTCGATCCCATCCCGCTCATCTTTGCTCAACCTATTTGGTCTGGCTGGTGGTTGTTTGCTAGCCTCGGGGTCGTCTGACGATGTTGTTAATGCGGCTGGTGCGGAGGCCGTGAGGGCTGGTGCACTAGCACTAAGGTCACTTTCGCTCGCACTCGGGGCTTGCAAGCTTTGTTGGCAGGGGGCATATGGAGGGGGCATGTAGATGATTGGGGGACCTAGCAGTAACTCATCGTTCGCCCGTTGTTTGGAGGGCAATTCAGGGTAGAGCGCAGAGGGGGTCCTAACAGGACATTGACCTGTCAACCCTGATTCTTGGTTTTGTGTAGCTTCCTTTCTTTCTTTTATTTCTTCTTCTAGTTGCTTAGCGGCTAGGTGGGCTGCCTTTCGTAATTCTTTCCCTATTTTTGCTTCTTCTCTTTTCTTTCGTTGTTCCGTTTCTTTGCGCCACATGCCTATACTATCGAGCATAGTGGGCGTGGTCTTATTTTTCTGGAGCGCTATTTCCAATGTTTTTATTTTGTTTTCATCGAAGGAACCTATCAGTGGCCACTGACTTTCAGGGTTCTTCTTTGTATATTTATGCCATAGCTTAGTATAAGCTATAGCGACTAGTCCATGCTTAGTGAACATGTCCTTATTAGGGGTGCCTTCCAGTGGAGCCGGATGGTTCATCTCTAATAAGCGGTCCGGGCTGTACAGGCTACCAATCAGTGGGGAGACGATAGGCATGACGGGTTACAATGGGGACAAAGGTCTGCACTACCTATCTTATCACGGCGGGCAAAGACTAGACAGAATATTTCTATTCTCCGTTGTTTGCCGGCGGTGAATACCTCAAAAGAACCAATACCGAACAATCAGTGTTCGGTCAATCAAACAATCAGTGGGGAGAATAAGTGGGTACGAAAAGTTTGCGTTACCCACTCTTTCTCTACCTGCAAAGAGAGACCTTGTTCTTCCCTGTTTGCAGACAAAGAATCTCCAGACAATAATCCACGAACGATAGTTCGGGAAAACAGTGGGGGAGGAAGATAGGCACGACGGATTACAATGGGGACAAAAGTCTGCGTTACCTATCCTTCACTGTTTGCAAAGAGAGAGCCTGTTGTTTTCTCCGTTTGCAGACGGTGAATCTCCAGAGGGTTCAACAAAGCGTAATACTAGTATTATCCAAACCAAACAATCATTTCTCAGTTTGTCGTGTCTACACGACCTTACCCGGACCACATGGACGGTTTCCTGTCTTCTGAATCCAGCGCCCGATCGTCCTCTCTTCTTCGTGATGTTCGTGGCACTCCTGATGGTTCCCAGTCAGGACCGTAGATCACTCGAGAGAGGTCTGTTCGGAACTAGTGAAGGTCGGAAGATCGGCTGTCAGACGAGGGTCTATCGGACACGAGCTCTCCCGATCGTTGCAGTCGTTCCCTCTGTCGTCGGGACCTCTCCCACTGGATCCACGTGTCGCTGATGGGCCCCACGCTTTGGGACGCCAATTGTGGAAAAAGGGTAGGGCTATGACCTTTTTCAAGATTTGCCCGGCGCTAACCGCCTTTGTACCATTCAAATTACCAAGCAATGAGGCGGGCGCCGGAGACCAGAAGGCAGGAAACAGAAGTTTTATTCCGACGGAGCAGAACACATCAGATCAGACAACAAGGTATCGTCTCGAGGTGCTCTAACAGCCTCTCTGAGGCCTGGCCTCTTATACACTGGTTTATGGCATGTGACCTTTCTTTATTACAATCAGAACATTGTGAAGTAAGGAAAAAAGACATCCCCGTAATCCTCGTGTCAATCCCACCCCACATGCCTCTACAATAGAGATCCTCAACCTGCTGATAAGAGGAAGGGGTCATCGCGCAGCTGAGTGTTCTGCCGATTCTTAGGATGTGTGCGCCTGTTCATATCCCGGGGGGTGGGGAGGTCTTGATCAATAGAGGGTCCTTTGAAGAAGAGTGACTTTATACAATAAGGGGCAGTAAATGATATCTCCCGGCTTAGGCGATGGCCTCGGACCTGTGTGGACTGCTGGACACGGGGGAAGGGGTCATCAAAGGAGTGGTATTCATGCCGCGTGGACAATCGAGCGCGGAGGGAAGGTTTATCAACAGAGGGGCATTCATGGGAGGAGAGGAGATGCTGGTCAGGCGCAGGCGTGACTCCCAAGGACAGGGTCATGCAGAAGGGTTATGCTCATGAGAGGGAGGGAGGGGGAGCCAGGGTGCGCGGAGGATGCCTGCTGGGTCAGAGGGGCGCGCTGGCGATCGATCGTGGACAGGGAGACCATGATACCTAAAATGGTTGTCGTGCACGTTGTACATGGGTGACAAGCTGGCGCAGATGATGTTCAGCTCGTAAACTAAAATTCCACATGTCTATAAACCAGGAATACCAGGAGAAGATTGCTGCCAAGCAGCGTCTATAAACCAGGAATACCAGGAGAAGATTGCTGCCAAGCAGCGTCTATAAACCAGGAATACCAGGAGAAGATTGCTGCCAAGCAGCGTCTATAAACCAGGAATCCCAGGAGAAGATTGCTGCCGAGCAGCGTCTATAAACTAGGAATACCAGGAAACAGAAGATTGCTGCCGAGCAGCGTCTATAAACTAGGAATACCAGGAGAAGATTGCTGCCAAGCAGCGTCTATAAACCAGGAATCCCAGGAGAAGATTGCTGCAGAGCAGCGTCTATAAACCAGGAATACCAGGAAACAGAAGATTGCTGCTGAGCAGCATCTATAAACTCGGAATACCAGGAAACAGAAGATTGCTGCCGAGCAGCGTCTATAAACTAGGAATACCAGGAAACAGAAGATTGCTGCCGAGCAGCGTCTATAAACTGGGAATACCAGGAGAAGATTGCTGCCAAGCAGCGTCTATAAACCAGGAATCCCAGGAGAAGATTGCTGCCGAGCAGCGTCTATAAACCAGGAATACCCGGAGAAGATTGCTGCCGAGCAGCTTCTAAAAACTAGGAATATCAAGAAACACAAGATTGCTGCTCAGCAGCTTCTAAAAACTAGGAATACCCGGAGAAGATTGCTGCTCAGCAGCTTCTAAAAACTAGGAATACCAGGAGAAGATTGCTGCCGAGCAGCGTCTATAAACTAGGAATACCAGGAAACATTAGATTACTTCTGATCAGCTTCCATATACTAGGAATACCAGGAAACAGAAGCATGCTGCTGAATAGCTTCGATATATCTATGAATTCCAGGAAACAGAAGCTTGCTGCTGAGCAGATCCTGCCAACTAAGAGCCCCCAGTGTTGGGATGCGTCCAGTATGGCAGCTTCTGTCAAGTAGGAACGCGAATGCCTCATCACGAGTGCCCACCTCAGGTGAGAACCACTTCGGACCTTTATTTTAGCTTGCCTGGTGGCCCCAGACCTTGCAATGCCAGGAGACACCAGACACTGTAGTCATGTGCTGCACTTGCCCTGACTGCCCAACTCCTGCAAACAAGCCTCAGCACAGCCTCAGACACCACGCGCAGCACATGTGGTCTGGCGGATTGGCAGTGGTTCCCGTGTCAAGTGAAACCGTAAACAACCCTCCAAGAGATATTGAAATAAAGGTAGTGGCGATTTTTGTTTTTAGGATTCATTCTCCCTTCATCTTACTTGAACGTGTCATGTCCATTTGACCTGCATACGAGACCCACGTCTTCCCTGATTCTAGGAGTCCATTGAAAGTTGTACCTTCTGGTGTTCTATCATGTTGGGCCTAAAGTCCCTTGCTTCGACATGTGTGCGCTCCACAAGTTCCCTAAAGTATAAGCCACCTTGCCTCGCTCTTTCCAAATCTGATGTTTCCATCTGACAGCCTCTCTCTTTCTCTTCTCTTCACAGGGCTTCCAGCAGAAGTTTGCCTTTCACAGTAAAGAGATTGTGGCCATCAGCTGCTCCTGGTGTAAATCTGCGGTAAGTGGAAGGGATGAGTAGCTGCCTACTCTGACCTCTGGAGGTCCAAGCGCCTGTCTCAAGTGTCCAAAGCGTGCTGCTGCCTCTCAGTGCTGCATTTCAAGCTATACATTTGTGTAAAGCGGGTGTAAGGCAGCAGACCTGGAGCGCGCTTGGCTAGCAGGACCAAAGGTCCAAGACACAAACATGATCTGCAGCTTCTGCACTCTCAGTGATGACTTGTGACTGGAAGACCTTTTAGTTCCTTTCTTAAAATGTTATAAACTCCAAAGAGATGTGCAAAACCCCTCAAAGGGTTTGGGTAAGCGATGAAAACTCCTCCCAGGTTTTGGGTAAGCAACGGAGTTCCAGGTCCGTGAGGCCACTGGGGACAAACTGGCCGGAAGCTGTCACTTGAAATGTCCTCCCAGATGGCGACGTGGGCCTGGCTTTGTGCGGAAAAGAGTAACTTCTACAATGGCCGTGTAGGCACTCACCTTATACTGTGACAAAACTGTACAATATAAGAGTTATGAAGACCCCTCTGGCATGCAACCCTGCTCAGGGAGATGCACCAGATATTGTGCGGAGTCTGCACACACCTTAGGCTTAGACTGTGACACACAAACTGTACAATTAAAGGATTATAAAAACCCCTCCTAAAAATGCGGCACTGCGCAAGGTGCTGCACACACTATTTTGCAGTGTCTGCCTACAGCTTAGATTGGACACATTAATCAGTGCTACATGTTTTAGATGTCTACATTTTTATTGTGTCGCTTTTTCTACACTTCAACATATTATGGATTCAAAACTATTATAAAATATAATATTTGTTAAATAAATGATAAGTTCGAGGCATGTGTGGCTGTAGATACACCCGCTGTGCATACTCCTGCCATGTAATATGGGGCCCAGATGTGTGCAAGTTGTTTTTCTTTGCAGAAGTCTTTTGAGTCATGAGCTTGACTCCTCCTCTTGATGATCAGGTACATGGGCATTGACTCCATTGTTAGATTGTTTTCTTTCCACTGTGTGGTGCGGACATGTGCTTCGGTTTGACACCGTCGTGGTACTTTTTCGGTTCATATGGTACCTTCCCTCCGTCGGAATCGTTCTTCGATTGTTCGAATACTTCGATCAAGCCAGCTGCGTATCAACCTTCGTGCCTCCTGGGACTCGCCCATTGGGGCCTTCTCCTGTCTCTCAATCACTCAATCAATCAAAAGAACTGATTGTTAAAGCACTGCAAATCTCCTGTGAGGGTCTCAAGTCTGTCGTATCTCTCCACCAGGCTTTAACGATGATGGATTGGACACCTTTTCGCTCTTGTCCTCACTGCCACATGAAATATCCTCTGACCGATTTACATCAGATCTGTAATTTGTATCTGTCTCCGGAACACGAGACCGACTGCGATGCCTTACGCTCCAAGAAGACTCTTCATGACTGTCGCACCTGCCGACTCAAGATGTCATGGAGGAGGATACAAGATACACCACTCCTGTTCGGTCCTGGTGACGTCGAGGGGGAACAGACCCTAAAGCCATCGGCTGCAGATGAAGAGGCTTTCTCCCTTGAAGGCAGCTCTGGCTCAGAACTGAGGATTGGCTCGGAGATCGAGGACCTTCCACCTACTCAGTAGTCCGTGAGTTTGGCATCCCCTGACACTATCCTGAGCTGCCTTCTGCCAAGAAGCGTGCATCCCCTCTAAACATCAGAGACCGGCTTTTGGACCATCACTGCCTTTGGGCCATGGTCGGCACCGCTCAACCTTCCAGACAGCGTGCTTTGGCTACCACCACCCCGTCACTGAGTCGAACACCTACATCGAGCCAACTCTCTGTATCGACTAAGTCTGCCTTGGCATCGAGCAGACCGCACTAAAACAAAAGACCATTTTAGAGCCGAAGACTCTGGCGTCGAACTCCATATCTGACACCAGCACTCCAGTCAAGCCCATCCTCCTTCAGCTCCAGGAACAGCTTGATTCAAGCCAAAAGCAGCTGGTCATCCACCCTCATACTGGCCTTATCTTTGCCTGCCCCTCACAACCTGCTTCTCCATCTTCAAAACAGCAGTTAGCTCCAGGTCCCTCAAAAATGCAGAAAGGGAGATAAATCTACTAGCCACCACCCCCCACCCCCACTTTTCCTTCACCCTCCCCACTTCCTACTACCCTTGACACTGCACCTCAGAGGTAGCCACTTTATGACCCAGGTGGGCATGGTGGGGTTGTGGACATGTTTGATACTCCTCCACAGGGCGAGTCATGGGACGTTTCCCTGCCCCTCCCCTCCCAATGTCTCTATATCCTTCCAAGAACAGATTGGTAGAGCCGCCTCCTTCCATGAGATGGAACTTCACAGGGAGTCCTTAGAAGAGAACTTTCTTTTCAAAACCCTGTCCTCCACTCACCGCTCCACCTAGTAGCTCCACATTCTCAAGGCTATGCTTGGTCATACCCCTGACATTTTTAAAGATGTCATCAGAGCTAGGGTTATAGCACCTAGGGCGGACAAAAATATAAGGTTTCTCCATCTGACCCTATATATATTTGTGGTCAGCTCCCACCCGACTCAGTAGACATCACCACTGCCTATAAATGAGCAAAGTCCCATGCCAGCTGCGATTCTCTGCCAGATAAAGAGAGCAGACACTTAGATGTGGTGGAGACAAGGGTGGAAATGCAATCAGCCAACCACTGGCATATTGCAAATTACACAGGCCTCCTTCAAAGCTATGACTGTGTCCACTGAGATGAAACGGAGGAGCTTCTCCAGTACCTCCATGGGGAGCGTAGGAAACGTGGGCCAGGAAATGGAATCAGAGTGCAAGTTAATTTCTAATATGCTCCCATTTGCTGTGCCCTGCACTCAGCTGATACCGCGGCTAGTAGGGTGAATAGAAGTATTCTCCTCCGCAGACATGCACGGCTTAGTATCTCTAGCTTCAAACCGGATGTTCAGCAAAATCCGCTGAATATGCCTATTGATGGGGGGGGGTCACCTTTTTGGGCCACAGGTGGACCAAACTCTATAAGAACTAAAAAAGAATATGGAGACAGCAAAAGCAATGGTGACACTTCATAGGCCAGCTCCTCGTAGTTCCTTTCACTTTGCACCGTACAGGGGAGGTTCAAACACTACCTCTTCTGAAGCCTCTACCTCTTCCCAGCACACACAGGGCCAGCAATCCTCTCCCAGATGATATTATAGAGGGTCCTATGGAGGCAACAACTCCAGAGGCAAAGGTAGCTCCCCAAAAGAAGCTCCACCTGCCACCCTTACTTGCCTCTTCCTCCTGACCACATACCGTCTGTCGGGGGATGTCTACCAGGGTTCTCTTCCACATGGCAAACCTTTATCTCAGACCAGCGGGTATGGAATATTATCCTAAATGCTGATCACCTGGAGTTCAATTCCACGCCTCCAACTGTTCAACTTCACAAACTCAGACAATCAGCAGAACATCAAGCACTTCTCAAAGAGAAAGTCAAAACCCTCCTTCTCAAATGGGCTATGGAACCCGTCCCCAACCATCAGCAGGGGTGTACGCACTATACTTCCTCATACCCAAAATAGCCCGGTCCCTCAGGCACATTCTGGACCCAGGCCCCTAAACCAATGTATTCTGTCAGAGCCCTTTCTCATGGTGACCCTTCAGGATCTCATCTTGCTTCTACAGCAGGGCAACATTATTGCTGCTCTAGACCTAAAGGAGGCCTACTTCCACATTCGAATACACCCAGCTCATTGCCTAGATCTCCGGTTTGTGGATGGCGGAAGTCACTATGAATTCAAAGTCCTCCCCTGTGGGGTCACAGCTGCACCTTGTGTATTTACCAAAGGCCTTGTGTTGAAAGCCTCCCATCTCCGCAGACGAGGCATTCATATTTCCCTTCTCTGTGCGTCTTCGCATTACTAGCCCTGGCACACACAGTGCACATCACTAGGGACTTTACTAGTACGACAAACATACCAATCATGGCCAACCAATTGCCATTACTCTTTACATAGGGAACGCTTGTACTTTGACACTAATCAGCAGTGGCAAAGTACCCAAAGCATCGAAATTGACAACTCTATGTCAGGGAAACAGTCTAGGGGGAAATCAAACAGTTTAGGGAACTTTAGCCAAAATGGCCAAGTCCAACACGGCTGGTCGGGATCTGGAAGCACAGCTGCTCGGCGGAGGGGAAGGTTTTCTGGAGGTGGTGAGGCGGAGGGTGTTCTTCTGGGCGATGACGAGGCCTCCTCCCGGGTGGTTGGGGTGGTCCTTCCGTTGGATCTTTTATCCGTCCTGCATGGCGGTGTTGATGTAGTGGGTGGAGGAGGCGTTGGTCCAGGTCTCTGTGAAGAAGGCGATGTCGGGTGAGAGAGAGTCGACCTGAGGCTTCTTCCAGTCCCTGACTCTCCATCTCTTTCTGTAGACTTTGTCTTCATCTCTTTCCTCAACCTCTTCCTTCTCCTTCCGGTGTCTCCTTACTAAATCACTTATCTACTCTTTTTATAACTCCCACCTCCCTCGTCTCTCGCCATTCTTTGCACACTCTCTCACCAGTTGGGACCTTGTCTCCTCACTAGAGTTATTCCCCTGCTCTGTGTTATCCTCCCACGTCTTTAAATCTGTTTATTTTTCTGTTATCCCCTTTTTATCCTCTTCCCCCTTTTGATCCTCCGTTCTCTCTTCCACAGTATCATAATAAGGTTTCGTGCTTCATGCTGCATCATATCGAGGACCCGTGCTCCCTAGGGATGCACGCTGCTGTCATTGTACCGCCAACATGGATCCTTCGAGTTCGCCGTCCTCAGGTGAGTGAGTCTCTTGTCTGTAAGTCTTGAGGTATTTTTGTGATGTCCACCATGTGAGTGACTCTTTGGTGTAGTAAATGGTACCCCTTGGAGGGATCGTTGGAGTATGTCTGTTCTTTTGTTGCATGCTAAAGTGGGAAGGTGTATGGGGTTTTTCTTCCAGTTCTGTTGCCAGTATAGCACACCTATAGAATGTTGGGTTGTCTGATCTTTTGTTGCATGTTAAAGCAGGAAGGTGTGTGGGATCTTTCTTCCAGTACTGTTGCCCCTGATGTACACCTATAGAATGGTGGGTTGTCTGTTCTTTTGTTACATCTTAAAGCGGGAAGGTGTGTAGGGTCTGTCTTCCCTTTCTGTTGCCAGTATAGCACACCTATAGAATGTTGGGTTGTCTGTTCTTTTGTTGCATGTTAAAGCAGGAAGGTGTGTGGGGTCTGTCTTCCCGTTCTGTTGCCAGTATAGCACACCTATGGAATGTTGGGTTGTCTGTTCTTTTGTTGCATGTTAAAGCAGGAAGGTGTGTGGGGTCGTTCTTCCAGTTCTGTTGCCACTGATGTACTCCTATAGAATGTTGGGTTGTCTGTTCTTTTCTTACATGTTAAAGCGGGAAGGTGTGTGGGGTCTGTCTTCCAGTTCTGTTGCCACTGATGTACACCTATAAAATGTTGGGTTGTCTGTTCTTTTGTTGCATGTTAAAGCGGGAAGGTGTGTGGGGGCGTTCTTCCAGTTCTGTTGCCACTGATGTACACCTATAAAATGTTGGGTTGTCTGTTCTTTTGTTGCATGTTAAAGCGGGAAGGTGTGTGGGGTCTGTCTTCCCGTTCTGTTGCCAGTATAGCACACCTATAGAATGTTGGGTTGTCTGTTCTTTTATTGCATGTTAAAGCGGGAAGGTGTATGGGGTATTTCTTCCAGTTCTGTCACTAGTGATGTACACCTAAAGAAAGTTGGGTTGTCTGTTCTTTTGTTACATGTTAAAGCGGGAAGTTGTGTGGGATCTGTCTTCCAGTTCTGTTGCCAGTGATGTACACCTATAGAATGTTGGGTTGTCTGTTCTTTTGTTACATGTCAAAGAGGGAAGTTGTGTGGGGTCTGTCTTCCAGTTCTGTTGCCACTGATGTACACCTATAGAATGTTGGGTTGTCTGTTCTTTTGTTGCATGTTAAAGCGGAAATGCAATTGAGGCCTGTCTTCCAGTTCTGTTGCCACCAATGTTGGGTTGTCTGTTATTTTGTTACATGTTAAAGTGGGAAGATGTGTGGGTCTGTCTTCTAGTTCTGTTGACACCGATGTTGGGTTGTCTGGTCTTTTGTTGCATGTTAAAGCCGGAAGGTGTGTGGGGGTCTATCTACGTTCTGATGCCACTTGAGTACACCTGTTCGTTTGTTGCATGTTAAAGCGGCAAGGTGTGTAGGGCTGTCTTCCAGTTCTGTTGCTACTGATGTACACCTATAGAATGTTTAGTTTGTCTGTGCAGATGCTAAAGTTGCCAGTTGCCCGCGTGTGAGGTGCTGGTGGTCGCTGCATCGACCGTGCTTACAAATAAGGTCACTTTATTACCAACCTTTTACTGGACTTGGGTCTTCTTTCTCCTCAGTGTGCTCACCCTTATGGTGTATGTCTATGATTGCCAGTGTATAAGCTCCCTTATGGTGTATGATATGGCTGCCTGAGTGTGATCTCCCCTCAAGTATGTGATTTCCCTTGTGGTGTTTGTCTGGAGAGCCCAGATCGTGATCTCTCTTGTCGTATATCTCTATGGCGACCAGAGTCTAATCTCCCCTCAGGTGTGTGATCTCACGTGTGGTGTATGCTATGACGACTGGAGTTTGATCTCTCTTGGGGTGCGTGATTTTCCTTGTGGTGTGTTGGGGGTCCCCGTGTGTGATCTCCCTCCCCTCTGGTGAGTGAGATGTAGTTCAATCTGTGGTCTCTACTAAATGAAACCAGTCTTGGTTCAATCTCTGACCGAGCCCTGCCTTGTGAGTTGCAGTCTCTGGGTATAATTCTGCTTTTCTTCCCTCTTTAGAGTTCGTTGAAATCCAGTAAAAAGAAAAAGAGGACTTCATTCAAGAGGAAATCAAGTAAAAAGGGTGCTGAGGTGAGGCTCCCCTGTTTGATTGTATTTTGGACAGGCTGTTCATGCATAAGGAAAATAAACTGCCTACAACATTTTGAGGTCTCTTCGATGAACCCCAAGAGAGGCTCAAGCCAAGACACTGCACGCATTAAGCATGTTGTGCATCTGTCTTCTAGTTGTCTTTGTGTCCCTGCTTAAGTTCTTGGTTGCTATTTGACACTAACAAGCTTTAAGCAAAAGCTAAAATCTTTTGTGTGTGGTTAGGCCGACTAGAAAATTAGCACCAAGAGACCTCCAGAGGGGGTGACATCAATGTGTTTGTAGAGGGGTGGTGAGGAGTAGCGGAGGATGATTGGTGAAGGGTGCTCCAGAGATTGCTGTTCCAGATGCTAGGGTCAGCGCGCCAATGGTAGTGTGCATTGTGTGACCAACTACTGGTTGAAGGTTGTGTGTGATGAACATCCCAGTTACATCTGCCCCTGCTGAGACCCCTGTTCTTCATCTTTCAGGAGGGGCGGTGGCGGCCTTTCATCGTGAAGCCTTCTCCATCGGCACTCATGAAGCCAGTGCTGGTCTTTGTCAACCCTAAAAGTGGAGGAAATCAGGTAAGGATGTGACTGCACCCATCAACTCTCTGCCCCCATCCACTCTGTCCCCACACCAGGAGCTCTGTCAATGTACTGTTCCAGGGGTCCACTCCTGCAGAATGGGTGCACGAGTCTCTTTCGCCACTTCATGGTCTGATCTGCTGCAGGTCCCTCTTGAAATTCCACTGAAAATGTTACATAGACGCACCTGTCCCTTTCTGGTGTAGGAAGGACAGTCTTTCCCGGTATTGTTAATCCAGAGCCACTTTCCTGTCCCAATGTGGCCAGGGGTTTTTCTGGTTCCAGAGCCCCATCACAGCAGTCCTTTATCTAATTCCCTGCCTGTTACGGCAATTCACAATTGGACTGATACAAACTCCTAGAATGTCTTCCATTCAGACGTCCTTCATGGAAAAACATCTACTAGAATATATCAGCCCCACTGGAAAAGCTTGCCACACACGTGACGGAAGTAATAAGTAATGCAATAGAGTCCTGACTAAGCAGAAAAACACCAGCCACAACATTTAAAGCCAATCATACAAAGCAATAGCAAATTAATACAAATTCACATTTTCAGCACAATCGCCCTAGATTAATTGTCTTTTTCTGGACACTACTTTTGCTGAAAAATCCAAGGCTAAAGCAGAGTTCAAATGAAAGTGATGTAAATCGGTTGTGTGGAAATAACTTTTGAGGTGGATGAATAAACTAACCATTGTTACACACTTAATTTAAAGTGCATTACTTTGAGAGTAATAGTAATGTAAATCGAAGGGTAGCCCCCTACCACTTCGAAATCAAGCCCATCCCTCAGGTGGCATGATATGCCAACTTATTAGAAGGCGCATTTTCAGAAAATACCTCTATAAAAAGAAGTAAACTCTAGGAATTAAAAACCTAGTCTAGCTTGCTAGTCAAAAAACTGTTTCAGGAGGTGAACAGGCCTGAACTCGGTAAATGTCAAACTGACAGCGAGTATCAGTAGCACATGGTAAAGCATCAGAGCGAACTGGCAAAGAATGTAAAACATGAGGGTGCACCCACTCACACGACCCCCTCTCCGCTGCAGAAACATTAAGTATGTTTTTAAAGTTGAAACTGTTAAGAGTGGGGCAGTCTGGCTGTTACTTTAAACACCTGTGGTGGGACACATTTATAGCGCAAGTAACAAGAAGAGTTGGCAAATAAATGATGGAGAAACGCCAACATACTATTTAAAATACAAACCGAAGTCACAAAATGTAATAAATCCCCATCAGCCTATCTCTTCCCGAACTTACGGACAGTTTTTAAAAAACCAGCACTATTTAACCATCACTCGGACCACCGCTCCCTGGCAGGATTGAAAGTCAACCAAAGTTTCCCGTTTGACTGCTCCAAATCGGAAAAGAAATCACGCGACCCAAGCCGACCAGGGGGAAGCAAGCATGACTCCGCGCAAGGGAATGATGGCTACACACATCGCCATTGCACAGTTTCTTAAGAATTACCTTGTTTTCGTCAATAGCTCCTCAAGTCCCCGTTGGCGGCCCTAACAGTTACATCCGGGAATTGTGCTGCCTTCAGCGAATCGGCAGCAGGGTTGCTAACAGCCACCCGGCGGAGGGATACGCACTCTACCTGGACCCGCTGTTCTTCTATGCCTGCTTGCTTGCTTGTACTGGTCTGGACTCTGGAGCCCATGTAGGAGGATGGGTGGGGGCAGGAAGGAAGGGCCGGAAATAGTTAGAATTGCACACCATGAACATCCATGAGCATCTAAATAAATATGCAATTAAAGTATCAGTGTGTGGCATGAAGCAATAGGCGCCCCTTTCTGCCGTAGAGCGGGGTCGTGTTTTTGAATTTTTCTTCCTTTGTGGTGTTCAATCTGTTAGCAACAGGCATGCATCCATGTTTGTTGAGCATGAGGCTTGGATACAGAGTAATCCAACATCATGCAGTTAATAGTGGTACATCACAACCAAGTAGTTTCTAAAATGTTTGTGTAGTTCACTTGTTGCAACTAACTGAGTCACTCACTGCTAGTGGCACTTGAAGAAAGCCTTAAAATCTACAAGGGTGTGGACCTCAATGGCAGCTTGTTGCATCACGTGACACCGGGCAGTTTGAATTCTGAACGCGACTTCTCTTGTTATATTTACATTAAAAACGAGAAATGATAGTGCGTGTGCGATAATAATTTTAAGACTCCCATCGGAACCAGTTAAAAAATACATTTTGTGTACAATGTGATCAGGGATCATCGCCCGTTAAGCATGGTGTACACGCAAAACGCTGACAAAGCAACACGAGAACTCTCACGCTGCCTGCACGCGCCAGTCGGCCCTCTGATTGGTTAATCAGGAACACCAATCAGAGAGCTGACTTGAGCGTGCAGGCAGCGTGATGAGGGGCTTCTCTCTGCCGATGACTTCAGGGAGAGAAAGAACACCAAAAACACCCCCCGAATCCCATCTTGAACCGAGTGATGCCCCTCTCCTCCAATGGCTGGCCTCCGTTTAAGAAGCCAGCCAATGGAGAAGAGGGGCGGGTTCAAGCCCCCACACTAAGAACATAGGATCTCTCCCAGCGGCTGCGCAAGCGGAGCCTACGCAGGTCTCGACCTAAAAAGTGTTCAGGGCTGTAACAAAGAAATGGGGTTGGTTTTCTTTTAGTGCTCTGTGTGGTAATTTATTTTGCTCTCATTTTTGGCACTCTGGTCACAATCAGTTCAAAAGACATTGGCTTCATTTCCTCCGGGCAACCCCTTGCTATTAAAGTGGTCAGTGACCAGCTATATAATGTTGGTATAGTGATACAAAACACCAGTCTTATTAATGTCTAATAGTAACCTCCAAGGCCGATCAGCCTGTTCCTTTCCTCGCTTGGCCAGAAATAGTTTAGACGAAAAATTCTGGACTTTTCAGTTTTTGTGGCTAATAGGAACCTCAGAGGCATCCTTGGCCCACAGTGAGAAAGAGTGATGTAGACGGATAAAAAAGGAATCTAGTTTCTTGGAATTGGCTGGCCTCGGGCATGTTCATACGGTGCTCAAAGGTGCTTCTAGGTTTTGGTACTTTGAGGTTTGGTATTGAGGCGATGGGCAGGATTAGCACGCTCCGCAACAGTCAGAAGTCTTGGTGCTCCAAGCATTTCTAGGGTCACCAAGATTGACAAGTATCTTATAGACTTGGCCAATGCCACCGGAAAAATTTGAGGGCTGCGGTAGGTCGACTCTTTCTATGGGATGTTAAAAAAGAACTAGGACTTCCTTAGAACACTGTTAGTGGCCTGCAGAGATTCTGGAAACGTAAGTTGCTTTACAGTCCACTATTCATTCAATCAATCATTAGATTTGTAGAGCGCTACTTGTAACCCCTGAGGGTATCCAGGCACTGTCCGGGTCCAGTTGTTTAGCCTAATAGACGGGTCTTCAGGGACTTTAAGAACTTTGGAAGAGACGAGGAGGTCCGGAGATTAAAGGGTGGCTTGTTCCATGTCTTTGCTGCTCGGCAGGAGAAGACGCGTCAACGGGTCCAGTCCAGTGCTACCAGTCATTGTAGCTCAATATCACACAAGCTGGGGGTTGAAAGGGTGGGTTCCCAAATGTCTCATGACACCTCTGTAAGTCGGCTGAATGCATGGGCCACAGACTGTAAAGGATGCCAACAAGATAGAAGCCGCCCTAGGGGCACCTGAAGCTCCCAGGGGTTAATGTGCAGCCTTTGGTGGGTGCAGGTGGTAGGTCGGGACCCTAGGATCACCGGTCCATGCTGCTCTTCTTCTCTGTAGATCGCATTTGTCCTTCTGTTGTATCTGCTCCAGGGTTCACTGGTCCTCACATGGAGTGCCTCAGATCTCTGATTAGTACAAACATGCACACCCTGGGGTTGGCCACAGATGTCATTATGCTGGGGGAAGCTCTTGGTACCAGTCAGAACTTCTCCCCGCTTGGTCCAACTGAAGGTAATCGGATAATCTACAAATGCAACTTCTGGTAAAACTTGTCAGATTGTCAAGTAATGGCTGCTTTGGTTGAGTACACATACAATATAGGGAGCAAGATAGGGGTTTTACTCCCAACACAAAATTAGTTTTGTTTAAAAATTTGGACAACAGACACTCTGGGATGGGACAATATGTATTAACTCCATTTCAAGAAAGACTGGGAAAAGCTGTCTTTTTCTGACCTGAAATGCATTGCAGTCTCAAGCCCACCGCCCTGAAAGTATCTTATATTATTTCATAGGCTGGTGGTAATTGCTGCCTGGAGAAGGAATGTTCCATCCAGAAGGGACACTTTAATTGAGGAGACTTCAAACCACATTCCAGAAAAATCTCAGGTGTTTGTTCTCTCAGAGGTCGAGGGATTGGTCCCTAATTAGTCCCTTTTGTAGGTGGTGTGATTGGTCCCTATGTAGTCCCTTTTGTAGGCAGTGTGATTGATCCCTTTGGTAGTCCCTTTTGTAGGCGGTGGCATTGGTCCCTATGTAGTCCGTTTTGTAGGCTGTGGGATTGGTCCCTCGGTAGTTCCTTTTGTAGGCGGTGGGATCGGTTCCTAGGTAGTCCCTTTTGTAGGTGGTGGGATTGGTCCCTCGGTAGTCCCTTTTGTAGGCAGTGGGATCGGTTCCTAGGTAGTCCCTTTTGTAGGTGGTGGGGTTGGTCCCTAGGTAGTCCCTTTTGTAGGCGGTGGGATTGGTCCCTAGGTAGTCCCTTTTGTAGGTGGTGGGATTAATCCCTAGGTAGTCCCTTTTGTAGACGGTGGCATTGGTCCCTCTGTAGTCCCTTTTGTAGGCGGTGGGATTGGTCCCTAGGTAGTCCCTTTTGTAGGTGGTGGGATTGGTCCCTAGGTAGTCCCTTTTGTAGACGGTGGCATTGGTCCCTAGGTAGTCCCTTTTGTAGGCGGTGGGATTGGTCCCTGGGTAGTCCCTTTTGTAGGTGGTGGTATGGATCCCTGGGTAGTCCTTTTTGTAGGTGGTGGGATTGGTCCCTGGGTAGTCCCTTTTGTAGGTGGTGGGATTGGTCCCTGGGTAGTCCCTTTTGTAGGTGGTGGGATTGGTCCCTGGGTAATCCCTTTTGTAGGTGGTGGGATTGATCCCTGGGTAGTCCTTTTTGTAGGTGGTGGGATTGGTCCCTGGGTAGTCCCTTTTGTAGGTGGTGTGATTGGTCCCTATGTAGTCCCTTTTGTAGGTGGTGGGATTGGTCCCTAGGTAGTCCCTCTGGAGGCGGTGGGATTGGTCCCTGGGTAGTTCCTTTTGTAGACGGTGGCATTGGTCCCTAGGTAGTCTCCTTTGTAGGCGCTGGGATCAGTCCCTAGGTAGTCCCTTTCTGTAGGTGGTGGGATCGGTCCCTAAGTAGTCTCCTTTGTAGGAGATCTGATTGGTCCCTAAGTAGTCTCCTTTGTAAGAGATCTGATTGGTCCCTAGGTAGTCCCTTTTGTAGGCGGTGGGATTGGTCCCTATGTGGACGACTACATGGACTTTACCACTCTGTGGGGAGGCGGTACGCCTGACTCGTGTAGAACGAAAAGCCTGATCCCTCCACTCAAACGGTCTCCAGCCATGCATCCACTCTGTAGCCAGAGAAGAGGCAGGCTACTCTGAGGATCAAAGGAGGGTGAATTCAGCTCTTAGTGACTACTTGCCGGCAGAACTCTGGAGCCTGCATACACATGAGCTCTAGGATCCGAGAACACTGACAAGAACAAATGGAGGTGGTGAGGGGGCATCTTTCACCTGGTTGGAAAAATAAACCGTGTTAGGCCGCTGCTGCAAACTGCTCCAGATTTCGAGGCAGGTAATGGGAACCACAGACCAGGCACTTTCTTCTTAAGAATTCCCCATCCACCCACACATTTGTCCCTCTTTTGTCCTCATCTCTCTTTCTTTTTCCTCACAGGGCTCCAAGATCATCCAGTCCTTCATGTGGTATCTGAACCCACGGCAAGTCTTCGACCTCAGCCAGGGTGGCCCTAAGGAAGCGTGAGTATCCCACCTCAGATGGCATGTTGTCACGCCTTGTCCTACGGTCCCTCATACACCACCCCAAAATGAAGCGTTCTCACTCTACCCCCACTCTAGATAAGCGTTTGCTCAGCGACAGCTTTGACGTTAATGCTGTGGTTGTGTGGAGGGAGAGAGTTATTGTCCCACAGCAAAACCACCCTACACCCCCACATAGTTGTGGTCATCTCCTTATTGTCTAGACATTCCCCCCTCTGAGGTCCTTGGGTCACACCAAGGACTCTCCAACCCCTACCGGGTCATACACCCAATTCCAGGGTCCATCCCCCACTCCCAGCCCCTCTTATGAGGTGTGCTCTCTCCTGTAAATCTCTTACTAGCTGTGACCCCATCCCCTGGATATCTGTACACATCACGTTACTGAGGTGCCGGGTTTTTAGGAACCCGGTGGTGCCAGGGGATAACACCCGAAGACCTCTGAGTTCTCCCTGTTCCGGACCACAGAAACCAAGAGTCTTCTTGGTGAAGTCAGAGATCGAGTTTTATTGGTTGCAACCAAGTAACATGCGTCCTAGAATTACAACAACACGGGTCGTAAGTTCTCAGGAGACTTTTCGTTTTTACAGAACCAGCCTTCTCCTTTTATACACAATATTGCACTTCAGGCAAGAATTCTTGAGTTTACCATACGGTCATAGACATATTTACACAATAGAGCAAAACGCACAGTCATGTTGGCCAACCCATATTTTAGATGTCCAGTTTGTGATAGATGACCCAGCCCAGCCCGGAATTACAATCAGATATCGGTGAAACCCCAATAAAACAGGGCACCTCTTCGTCATAAAACTGGCCATAAACAAGGAACATGGACAGGTGTATGTGTGTAGAAAACATGGTCTGTAGGTAGTGAATGGTTTATGGCATGTTATGCATTGATGCTATCTTATTCGGCCACTGGGCGAGGAGCTGCCCAAACAGGTTCGGCTGGAGGCAGTGGAGTCAGTTTGGCCAGGTCATGGGGGAAGTCAGCTAAGGTGGACGTGTCCTTTTAGATCAAGCTCGACCTTAATCAATTGACTTATATGAGGGCAAGCCATAAGATGGATGCCGTTCGCAAAATGGAGTCCAAGGGTTCAGAACGGAAACCATGATTTGAGGGTGTTGGCATCGCTCAATCACGACGCAAATGCACAGGGATAATGTCCTAATCATTACCGGTCTGCCGATACAAAATTCGTCATGGTACGATGATATTTTGTGACACGAGTGTTGGACCTTGGTACCGGTATTACAGCAGGGCCCAGAATTCCAGAACCACATTACCTCTAACATGAAAGTCCCTCACTTCCCTCCTAACCTAGAGCCCAGTGTGTCCTCCCCTCTGGAGGTCTTTGTGAGTAGAAGAGCATTCAGCTCTCACCCTGGCACTGCTTCCTGGTCAGTCCTATCCTTTGGTGGTCTGTGGCTGCCATTTTGTTGGAGTTCAACCTAAGCAGAGGAGGCGTACTTCACCCTTCCTGTAGAGATGGGGGCCACAGGCCACTCTCTGTTGTCTAATGACTAGGGGAGGTGCAGAGAGTGGCACTCATCTGTAATCATGACCTGTGCCTAACTTTATAGCTTGAAATCATGTGTGTCCAACCTCCAACAGACTGTCCGTCCATCTCTAATCTCATTTCTATATTGCATTTCAGAATGCCTTCTGCTCGCACGTAAAGGAGTGCTTGGGGTGGATAGTGGGAGGGGGTGGGGTTTCTGCTCCACCCCACCACCCACCAGCACTCTCCCTCAAGCATTCTTCTAACAATTACCCCTGAAGTAGCCACTGTTTTGACCCGTGCTCCACTTCATAAGTATTTCAAAGCTTCACAACATTTCTGCTTTTGGTAAAAGATTGTTCGAAGCCCCTTAAGATTCTCCACAAATCTCATGTTTTTGGATTAGTGAGGACTGAGCAGCACATTATTTTAAATGTCACTGTTTCTCCTTTTTTTAATGTATGTTCATTTGGAAATGTAGCTAAACTCCTTCAGAAAAAGGCCAGATCCCCTTAGTACTGGCAAAAAAATGGCACGTGGCCCGCTGTGCAGCAACAATTCAATATGTTCTTCTACCTTAACAAACTTCAAAGCATAGCCCCGAACCGGAATAAGAAATGCCACTAAAATGTAATCAAGTTTTGAAAAATACAAAATGGGGTCTTTTACTTGCACATTTTTTGGAGTGGTTATTTTTTGCTCCTTATACCCATTATCCTATTATGATGAACATGTAGTTCTTTCAACCCGCAAGCCTGATAGTCTGACTTCCTCAGCACTATATTTTATTAGCCGCTTGCTTGATCTGAGGGGCGTCGACTCCAAGGTTATTCAGAGTTTACTGATTTTTTATTTACCAAATTTGTAAAGGAAAATCTGTTTTCCACACACATATTCTAACAATGTAGACCAAATAGTAAGGCTGATGAACATGTAACAGCAGCCAGAAGCTTTCTCCAAGTAAGTGTTATTCCAGATGAAGGCTCTTGCTTAATGGTGTTACCGAAACCTGTTCTCCGTTTTCGTGAAGGGAGTTTGCAGCACTGCTGTCCTTTGGTACTGGGCTTTGTTTGTGCCGCCTGCGCTCTGTGTGTAGGATGCTTGTGTTGCAGCAGCCTGTACAGCACGTTGCTGCCTGCGCTCTGTCTGCCTGTGAGGTGTGTGAAAGAAGCTTGCACTGCTGCTGCCTGTACTGTGCCTGGTCCGTGTGAGATTGAATCTGGTTCTGCTGCCCCCAGTCCACTTTTTGTAGAAGGTATTTTCCTGTACATAGAACGCGATTTACCAGTGGACGTCCATGAGCGATGTCGGTGAAGCCTCTCTTGTTCTCCTGCAGGCTGGAAATGTACCGCAAGGTTCCCACCTTACGAATCTTGGCGTGTGGAGGGGACGGAACCGTGAGTATCAGTCTGTGTCTCCACCTCCACACATGATGAGTGTCTGCGTCTACACGTGGTTGTGTTTTTTGTCTCCCATATGTATGGACTCCCATAGTCTCCTCGTACACGCTTATGTCTATGTGCATTGGGCGGCTCTGTGCTAGTGTGTGCTTACCAATGACTGTACCTATGTGCACCTTTCTGAAATCACTACGTAAAGCACTTAGGTCTCTTCTTGCTCATTCGTGTGCAGTTGCATTCTTGCCTCTGCCTGCACATGTGCACCTCCCAAGGGCTGCACCAGTGTGGGAGATAATGTGTTTCTGTGCATCTTTGTGCTTTCACTGATGTTTCTGTGTGTGTCTCACCCTCTCTCTCGCTCTCTCTCTCTCTCGCTCTCTCTCTTTTTCTCCCTCCCTCTTTTTCTCCCTCCCTCCCTCTTTTTCTCCCTCCCTCCCTCCCTCTATATCAGTCTGTCTCTTTCTCTTCTTCTATCTGCCTCCCTCTATCTCTTTCTTGCTCTCTCTCTCTTTCTCTGTCTCTATCTATCTCACTCTTTCTCTCCCTCTCTGTCTCCTGTCTCTCTCACTCTCCCTCCCTCCCTCTCCCTTCTCTCTCTTCTCTCCCTCTCCCCCCCACACAGGTAGGTATTGAGCTTGTTTGTTGCCTATATTTTGTCTTTCATGCTATCTGCATTCATATTTCCCACATCCGTCTTTATTTTATTTTTCTTTATTAAACATTTCTACTCCATTCTCTAGAGATCAGAGTCACGATGAGGTTACATGTGCAAAACTCTACAAACCATCCAGATGAAATAATTCTGCCCCTTACTATTTTTAAAACCCTCCTTTCACCCGCTTGTCCAATAGGTTTAAGATTTCTTTGCGGTTCGAATAGAACCCTCGACAAATAATATCCTGAATAAAATAAGTCAGGGCTGTAATATCTTCTGTACAGGAGTAAGTCTTTCAGATTGGTTTCTTCAAGGCTCTATCTAAGGCTTGTGACCGATTTCCTGTTTTAAAATTAACATAAAACAATCCTCCTCGGTCACTAACTCAGCAAACCAGTAATAAAGACCTGTTCGCGCCTCAGAAGTATTGGACTGAGGAGTTCTGCTCTCACAGGATGCACCACAACGTTGTTGATTAGAAGTAAATTTATGCTTCTTAGACTCTTCTAGAGGGAATTATGGCCTCATCCGCTTTCGTCCAGTCCATGAAATGTAAGGCTTCTTCAACAAGACCCTAAAAGGAGAGATCTCCGCAGGTCTGTTCACCTCCTTTAGACCGCCTTTCCCTATTGACCTGGGGGCACCTACACAGCTCATATCAGTGAGTGATCACTTGTGTAAATTATTTTCCTGTTATCCAGTGGTCCAATCTGAGGCCTTGATCGATAGGGATTCTCAAACTCCTAGATAGCTCTTCCAGACTTTATCTTCAGATCTTCTGACCGGTAGAGATATTTTAAAGGTAGGCATGTTTACCTCATAGATGGTTCCAAAAATCTGAATTTTCCATATTTCCCAAAGCCTTACACAATTCCTATGCCCCTTTAAATACCAAAAGTTCAGATGGTTTCTGTTTTTCACATAGTGTACACATAACCTATTTTCTAGAAAGTTGATATTTAAATGCATTTAAAAAAAAAAAAAAGTGTAATCATTCTAATGGTGTTTAAGAGAAAAGCACCAGAGAAAGTAATGACAAAACTCTTAAAAAACATGAGTTCGTTTATTCTTCCATGGACTTTTTGTGAACACTTCCTTCAACCAACACTTAAGCCGCTCTAACTGCCCCTCTTTCATCTTTTATCAATCTCTCAAGTCAGTTTTGCAGAGGAACAGACAAGTATCTCTGTTCCCGTTGCATCCATTTAAGCTTGCACCACCTGTGCTCATCTGATCTCAATTCCTTCAGATTACATTCATTTCCAAGTGGAATAGGAAGCTATCGCTATAACCCCGGGAAGGATCCGTGCTCGAGACCACGAGTGGCCAACATGTAGTCAACAGTTGTTGTAGAGGACTTATCCTTCCCTGGAATGTACCCCGCTAGTCTCCCATTTCATCTTGCACCATCATATCTGATTGCACGTTCAGTTCTGATGTAATAGGCACATTGAAGTCAATCCCCCTCCCCCACCTCAGTGCTACTTGGTGGGTCTGATATCTTCCATTTTATTTCTTACTTGGATGTACACCCATCAGGCACTACCTATTTAGTCCCCCTAGTGGAATATGTATATTAATCAGGATAAGCTACATTTCACTATTTTCTATAATCGCCAATTTGTAATAATTATAAATATGACGATCGAAATGCACCACTTGTTCACCCCTATGCACGGTGCTTTGAGTAGCGATTCAGGCCTCCCTTTTGCACGGCCTTACGCAGCGGCTGTCACCAACTTGGAAATAACGAGCAAGCCAAAGAACTAAACTGTGGTACTGGCCAGGCCATTTAAATAGCCAATATAAGCTAATGAATTAATTAATGAGTCAGTTTCCCACATTACACCAGACCTTTGGATCTGCTCTGAACACCCCTCCTAAAGTGACTGGATGCTGCACCTGGGTGGGCTGAGGGTGACCTGTATGATGAAATGTTTGTCATCCCTTGAAAGGGTTTATGCTCATCTTCTGTACTATCTCTTAATATATATATATATAATACAAATCTCCTGGGACATTTCACGTACTCCTTTCGAAGCACCGTCTGACCTCGCTACCTTTGCTTTCCTATCCTCTTCTATTGTGCATCAAGTTCATTCTGTTGACACTGCACCTCTTCGTTCACCTCTTTGCACAATATAATAATGTTCTTGTCACTTGTCTAGCCCACCCTTCTGATCTTCCGTCAATGGCATTCTCTCTTCCCGCGCATCTGATCCCTCTACACACCCGTCTTCAACTTGTACATGCATATGTCTATCTGCATTGGTGGGACTCTGTGCTACTTTGTGCTTACCTTGGACTGTACGTACTTGCACCTTTCTGAAATCACTATGTCTCTCTACAAGACAGTGCTTTGGGAGGGCCTTAATTAATGCAGTACTGCTCAGCTGATTTTTTGTGTGTGACGCTGCAATGGATACATACCAATAAAAGTTCTCTAACCTTTTCCAGACATCCTCCAGTTCTAGTAATATCTTCTATCCATCCCAGAATATTGTCTGGCTGTCAAGTCAATCCTTAGAGTGTTCCCTAAAGCTAAAAGTCACTGTACACATTCAGTGAACATCTACTTCTTTCTGAAATTGGACCGTAGGAACTCTTGAAGTTCGGCTCTAATGTTCATCTTGAGCTATATGGGGCAGCAGCCCAGTAAAATGAAACTGGTTCTCAGTTCCAGGGTAGCAACTGAGCAAAATAACTGAGGTCCTCAACGCTGTGTATTGGCAAACCCCCAGGCAGTGGCTCCATAAAATCGGTGGTTCACAGCTCTGTCTCTTCAAAAACACAAGCGCAGTGGCCCATTAAATTGATAACAGTCCCACTTCTGTGCTTTGCGAACACCATGGCAGCGGCTGAATAATATTACAGTGGTTATTGGTTCTGTTAATACGAACACCATGGCAGTGACCCTGCAAAATGACAGTGGTTCTCACCTCTGTGTCTTCATGGAAACCAATGATTTCCCGTGCTTCCGTTTCTCCCGTCTTGTTGCCAGTGCTTCCGTTTCTCCCGTCTCGTTGCCAGTGCTTCCGTTTCTCCCGTCTCGTTGCCCATGCTTCCGTTTCTCCCGTTTCTCCCGTCTCGTTGCCTGTGCTTCCGTTTCTCCCATCTCTCTGCCTGTGCTTCCGTTTCTCCCTTCTCTCTGCCTGTGCTTCCGTTTCTCCTTTCTCTCTGCCTGTGCTTCCGTTTCTCCCGTCTTGTTGCCCGTGCTTCCGTTTCTCCCGTCTCATTGCCCGTGCTCCGTTTCTCCTGTGTCGTTGCCCGTGCTTCCGTTCTTCCTGTGTCGTTGCCCATGCTTCCATTTCTCCCCTCTCGTTGCCTGTGCTTCAGTTTCTCCCTTCTCACTGCCCGTGCTTCCGCTTCTCCCTTCTCTCTGCCTATGCTTCCGTTTCTCCTGTGTCGTCGCCCGTGCTTCCGTTTCTCCTGTGTCGTCGCCCGTGCTTCCGTTTCTCCTGTGTCGTTGCCCATGCTTCCGTTTCTCCTGTGTCGTTGCCCATGCTTCTGTTTCTCCCCTCTCGTTGCTTGTGCTTCCGTTTCCCCCGTCTCGTTGCCTGTGCTTCAGTTTCTCCCGTCTCGTTGCCCATGCTTCAGTTTCTCCCTTCTCACTGCCTGTGCTTCTGTTTCTCCCTTCTCTCTGCCTGTGCTTCCGTTTCTCCTGTGTCATCGCCCGTGCTTCCATTTCTCCTGTGTCGTTGCCCGTGCTTCCGTTTCTCCTGTGTCGTTGCCCGTGCTTCTGTTGCCCGTGCTTCTGTTTCTCCTGTGTCGTTGCCCGTGCTTCTGTTTCTCCTGTGTCGTTGCCCATGCTTCCGTTTCTCCCCTCTCGTTGCCTGTGCTTCCGTTTCTCCCATCTCGTTGCCTGTGCATCCGTTTCTCCCTTCTCTCTGCCTGTGCTTCCGTTTC
Organism: Lissotriton vulgaris; assembly: GCF_964263255.1. Classification (NCBI taxonomy): domain Eukaryota; kingdom Metazoa; phylum Chordata; class Amphibia; order Caudata; family Salamandridae; genus Lissotriton; species Lissotriton vulgaris. The sequence goes on along the minus strand of NW_028248381.1, from coordinate 634,966 downwards.
TCCCTTCTCACTGCCCGTGCTTCAGTTTCTCCTTTCTGATTGCCTGTGCTTCCGTTTCTCCCGTCTCGTTGCCTGTGCTTCCGTTTCTCCCGTCTCGTTGCCTGTGCTTCCGTATCTCCCCGCTCGCTGCCTGTGCTTCAGTTTCTCCCTCCTCACTGCTTGTGTCTCAGTGCCTGTGCTCCCGTCTGCTCCTTTCCACAGTTGCTGCCTGTTTTTCAGCATGTCCCATTTTGAAGCCTGTTCCTCACTGCCTGTGTTCCATTTCATCCCCTCTTGCAGTGACTTTCTGTGCCGCACTCTTTCCTGTCCCACAGTGTGTGCCTGTTTTTCAGCATGTTCCCTCTCACTGAGTGTGGTCCAGTCTGTCACTTCCTGCGCTCTCTTTTGTGACAATTGTCCTGTGTTTCTCCCCAGGTGGGCTGGATTCTCTCCATCCTGGATCAGCTGCACTTGAACCCGCCGCCACCAGTCGCCATCCTCCCCCTCGGGACAGGAAATGATCTTGCCAGGACTCTTAATTGGGGCGGGGTGAGTACCACTGCAGGGGCACAATACCCCGGGGGCCACAGCATGACCGAGGGCAGGGTACCCTGGGGGCACAGCGCAGCCAAGGGCAGAATCTGCAAGGAGGGAGCACGCTGGTAAGGGTGGAGTACCCCAGGGACACAGTATGACCGAGGGCAGGGTACCCTGGGGGCACAGCGCAGCCAAGGGCAGAATCTGCAAAGGGTGGAGCGCGCTGGTACGGGTGGGGTCCCCCAGGGACACAGCACGACCGAGGACAGGGTACCCTGGGGGCACAGCGTAGCCAAGGGCAGAATCTGCAAGGGGTGGAGCGCGCTGGTAAGGGTGGGGTTCCCCAGGGACACAGCATGACCGAGGGCAGAGTACCCTGGGGGCACAGCGTAGCCAAGGGCAGAATCTGCAAAGGGTGGAGCGCGCTGGTAAGGGTGGGGTTCCCCAGGGACACAGCACGACCGAGGGCAGAGTACCCTGGGGGCACAGCGTAGCCAAGGGCAGAATCTGCAAAGGGTGGAGCGCGCTGGTACGGGTGGGGTTCCCCAGGGACACAGCACGACTGAGGGCAGGGTACCCTGGGGGCACAGCGTAGCCAAGGGCAGAATCTGCAAAGGGTGGAGCGCGCTGGTAAGGGTGGGGTACCCCAGAGACACAGCATGACCGAGGGCAGGGTACCCTGGGGGTACAGCGCAGCCAAGGGCTGGTCCTTTCCGGGGTGCAGAGCGCTGCCAAGTGTCACCCTGGGGCCACAACATGCTAAGAGCGCAGAGCACGGATTGGGATGGGGGCCAGGGCCCCAGGGCCACAGCATGAGTAAAGGCAGAGTAACCGAAGAGCACGTCGCAGCCAAGGGCAGGGCCTTCCGGGGGACTCTGCGCTGTCGAGGGTGGCTGCCTGTGGGCACAGCATGAATAACGGCAGGGTGTCCTAGGGAACACAGAGCGACCATGGGCTGGGTGCCGTAAGGGCCTTTTAGCAACGCTAAGGAGAGGGTACAGCATGCCCGGCGAAGGCCATGGTGATCCGGGGGCAGCACATGCCACCAGACCTTCTTCCAAGGGCTGATGCCAGGCTCGAGACCCATCAAATGGGAATCTTCTCCTCCTGAAGACGAAGATGGAAATCCCAATGCAGAGCGGCGTCTCTGGGGCTTCAAATATCAGGTCATCAGTGTGTGGTCCTGTCCCAGTATGTGCACTGTCCACTCCTGAATCAGGGCCCTCACTGCCCTCTCGGGATGTACACTGCCCTCCCCTGAACCAGGGCCCTCACTGCCCTCTCGCCTGTTTAGGCCAGGGCTACCACTGTCTGCTCCAGTACCGAGGACTTTACTGCCCTCTTTTGTACAGAAACCTTACTGCCCTGTCTCCTCTTCTAGACCTGTTCCTTCAAACCACCCTCAAGTGCCATACCTTTACTGCCCTCTTTCGGGCAGGAACCTTACTGCCCTGTCTCCTCTTCTAGACCTGTTCCATCACTGCCACCCTCAAGTACCATACCTTTACTGCCCTCTTTCGGGCAGGAACCTTACTGCCCTGTCTCCTCTTCTAGACCTGTTCCATCACTGCCACCCTCAAGTACCATACCTTTACTGCCCTCTTTCGGTCAGGAACCTTACTGCCCTGTCTCCTCTTCTAGACCTGTTCCATCACTGCCACCCTCAAGTACCATACCTTTACTGCCCTCAGAATTGCGGTGCCCCCTGTTCCGCCGCGGCTTGTGCCGTTTGCGCGGAGGGGTCCACACCATCTTGGAAGCGTCGCTCTTCCCTGGAACTAGCAGGGTCAGCGCTCCAAGCCTCGATCCCACACTTGTGGTCCCGCCCACTGGCCCTACATAGTCCAGTGCCCAGAGCTCCCGCCCGACTCCAGACGCCAGAAATTCTGCCCGTCACCCTGCTTTCCCGGGCAGATATTCACCGCACACAGCAACAAGAAATGGGCATTATCAGGTATACGAATATAGAATTACATAGCCTTAACCCAGCTAAGCCTTCACTCTCTATCCCAGCTCCCTAGTCTTCAACTAAAACCAATTCCTACTAAACTACTAAAACCTTGTAACATCAATTGTGCCCCGAAGACCCCACCTAACCTAGTCTGCCTCTACTGCAATGCAAGATCAATGGCCAAACACTCCCTACAAATCTGGGCACTCTTGGACTCTGTTAAACCAGACGTACTGTTTCTCACAGAAACCTGGCTACAGGAATCGTCCACGCCAGATATTGCAATAGCCCTGCCCCCAGCCTATACAATACATAGACTTGATCGCCCTAGCAATAAAGAAGGGGGGGGGGACGGCTATAATCCATAAAGCATCTATAAAAACCTATATAAATGACTCTTACCTCGAATGTTGGGGTGAAATGCTCATTGCCACCATGACGGTGAACAACAAAGAATCATGGAAGTTAGCCCTCATTTACAGACCCCCGGCTCCAAGGCTAATTTCTCTGAGAAATTAGTGGAAGCAATAGCGCCCTATGCCCTTGCTACGGAGAACTTCCTTCTCCTAGGAGATGTCAATTACCATCTCGAACTCACCACTGACCCTTGCCCCATAGACCTAACTACCAGCCTGGAGGCCTTACAACTATGTCTACTCCCCACAGGTGCAACCCACGTAGCCGGCCACACTCTTGACCTTATGTGCACCAACTCCCTAAAGGTAACGATCACACAGACTGATTCAGTCTTTTGGACGGACCATTCTATCATAGAATTCGCAATAATTGGATCTCAGATCCCGGCAACTCGCCCGGGCAAGCTGAAAAAAAGCAGACCATGGAATAAAATCACCATGCCGGCTTTCGCCAAGTCCTTTTCTCCTCCCACAATCTCCCAATGCACCAATCCTAGCCTAGCTGCCATGGAATTTGAATCGGCTATCACTACTGCGTTAGACGATATAGCACCCATGCGCACATCTAAACTTCCGAAAAATAATTCTCCCTGGTTCACGCCAGAGCTGAAACAAACAAAATATTCTACTAGGACGGCAGAACGGAAATGGCGACATACAAAAAGTGCCCAAGACAGGGAACTATATAAAACTGCACATCAGCAGTACATGAAGGACATCGCCGAGGCCAAAAAAGTCTATCTAGGCAATAGGATCACTCTAGCAGCAAACTCACAACGAGAACTATTTAACATTGTCAAGGAGTTCACTACTCCACCAGGAACACAGCAGGCGCCCCCCGATTCTAAGAACTGGGTGGAATCCGTAGCCTCCTACTTTCATGAGAAAGTTAATGAAATTCACAAACGGTTCCCCCAGCCAACGACAAATGACGAGGCCAGCACCCCTCATACCACAAAGCAAAACTCCCTCGATACCCACGCCACCACACTGAAACAGTTTTCACCCTTGATCGAAAAAGATGTGAACCAAATTCTGTTGAAAATAAAATCTGGAGCACCGGGAGACCCTGCTTCGCCACAAGTTATATCCAAAATCTCCCCAGTTCTGATCCCCACCTTGACCAACATTTTCAATCAGTCACTACTGCACTGTGTTGTCCCCAATCACTGGAAGGAAGCAATAATCAGGCCTATTTTGAAAAAACCTACGGCTGACCCAGATCAATTTGTAAATTATCGGCCCATTTCCCTTTTACCACTCTTTGGGAAAGTCATGAAGACCCTAATTAACAAACAGATCATCGCCCACCTGGAGTCTAACAAACTCCTTGATCCATCTCAATCCGGCTCCAAGGCGTTCCACAGCACTGAAACAGCCCTGTTGGAGGTCGTGGACAACATAAGACTGTCCTTGGACTGAAAAAAGTCAGCCATATTGGTCCTGTTGGACCTATCTGCGGCCTTCGACACCATCTCACATCACGCTCTGTTAGAGCGTCTTGCTGAGATTGGTGTCGAGGGCAACGCTCTTCAATGGATATCGAGCTACCTTGGAAACAGGCGGTCCAGGGTCCAACTAGGCTCCCATACTTCTATCTCCTACAAAAATGATAAAGGTGTTCCACAGGGATCTATTTTGAGCCCGACTCTTTTCAGCGTTTGTTTCCTCCTTGGCAAAGATCATCAGAGAAAATGGTTTTGGGACCGTATCCTATGCTGACGATACTCCAATTCTCGTCACCATTAACCAAAACCCTGATGACATCAAAAATAGGTTCAAAAACTGTATGACTAGTATACAAGAATGGATGACCAGAAACTATCTTATGATGAATGCGGGAAAGACTGAAGTCATGCTTTTTGGCAAAGCTGACCAAATCTGGTCATCAGACTGGTGGCCAGACTCCCTCGGTCCCTGCCCCGCCCCCAAGCCTTTTGTCAGGAACCTGGGAGTAATTCTAGACAACAAGCTTACCATGTCTGAACACATCAAAAAAACAGTGGGAAGCAGTTATGGCCAGATGCGTAGCCTGAGGAAGATCTTTAAATGGATCCCACTCTCAGCACGCATGCCCCTAGTCCGGGGACTCATTGTTAACAGGATGGACTATGGGAATGCCCTGTTCTCGGCCATCAACCTAACACTACTGAACCGATTACAGGTCCGCCAAAGCACAGCTGCTAGGCTGGTATTAGATCTACCTCCCCGCACCCCCTCAGCAGCATGCCTCAGATCACTGCACTGGCTCCCCATACAAAAGCGTATAAAGTTCAAGCTCTGCTGCCTAGTCCATAAGGCAGTAAATGGACCTGGACCTGCTTATCTTGAACAGAAACTCAAAACTCACGTCCCAAGCAGGACGCTATGCTCCTCCAGTAAAGCCTTTCTCTCCGTTCCCAGAGTCCGAACAGTAAGAAACTGAGATAGAGCCTTCAGCAAAACCGCCCCAGAAGCATGGAACTCCCTCCCCATCCCACTGAGAGTAGAGCCAGATCATATGAAATTCCGAAAACAACTAAAAACCTGGCTCTTTTAATTTTAGTTTGCGGAGCCCCCCGACCTCCTGGATCAGTTGGTCTTAAGGATCCTTGTCAGCTGCCAGCGCTCTGAGACCTTCGGGTGATTTGCGCCGATACAAATGAAATGAAATGGAAATGGAAAATGGAAATGGACAGGAACCTTACTGCCCTGTCTCCTCTTCTAGACCTGTTCCGTCACTGCCACCCTCAAGTACCATACCTTTACTGCCTCTTTCGGACAGGAGCCTTACTGCCCTGTCTCCTCTTCTAGACCTGTTCCATCACTGCCACCCTCAAGTACCATACCTTTACTGCCCTCTTTCGGACAGGAGCCTTACTGCCCTGTCTCCTCTTCTAGACCTGTTCCATCACTGCCACCCTCAAGTACCATACCTTTACTGCCCTCTTTCGGACAGGAGCCTTACTGCCCTGTCTCCTCTTCTAGACCAGTGCCATCACTGCCACCCTCAAGTTCCATACCTTTACTGCCCTCTTAAGGCACTTGGTTGCCCATGGTTCTTGTCAAGTGCCATAGCTTGGCCCGCATATTGCAGAATCTCCACTCCTCTTCTCCATCCCTGATCTATGACTGCCCTCTTGCACCCGGGGACTACGGCTGTGCTTTTTACCGGCTTTTCTGCGCTATCACGTCATCGTCCTCTCCAGCACTAGCACCGCCACCACCCTCTCTTCTCCAAGAAACTCTGCCGTTCCCCTGAAAAGGCCTGGAAAAAAGACCCAACCACCAGCACCAAGGACGCCTTCAAAAGCGCCACCCGCACTCACCACCAACTGATCCGAAAAGCCAAGAAAACAGCATTCAAGGATCGACTTGACAACAACGCCCACAACAGCAAGGAACTTTTCAACATCGTCAAGGAATTTTCCAACCCCTCGGCCAATTCCAACGACATCACCCCCTCTCAAACCCTCTGCGACTCCCTAGCCTCTTTTTTCCACAACAAGATTGCAGACATCCACAACAGCTTTGACAACCAACCCGGAAACCAACCCACCCCACCATCTGCTGACCATCTTCCCCCCGTGAACACCCTTAACGCCTGGAACCCAGTCTCCACTGAGGACACCATCCGCCTGATGAATTCCATCCACTCAGGTTCCCCCACAGACCCATTCCCTCACCACATCTTCAACAAAGCAGACTCCGTCATAGCACCGCACCTCCGAGACGTCATCAACTGCTCCTTCAACTCCGCTACCTTCCCAGAAGACTGGAAACACGCTGAACTCACCGCCCTTCTGAAAAAACCAACAACGGACCCCACCGAACTCAAAAATTACCGCCCCATCTCGCTCCTTCCTTTCCCGGCCAAAGTCATCGAGAAAGCCGTCAACAACCAGCTCGCCGCCTTCCTCGAAGCCAACAAATCCCTCGACCCCTCACAATCTGGCTTCCGAGCAAAACACAGCACTGAGACCGCCCTCATCGCAGCAACAGACGACATTCGAACTCTACTGGACAATGGAGACACAGTCGCCCTCATCCTCCTCGACCTCTCTGCAGCATTCGATACAGTCTGCCACAGCACCCTTCTACAACGCCTCAATAACATCGGAATTCAAGGAAAAGTACTTGAATGGATCACCTCGTTCCTCACCGGAAGAACCCAGAGAGTCCGCCTTCCTCCATTCAAGTCCGAGGCCTCTGAAGTCATCTGCGGCGTACCTCAAGGATCCTCACTCAGTCCCACCCTCTTCAACGTATACATGAGCCCCCTCGCGGCCATCGCACGCCAACACAACCTCAACATCATCTCTTACGCGGACGACACTCAACTGATCCTTTCTCTCACCAATGACCCCAGCACCGCCAAAACTAACCTACACGAAGGAATGAAAGAAGTTGCCGAATGGATGAAACAAAGCCGTCTGAAACTGAACTCAGACAAAACAGAAGTCCTCATCTTAGGCACATCCCCCTCTGCTTGGGACGACTCCTGGTGGCCGGAAGCCCTTGGAAAAGCACCCATCCCGACAGACCACGCACGGAACCTAGGCGTTATCCTGGATTCTTCACTCTCAATGAACAGACAAGTCAGCGCCGTATCCTCTTCCTGCTTCAACATTCTTCGCATGCTCAGAAAAACATTTCGCTGGATCCCCTCCGAAACAAGGAAAACAGTCACCCACGCTCTGTTCACGAGCCGACTGGACTACGGAAACACCCTCTACGCAGGTACCACCGCTAAACTCCAGAAGAAACTCCAACGAATCCAAAACGCCTCAGCCAGACTCATATTAGACATCCCACGCAACGAACACATCTCTGGTCACCTTAAAGACCTCCACTGGCTACCCGTCAATAAGAGAATCACTTTCCGACTGCTTACCCACGCACACAAATCACTCTACGACATCGGACCAGATTGCCTCAACTCTCGACTGTCCTTCTACACCCCCTCCCGCCAACTACGCTCTTCCAGCCAAGCCCTCGCCACTATACCTCGCATCAACAAGACCACCATGGGAGGCAGATCCTTTTCATACCTGGCTGCTAAAACATGGAACTCACTCCCCGCTTACCTTCGCCTCACCCAGAACCACCTAGCGTTCAGAAAGCAGCTTAAAACGTGGATATTTGACAAATAATTCTCCTCCCCTTCCTAAGCGCCTTGAAACCCTCTGGGTATGTAGTGCGCTATACAAATTTTTTGACTTTGACTTTGACTGCAACAGCCCAAGCCCTGTCCAATTGCAGAGCCTTCCTTGCAGTCTTTTGTCCCCATATCATCAGCTCCAGGTGCACAGCTGCCATCCCCCTCTCTAGAGCGGTCCTCAACCTCTCCCTGTCCCATCCCTGGACCCCCACCCCCCATGTCTCCTATCATGGTACCTCCACAGCTGTGCCACACACCAGAGCAATCCTTGCCTCCAGAGGCAATACTCTGTCCATCCAGCAGGTGTCATCATTACAACTCATTTCAGTAAGCCCTCCGTGTTCTGTTTGTGGGGGTTGCTTGCACAGTGCCTGTGAAATCTTTTGTATTAAAAAAAAAAATCTTAAAAGGGGTTTGCAACCCACCCAATACTTACCTGAACTTACCATTCGTTCATTCCAATGTCTCTCTAATTTCCATGCTTCTGATTGGTTAGCACATCATCATTTCCTGCTCTGCTTGCCGATCCATGCCGTGGCATGGAGCTTGGGCCAAGTACAGCTTCCGGGCAGTGGCCACTGGCTACTGGCTCAGTACAGCAGGGCTTTGTTGGTTACGGTTCAAAGCCAATGACCGAGATTATAAAATAGACCTTTAATATGAAAAGGTACAATAAAGTCAGTGCGACTGACTTATTTATTGTGCACTGTTATATTTAGGCTGTCTTCTTTCTACCTCTGGGGATTTCATGGTCACTCACATGATGTCACCACTAGAACCTTGGGTGACATCATGGAGTGTTTGTGGCTTAGCCTGGTGACAACTGGGAGTTGGAACCAGGCAGGCCGAGTGGCAAGCTAGTCACTCCTGGTGGGTCTTCTCTGTAACTTAACTTAACATCTTGAAGACTTGAATAAAGTAACCTACATGATACCAGGCTCCAGCTTCTATTTACAACATGCACATTATATGTTCAAGTCTATTTTAGGGTTGGATTGTTCTCACTTTCGTAAAATCTGAAGATGTATTTTGTTATATGTAATATCACGCTTTACCGTAGTTGGCAAGGGTTTTAGTGTTTGTTACCCCTATAGCAAACCGTCAGGATAGAAGTTTTGCATTGCAATAATCCTTGTTACGCCCTCCTCAGAGACATAGTGCATGATTTATATGTCGAAGTATGGTTTGTACTCAGCCAGTCCGATGCAGTAAAATACTCCATCGCCTTGGAGTACCTGTCTTCGGCATTCAGCCCTGCGGATAGCTCTGGTCATTGGCTGGAAACATCGTTGTGAAAGTTTGATGGACAGTACAATAAAATTGATGCATGTTTGTCCAACTTTTAACATGTTTTTTGTTTTTTAAACCACAAAGTGAGACTTTGTTTTTGAAATATCAAACAAATGACCCTCACACCCTGAGAGTTGTCTCCCATGGTGTGTGGGTTATTTCAAAGTTTTCACTGTCCCTCACTTGCAGGTTTTACCGAACAAGTAGTGCACCAGGAGGCACGTTTGCAGAGTGGTAGAGAAAGGGGCTGGGGAAACCCAATGAACTCTCGGCAGTCCTGCTGCGTGGGACTTACTGGAGTTTAAAGGACGTATTTTTTTGCCCGCAAGAACCCTCATCAGCAAAGGGAACTTCATCCCCCAACCAGTGCTGTGCCAGGAGGAACCCTTTGCAAAATGATTGAGAAAGGGGGAGGGTCCTCTGCAACTTCCTCCTGGGCAAGTCTTTTATAAATTAGGAGGGGCATGGCCTCCTTCCCCAGGCCCCTTTCGGTCCTGGCCATCCCCTGGAGCCCGGTAATTACACTATGGGGAGGGGGGCTATGTGGGCTATGTGGCCCCCCGCCACAGACCAAGTTCTGCACCCGGAAGCACATCCTCTGGGGCTAGTCCTCTTTATTGTGGGTGACCCGAGGGCCCCCTGTGACCTGTGCTGGGGATCGCCCGTGCAGCTTCAAGCCCCCCGCGGTCCCTGCCTGCTCCCCGCCTCCTGTTGGAGCCAGCATTGCTGTGACCGACAAGGGACTGCTGAAAGGCAGCACACTGACTGTCAGAGCAATGTTTGCGTGCAGAGAAACAGATGAAAACTTTGCTTTCTACAAGCGGGAGCTGTTTGACAGCTCCGGCATTCAGAAAGCAGAACAAAAGCAAACAGCTACCTCTTGAGGGTGGGCTCTTCGATAGGTACCAGGAGCGAGTCCTGGGGTGGTGGCCCCAGGGTCATAAATGGCTCCATGAGAGGGACTGTGATGCCCCCCATCTTAGAAGTTAGCCCCAGGGAGGTTGATGTCCCCATGGCAGGGGGTCTACGACAGACCACTTCCATGAATGTATTTCAGCCCCGGGAAGGTGGCGGACCCCGGGGCTGCAGGGGGGCCACGCAGGACCCTCCCACTCATTTTAAATTTGGCCCCGGGGAGGTGGGGAACTCCATGGCTGGTGGGTGAGGGGTGGCGTGCCCCATGCATTTGTTTTCAAGCATTTGACCTGGGGAGGTCGTCGCCCCTGAGGCGTGAGGGGTGCTGCTTGGGCACACACCCTGTATACATAAAAACTAGTGCCCCATGGAGATGGCATTCCCCAGGGCTTTTTATAAGCCGTAGGAGGGGTACCCCATGTTCCTCCTTCTTATTTCACTGGCGTGGCCCCTGAACCTGTACCACCGGGGCAAATATTGAAACTTTGCAGTATTTTTTTCTCTCTCTCTAAATACTTTTTTATCCTGTCGGGCTCCCCAGGATCAACCTTATGGGGTTAGGATGCATATATATCTCCACAATGGCAAACAATACAATGTCAGCCAAAGAAGAGAACACTCACAGGGTTTTGTAGCAAAGTGCTTTGAATGTGCAGAGCCTCCCAGCACTGACAGACTCGTTTTGGCACCACGCCTTTATCGATAAAGTGATACACACAATCACTCAGGAAACCAGGTACAAGGTGTCGCCGGTAGTGAGTTTAGTAGATGCTCACGTGAGACCAGGTACAAGGTGTCGCCGGTAGTGAGTTTAGTAGATGCTCACGTGAGACCAGGTACAAGGTGTCGCCGGTAGTGAGTTTAGTAGATGCTCACGTGAGACCAGGTACAAGGTGTCGCCAGTAGTGAGTTTAGTAGATGCTCAGGTGAGACCAGGTACAAGGTGTCGCCGGTAGTGAGTTTAGTAGATGCTCAGGTGAGACCAGGTACAAGGTGGCACCTGTAGTGAGTTTAGTAGATGCTCACGTGAGACCAGGTACAAGGTGGCACCTGTAGTGAGTTTAGTAGATGCTCAGGTGAGACCAGGTACAAGGTGTCGCCGGTAGTGAGTTTAGTAGATGCTCACGTGAGACCAGGTACAAGGTGTCGCCGGTAGTGAGTTTAGTAGATGCTTGCGTGAATCCAGGTGCAAGGTGTCGCCGGTAGTGAGTTTAGTAGATGCTCACGTGAGACCAGGTACAAGGTGTCGCCGGTAGTGAGTTTAGTAGATGCTCACGTGAGACCAGGTACAAGGTGTCGCCGGTAGTGAGTTTAGTAGATGCTTGCGTGAATCCAGGTGCAAGGTGTCGCCGGTAGTGAGTTTAGTAGATGCTCACGTGAGACCAGGTACAAGGTGTCGCCGGTAGTGAGTTTAGTAGATGCTCACGTGAGACCAGGTACAAGGTGTCGCCGGTAGTGAGTTTAGTAGATGCTTGCGTGAATCCAGGTGCAAGGTGTCGCCGGTAGTGAGTTTAGTAGATGCTCACGTGAGACCAGGTACAAGGTGTCGCCGGTAGTGAGTTTAGTAGATGCTCACGTGAGACCAGGTACAAGGTGTCGCCGGTAGTGAGTTTAGTAGATGCTTGCGTGAATCCAGGTGCAAGGTGTCGCCGGTAGTGAGTTTAGTAGATGCTCACGTGAGACCAGGTACAAGGTGTCGCCGGTAGTGAGTTTAGTAGATGCTCACGAGAGACCAGGTACAAGGTGTCGCCAGTAGTGAGTTTAGTAGATGCTCACGAGAGACCAGGTACAAGGTGTCGACTGTAGTGAGTTTAGAAGATGCTCACGTGGGACCAGGTACAAAGGGGCACCTCAGACAAGGAAGGAAATCCGATCAGGAGAAAGCTCTTTCTCACAGGACAGTAGAGCCAATGACTGAAGCACTTCGCTTACATTCATGATAACTCTCAGCATGGGGCAATGGACCGTCCACTTCCAACATCAGTTGTATTGACCTATGATTGATGCCATTGGTATGATCCCATGGACATCCACCAGAATGTGTGCGGTTCGGTGCCAGGACTAGTGGGACAGTCCGTCAGTTCTCCATTTTTTTTATTAAATGTTTCCGTCTTATCTTTTTTTATACTTTTCTAAAGCTCCGCGGCAGTGCTAAGGGGCTGCTTCCTTGGCTTTCATTTAATCCGTTTGCTGCATTCACAAGGACACAGCCCTTACACTAGGCCACCATGATGGAATGGTTTTTGCCATAGTTTCGCTGCTTTACCAGTCCTAAATACCCAACCATTTGGTTCTAAACCTGAAGGCCATGTTTTAATTTCAGAATTTTGACTCACCTCGTCTAATGCCATTGCAAGAAGGCCTCCTGTTGCTATGTTTAGTTTTTATTACTGCAAGCATACTTCTTGTGTGTTCCGGTGGCATAACATTGTTCCCCACTTGTATTCTTCTAATGTACTTTGGATTTGCTGTTGAGTTTCTTTGTTAGTGTTGTTGTTGTTGTTGTTGTTGTTGTGTAAATTGGTGAATGAGTGGTTGGATGAATGGATGCTTCAGTGTCAAGAGGAATGACAGAGTGCATGTATGATGACTTTTTGAATACCTAAATCCATAATTGACTAAGGAGGCCTTTTCATCGAAAAGCCATATCTATTGGTTTTGCCAATGCTTGTTTGTTACTAATCTGACTTGTCTGATGAAATGCCGTTTATTTTCCATGGCAGAGGTGAGGCAAACTTTGAGGGCACTTAGAAGAGACTCCCATTATTAAGGCTTAAGTAGGACACTGTATGACTGAGAAGCTGCTTTGCATATGATTGTTCCCTTTGTGTAGTGGCACAAGCAAACTTAATGATGGAGCCATTAGTAATGGCCGAAAGTAAAGAAAGCATTCACTCATAACATCAAGGATTGGAATGTGGCTCATAGTGAATACGTGTAGGGAATTGGAGCTGTCCTTTGAGGGTTATTGGTGGGACTCAGCCTTCAGGACGAGGGGTCGGCCCAGCTTTGAGGTCGAGGAGTGGGTGCTGCTTTCAAGGCGAGGTGTCTGCTCAGCTTTGAGGGTAAGGAGTGGGCTCAGCTTTGAGGGCGAGAAGTGGGCTCAGCTTTGAGGGCGAGGAGTGGGCTCAGCTTTGAGGGGGAGGATTGGGCTCAGCTTTGAGGGCGAGGTGTCGGCTCAGCTTTGAGGGCGAGGAGTCAGCTCAGCTTTGAGGGCGAGGAGTGGGCTCAGCTTTGAGGGCGAGGTGTCGGCTCAGCTTTGAGGGAGAGGAGTCAGCTCAGCTTTGAGGGTGAGGAGTGGGCTCAGCTTTGAGGGCGAGGAGTCAGCTCAGCTTTGAGGGCGAGGAGTGGGCTCAGCTTTGAGGGCGAGGTGTCGGCTCAGCTTTGAGGGAGAGGAGTCAGCTCAGCTTTGAGGGTGAGGAGTGGGCTCAGCTTTGAGGGCGAGGAGTGGGCTCAGCTTTGAAGGCGAGGAGTGGGCTCAGCTTAGAGGGCGAGGAGTGGGCTCAGCTTTGAGGGCGAGGAGTGGGCTCAGCTTTGAGGGCGAGGAGTGGGCTCAGCTTTGAGGGTGAGGAGTGGGCTCAGCTTTGAAGGCGAGGAGTGGGCTCAGCTTTGAAGGCGAGGAGTGGGCTCAGCTTTGAAGGCGAGGAGTGGGCTCAGCTTTGAAGGCAAAGAGTGGGCTCAGCTTTGAAGGCGAGGAGTCGGCTCAGCTTTGAAGGCGAGGAGTGGGCTCAGCTTTGAGGGCGAGGAGTGGGCTCAGCTTTGAGGGCAAGGTGTGGGCTCAGCTTTGAGGGCGAGGAGTGGGCTAAGCTTTGAGGGCGAGGAGTGGGCTCAGCTTTGAGGGCGAGGAGCCAGCTCAGCTTTGAGGGCGAGGAGTGGGCTCAGCTTTGAGGGCGAGGTGTCGGCTCAGCTTTGAGGGAGAGGAGTCAGCTCAGCTTTGAGGGCGAGGAGTGGGCTCAGCTTTGAGGGCGAGGAGTGGGCTCAGCTTTGAAGGCGAGGAGTGGGCTCAGCTTAGAGGGCGAGGAGTGGGCTCAGCTTAGAGGGCGAGGAGTGGGCTCAGCTTTGAGGGCAAGGAGTGGGCTCAGCTTTGAGGGCGAGGAATGGGCTCAGCTTTGAAGGCAAGGAGTGGGCTCAGCTTTGAGGGCGAGGAATGGGCTCAGATTTGAGGGCGAGGAGTGGGCTCAGCTTTGAAGGGAAGGAGTGGGCTCAGCTTTGAGGGCGAGGAGTGGGCTCAGCTTTGAGGGCAAGGTGTGGGCTCAGCTTTGAGGGCGAGGAGTGGGCTAAGCTTTGAGGGCGAGGAGTGGGCTAAGCTTTGAGGGCGAGGAGTCAGCTCAGCTTTGAGGGCGAGGAGTCAGCTCAGCTTTGAGGGCAAGGAGTCAGCTCAGCTTTGAGGGTGAGGAGTGGGCTCAGCTTTGAGGGTGAGGAGTGGGCTCAGCTTTGAGGTCAAGGAGTGGGCTCGGCTTTGAGGGCGAGGAGTGGGCTCGGCTTTGAGGGCGAGGAGTGGGCTCGGCTTTGAGGGCAAGGTGTGGGCTCAGCTTTGAGGGCGAGGAGTGGGCTAAGCTTTGAGGGCGAGGAGTCAGCTCAGCTTTGAGGGCGAGGAGTGGGCTCAGCTTTGAGGGCGAGGTGTCGGCTCAGCTTTGAGGGAGAGGAGTCAGCTCAGCTTTGAAGGCGAGGAGTGGGCTCAGCTTAGAGGGCGAGGAGTGGGCTCAGCTTAGAGGGCGAGGAGTGGGCTCAGCTTAGAGGGCGAGGAGTGGGCTCAGCTTTGAGGGCAAGGAGTGGGCTCAGCTTTGAGGGCGAGGAATGGGCTCAGCTTTGAAGGCAAGGAGTGGGCTCAGCTTTGAGGGCGAGGAATGGGCTCAGCTTTGAGGGCGAGGAGTGGGCTCAGCTTTGAAGGCAAGGAGTGGGCTCAGCTTTGAGGGCGAGGAGTGGGCTCAGCTTTGAGGGCAAGGTGTGGGCTCAGCTTTGAGGGCGAGGAGTGAGCTAAGCTTTGAGGTCGAGGAGTGAGCTAAGCTTTAAGCTTTGAGGGCGAGGAGTGGGCTAAGCTTTGAGGGCGAGGAGTCAGCTCAGCTTTGAGGGCGAGGAGTCAGCTCAGCTTTGAGGGCAAGGAGTCAGCTCAGCTTTGAGGGTGAGGAGTGGGCTCAGCTTTGAGGGTGAGGAGTGGGCTCAGCTTTGAGGTCAAGGAGTCAGCTCAGCTTTGAGGGCGAGGAGTGGGCTCCGCTTCGAGGGCAAGGAGTGGGCTAGGAGGACTATGGCAAAGTCCGGCTTTCAAGGCATGTGGGAGGCAGCCTTCGAGGGCATGTTTGAGTTTAGCAGTAATCTTCTCCCTGCCTTTCTCCATTGAGTCTCACCGTCTCTGCCACAACAAGTGTCTCTCTTTTCCTTTGGATCACGCAGTCCTCTTCTCCTTTGCTGCAGGGTTACACTGACGAGCCCGTGTCGAAGATCCTGTCCCACGTGGAAGATGGAAACATCGTGCAGCTGGACCGCTGGAACTTGCATGTGGAGCGAAACCTCAATGCCAGCCCTGAGGACCGGGATGAGACGGCCACAGACAAGGTGAATTCCCTCTCTTTGCCATCCTTTGTTAAATCCTCCTCTCTACCTTCCATTGACTTTTCCCTCTCATCCCTCTGGTGACTACTCCTCTGATCTTTCTTGCGACTCTTATATCTCCCTTGCGTCTGTCCCTTTACTATTCCCTCCCCTTCTTACCCCTTCAGTAACTCTTCTTTCCGATGGATACTTCTAACCGCAGGTTCCTCACCTTGTGAATATTCCCAGGCCTCAGACCGGATCTTGAACCTTTAAAGCTGCTCTCCTGCATGCAGATAGGTGGTGTTGTGCGGCTCCGTGCCGACGTTCTTTCATTCTAGAAGTGACGACCGGAACTGCATATATGCGCCACACGTATGCCGACGTATATTCCTTTTTCCGCACTCCTCCAGATGTGGTTCCAGATCTTCACCTTGGTCTTTGGCTCACTTCTTTGAACACAATTATCTGCAAGGGGAAATATCACCCCCCTAAACAACAGGGTTTAAGTCGTGTAGTGGCTGTCACAACCAAATGTCTGTGATGGACCCTCACGAAGCCTTCTTGTGGTGCCTAGGGGATAGGGCACAACTCCAGGGCCTGTGACAACTGCACCCAAATTAATCCAAAGGCCATATGGAACCCTGAAACCAGACTACATCGCCAGACACAAGAGGAGCGCATGGCATGTCTGGTTGAAGCCAACTGGAAGATCCAGTTTCCGCTCTCGAAGTAATTCCAGAGGCATATTTGTATGGTGGTCAAAGACTTTGGGAAAGACCAAGAAAGGCAGAGTGGAATCAGCCCTATCCACCAATCTCTGCCTCCAGAAAAGAATGTGCGAGGGCATCCGTGGGCCTCCTGGTCTCACTCCCATCTCTATTGGAGCGGACGGAAAATTTGGCCCTGCGTACCCAGAATCCTCTGGTGGGTCCATGATGTTGCAGCAAGTAGAGATCGTCAGACTTCATGGCTACTGTAGATATTTAATACAAAAAGGAGGGCGTATGATGGGGATATTTATTGACCTTGCATTGTTATGATCCCTACAAGCAAATGAAAAAAACACATATAACAACGGGTCAAGAACCAGGCTAAAGCTATCTGAAAAACTGTGTGTAATTGAAAGGATACAGTCTATAAATCCAAAGTATTCATGGTGAAAACGTGTTCCCATCAGGTACCCGTCCTGTACCGCCCTACATCATTTGGGATCCTTCACCCGAAGGAAGTGGAAGAACAAGTCCACTATGGATTAGGTAGATTGTAGCCTAATCGTATTGAAGGATACAGTGATGTGTTAAGGGAAACCTATGTATGGTGTCAGGGGGTAAAAATAGCTAGCAGTGCAAAAGTAAAATGCTGTGTGCAGCATGTGAATAAGTGAATTAATATTGGGTTGTAGGAGTGGAAAAGTAAATTTTAATAGGATCCTACCCACACCCAAGGTTTAAAAAACAGTGCAAAGTAGTATTACAAATATCTGGATTACACCTAAGTAGTTATTTGCAATACTACTTTGCACTGTTTTTTTAAACCTTGGGTGTGGGTAGGATCCTATTAAAATTTACTTTTCCACTCCTACAACCCAATATTAATTCACTTATTCACATGCTGCACACAGCTTCACACGATACTCCTGATCTTATGTGTCTGTTTCCAGTTTGCCGAGGCAAAGACTACAGGGAGCAGGAACGGCACACGGACAACGGGAGGGGGGGGGGGGCGGGAACCGCACACGGACAACGGGAGGGGGGGGGGGGCGGGAACCACACACGGACAGCGGGAAGAGGGGGGGGCGGGAACGGCACACAGACAGCGGGAAGCAGGAACGGGCACTCACCTGGACTTCTTCCGCTTGCACACATTTTGCGAAATACAGTGACATCCCGTAATTTCTATCTTCCGAAACATCGGGATCAGCTGCGGCTCGGGAGGCGGGGATCTGCTGTGGGAGGGGAGGGGGAGAGCGGAGGCCGTGTTACAACGGCATCGGGACCGGCTGCGGCTCGGGAGGTGGGGATCTGCTGTGGGAGGGGAGAGGGAGGCGGGAATCTGCTGTGGGAGGGGAGAGGGAGGCGGGGAGAGCGGGGATCAGCTGCGGCTCGGGAGGCGGGGATCTGCTGTGGGAGGGGAGAGGGAGGCGGGAATCTGCTGTGGGAGGGGAGAGGGAGGCGGGGAGAGCGGGGATCAGCTGCGGCTCGGGAGGCGGGGATCTGCTGTGGGAGGGGAGGGAATGCTGCAAAGACAATGGGACACAAGGGTTGTTTTGCTTCTGTGGGAGGGGAAGGGGACACGGACGGCCGGCGGGAAACGTGCACAGGACAGCGAGGAGGGGGGAGGGGGGAAGGGGGGACGGCGGGAGGAGGGACACAGAGTAAGGCAGGACAGCAGCAAGCACGGCCCGGCCGGACCAGATTCGGGGGCGTTCCCGGCTTTTGGCTGACGTATCATGACGTAGCCAAAAGCCAAAGATTCTCGGGAACGCCCCCGAATCTGGTCCAGCCATGACGGACGCCTCTCTGTTCCAATGGCTAGCCTCCATTTATGGAGCTAGCCAATGGGACAGGGGGGCGTATTCCAGAGTCACTACTGAAATCAAGAGATTTCTCTGGAGGCGGAGCTTACAGCTCCGTCCCCCAGCGAAACCTAAAAAACATTGCGGCGCCCACAGTGGTGACAATATTCTATTGGCACTTTCTCCTGCTCTTGTCGGTGTCAGTAAGCACTGCATCTAATGGACCTTTTAAAGGAACAATACTGCCATCTGCTGTTTATTATTGGAAATACAGTGATAATCTGCATTGTATTGAATTGTGTATATATATTTTTATCCTGATTCAAAACTGAACAATTTTTTTAAACATTCATTTTATTTTAGATTCAATGTTTTAGTTAAGATTTAATAAACATATTATACATTTAATTACCCGTTCCTGAAGTGCATGAAATTCAAATTAATATCAATTTAATTACCCCTTCTAAATTAGGATGATCATATAACAAATATTAAATACATTTCTTAAATTGAACATTTTTACTTCCCACCAGTTCCGAGTTCAACTATATAAGAAAAAAACGAAAATAAGGAAAAAATATATAATTTCTAAAAAAAAATCATAGCACTTTAAAATCACATAAGTCAGCCTTTAATTCAGATAAATTATAAATGATTAACTAAATACATCAAGTATTTAATAAATATGTTATAACATTAAATAAAGATAAAACAGAAATACGACACATTCCTACTTTAAAAAGAGCAGAAAGATAGTTTTACAAAGCGCTCACTATGAAAGGGTGCGTCGACAAACATGAAATTACAGTGCATTGTAAAAAAAATTGCAATATAAATGTAAGTATATATATATATATATATATATATATATATATATATATATATGTATGTATATGTATATATATGTATATATGTATATGTATATCTATACTACTATTATAAAGAGAGAACACAAACCTTTGAGCCAGGTAAACTCTGAAACCACAGCGCCAATCCACACACCTGATACATCGTTGAAATTGCCAGGGTGTGCAGATGGACATAGGCTACAAAAAATAAAAATTAAACGTAAATTTAAAATTGTAACTAAAAATAAAAAGTAGTCCCCTGAAAGTAGCGCCGGCCGCGACGTTGCACTGGCCGCGACGTAGCGCTGGCCACGACGTGCGTGATGTCGAGGAGGAGCGGCGGACATGGAGTGGCGGTGAAGTGAGGAGGGCGGGGAGGAGCGGTGGCTCAGGTAAGGCAAAGGCGAGGCGGGGCGGGAGGGGGTCGGGACGGGAGGGGAGTCGGGACGGGAGGAGGGCGAGGGGCTGGCCCTGCTTCCATCTGCTCCATGTCCGTCCCTGAATACAACAAAAAAACAGCATTAGCGGCGGCTCAGGTAAGGCAAAGGCGAAGCGGGCGGGAGGGGGTCTGGGAGGGAGGCGGGCGGTTGGCCCTGCTTCCATCTGGTCCGTGGAGCTAATAGGTGTCTTAGCGGCTCAGGAAAGGCAAAGGCGAGGCGGGGCGGGAGGGGGTCGGGGCAATTTCGGGGCGGGCAGGGGCCTGGGTGGGCGGTTGGCCCTGAAGCCTCATTGCCCCCGAACAACGTTGGGGCGGGCTGCTAGTATATGTATATATGTATATATATATATATATGTATATATATGTATGTATGTATATATATGTATCAGAGCACTACACATGGACCGGGCTTCTTCTCTGTGGTAGAACATCAGTGACACATCTTTGATGTTTTTGTTCTTTTAGTCCTGATCACCTCTATATTTATCTTTTTTTTTCTTTACCAAATCATGGAAAGATTATATGTCTGCTTGGTGAATGCTTGGTTGTTACCACTATATTCAAGTGTAAAACATATGTAAGCGTATGAATATTACCAAGTTTTTCAGCTCTTTTTTCAGGCCCAACTAGTCTATCATAGGTTGCCAAAAATCTGCAGCTTTCTTTCCCGAATTCCCAACCCCTTCGTGCCCAATTTAATAATGGGGCCCACCCCTCTTTTCCACAGAAGAGAGAGAGAGATAGAGAGAGATAGAGAGAGATAGAGAGAGATAGAGAGAGATAGAGAGAGATAGAGAGAGATAGAGAGAGATAGAGAGAGATAGAGAGAGATAGAGAGAGATAGAGAGAGATAGAGAGAGATAGAGAGAGATAGAGAGAGATAGAGATAGAGAGAGATAGAGAGAGAGAGAGAAAGAGAGAGACGAAAAAAAAAACACACAACCAGCCAATAATATCAAGTGCAATGGCAGCTACTTTTCTTCCAGTTGTCACGTTGTTTGCCATTTCACTATTATCAATACCACAAATGATGAGCAATGGCTTACCTTAATTGTTGTTCCATAAATTTGAGCAAAGGCTTCACTTACTTTCTCCTCCCCCTCCCCCCCCCCCCCCACCCCCCACCCCCCAAAGGTTTTCGAGTCTCGACCTCTTACAAACATGTATCGCGTCTTCTTTCGGGGATGCAGTTGTATGTTCGATCTTTTAACATTTTGGATGGTTTTTGTGCGCTGATGTATATCCAATGCAGTGTGGAAATAGTTTTTTCGTTTTGTAGCAGCAGTGGCTATGGAATAAAATGTGCCTAAAGATCTTGCCATAACAATCGCAGTTCTTTGTAAGCGAGCGCATCCCGTTTCCTCTGTCGAGCACAGTGCTTCCTATCACTTCCACACTTCCTTCTTGCTTGCGCTATCTGGCATTTCTACATCTATCTCCATCGTGTTGCATATATTTAAACCTCCAGTTTGACCTTAGTTTTTCCATCCTGGTTCCCCATTGGCTAGAGCTAGCATCCTCTATCAAGCCCCTCTCATTGAAGCCCCTGCCTCCATCAGTGGTTTAGAGAGTTCACCCCTCTTACTCTCTGGCATACCTAGGGATGACCATGTCGGTTATCCTGCTCTAGCACTGTGTGCCCCATCGGCCCCTGTGCTGTACCATACATTGGCTGATGCCCGTAGCGTCTTTGAACAAACCTTTACCTCCTTGTCGGCATATCCTAGTTGTTGGTTCTTTGTACATATGTACTCTACTAGATTGATGTGTAATCCCTTTTAACGTTGCAGTTGCTATATTGGATAGTGCTTGAAAATGCCGGGTAGCCTTAAACTCTCTTTCACCAGTTTTCTTCTTAATTATTTCCATGAAATCCTTCTACCTTCAGATGCTCAGATGAAGCTACTCGGGTTGCCTTATGTTTTTTGTATCTCTTTTCCATCAAATTCTATCTGGACACAGCAACACAGAAAAGTAAGCTTCAGAAGGCTGCACATGTTAAGCAGATTGATGCTTCCAATCATTGCGAATTGCAAATTCTGAAATTTTCCTATTAATATTTGTATTTCTTAGGCCATCTTAAGTAAGTTCTTAGATGGGAGCTTCTGTAAGCTCAGCGTGATGGTAATCCCTAAATACCTGATCGCTTTTGCTGCTACTCTGTCCTCCGTTCTTATGTTTCACATTGTGTTTCCGTCCGGTCTTTATTTCAAAGATGTCCTTAAATTCTTTGAAACTCACTTGCTATACTAGTAAAGGTCTTGTGGTGTGATGTAGTCTTGTTTATTTCAGACGTATAGAAGACTGTCATCTGCGTACAAAGCTCGCATTCTCCTCTACTCCATACACTCAAATGGTTGATGTCCCCCTGTTCTTTCCACTATTGGTTCAATATAGAAATCAAAATTTAATTTGGATCATCTGTGCCCCCGCCGTGCACCCCTCTGAGCTCTTCCTGCTTCTGTGAGATTACCAGGACCTTAGCGTAAGACTTTAAGGATACCTTTGGAATAAAGATCAGATGGAAATTATGATGTGGAACATCAGACAGAAGGAAAAAAGATTGAAGTGCTGCATCTGTGCTCGATCCTCCTTCTCTGTGGTGACCAACAAGTTGCATGATGTTGCACTTTGCAATCCGTTAATAACTAACTATGCCCCACGTTCACAGTTCTCGGACCTTTGGCTCTGCAGAGTTTCCCACTGCAGGCTCCCCCCTGACGCAGGGCAAGCGCTTAGAAACCTTTACCCATCGCAAGATCTTCATCCTTCCCCTCCCAACCATTCAAAGCGTGGGCAGCTTTCTGAATGCATAATGCAGGTGTGATCGTGGGGGGTCGGCGGGCTGGAAATGCAGGCAAGGAGGCCGGATATAGTGGGCAATAGTGTCCTTTTATTGCACACAAGGCAGTTCTTGCAACAAGAGAGGAAACAAAGATATGGCTCAAAAACAGGTTGTGCAGTCTTCTTCCGCCTCCGCCGTACGTTGTGAGGGTCCAGTGGGCTTCCCAGTCTTGGGTGTAGACGTCTGTAGAAGGTCGGGAAGGCTCCTCGGAGGGCAGTAAGAGAAAGAGAAGGAGCCGTTAGTCCTACTGGGGCTAGAGGCCAGGTACCGTAACCGTAACCAGGGGTGAGAAAGTAGAAAAGACCGTGAGGAAAAGGGGGGGGGGGGCGGACAAGGCAAGGCAAAGTACAAGGGTTGCTCGAAAAGGTTCGTGTGGGGACAGTATTTATACAGTGCAAAGTGCTGTATACTATATACAAGGTGTCTAACCATTACAATTGACATGTCTAAGATAGAGGTAGTAATTACACAGGGGCCGTACTATTTACACAGAGCACCTAGCGTGCTTTTAAAAAGGTAGCTGGTACTCACTCGCTCCGCCGTAACTCTCCTCCGAGTTACGTCCTCTCTTCAGCCACCTCCGGGGGATTCCACCAGTGTTCGGACCACTCCTCAGTTTCTCCACTCCCGTCCTCTCCTTCCGCCGCAGCTCCAGTCGAAATCTCCTGCCACGATACTCTGACCTCTTCTGCCTCTCGTCTTCCGTCTTTTCTGTGTCCGGCCGTCAGCAGGGAGGGGGGACTTCCGGGGTCAAGGGGAAGTCCTTCCGGTCTGTCGTCTCTCCGGATTGGATCCTGCAACAGAGAGAGGGGCGGGGTTCCCGTTGTCACGGACGCTTTTGTGGTTGTTTCGGATTGCGTGACCTGGAAGGGAGAGCATCGGAGGGGAGATAATCCTGACTGGGTGAGTAAGGGTCTCGCGACCCGTGGGGCAATATCACATCCCCTTCCCCTTCCCCTAGCTGTTCTTCTTGTACAGGGTGGGGACACGGGGTAGCGGGAGAGGTAGTCCGCATTACCCTGGTCCACACCTTTCCGATGTACCGTTTTGAAATGGTAGGGTTGGAGCGACCGAAACCAGCCGACGACTCGGTCACTGTGTCCTTTGTTCCGAGCCATCCACTCCAGGGGAACGTGATCTGTGAATATGGTAAAGTCCCGCCCTTCCAAGTAGTATCGGAGGCTCTCCACAGCCCATTTGATTGCCAGGGCTTCTTTTTCCACCATGGCATAGTTCTTTTCTCGTGGGAATAGGTTCCTGCTGAGGTAGAGGATGGGTTTTTCGTTCTCAAAGGGGTCTTTTTGTGACGGCACCGCCCCTAGTCCCTGTTCCGAGGCGTCTGTCTGGAGCAGGAACTGTTGTGAGTAATCAGGACTCACTAACACGGGACTGGATGTCAGGGCGCTTTTCAGATCGGAAAAAGCATGCCACAACAATGGCGTTGGGTTTCGAAGGATTGTTTCGGTTTTTGTGGATTTTTTTAACAGGTCAGTGAGCGGGGCTGCCCTTTGAGAAAAGTTAGGTACAAACCTCTGGTAATAGCCCAGGAGGCCCAGAAACGCACTAAGGTCTCTTCTAGTCTGGGGAAACGGGAGGGAATGGATGGCTTCGGTTTTGCTTTTCTGGGGTCGTATTAGGCCTTCACCCAGGAGGCATCCCAGATATTTAACCGTTTGGGCTGCTAGGGTGGTTTTGGCGGGGTTTATCGTGAACCCATAAGACCCCAGGGAAGTGATGACCTCGTGAAGGTGTTCCAGGTGTTGTGTCCAGTTATCACTATAAATGACAATATCGTCCAGATAAGCGCCGCATACAGGGTGTGGGGCCTTAATATGTGGTTCATTGCTCGTTGGAATATAGCGGGTGCGCCATGAAGGCCGAAAGGGAGGACTAGGAATTGGTACAACCCTTCAGGGGTGGAAAACGCCATCTTCTTTCTGTCCTCTTCTCTGAGGGGTATCTGCTAATACCCCTTACAGAGGTCTAACGTAGAGATATACTGGGCCTTCCTTATGCGTTCGACAATCTCGTCGACGCGAGGCAACGGATAGGTGTCAAAGGAGGAAATCTTGTTGACTTCACAGAAGTCAATACAGAACCTGACAGACCCGTCAGGTTTGGGTACGAGGACAATCAGGAAGTTCCAGTCGCTCACCGAGGGTTCTATTATACTCATCTTTAACATTTGTTCTGTTTCCCTCTGTATAACCGCCCTGCGGGCTTCGGGGACCCTATACGGTCTTTGTCGGACCACCTTCCCAGGTACCGTTTGTATGGCGTGTTCTGTAATGGCGGTACGACCAGGTGAAGATGAAAACACCTGGCGTAATGGATATAGGACTTTCTTAAGTTCAAGACTCTGCTGTGTGGTTAGTTCAGTGTCTATGCAGGGGGAAAAGGAGAGGGGAGCATGAGCAAAAGAGCCGGACAGGACGGGACGAGGGCCTTCCCATTTCTTTAGATGATTCACATGATATATTTGTGTGGTACCACGTGTGGGATCCAGGTCTAACTCGTGTGTGACAGGGGTCACCTGTCGAAGGATGGCATAAGGGCCCTGCCACTGCCCTAGGAGTTTCTGATTTGAGGACTGCATCATTAAAAGAACCAGATCTCCCACGGAGAAGACCCGTGTTTTTGTGCCCTTGTCGTATTGCCCTTTCTGTTTGTTTTGTGGGTTCTCTAGATTTTGGAGGACAATGTCCCTTATCACAGATAAGTGTGTCTTTAGGTTGTCCGTATATTGAGGGAGGGGACGAGTACGGTCTGGTTCTGCTTCCCAGGCTTCTTGGGCCATGTCCAATAGGGTTTGAGGGGGTCAGCCATACAGTAGTTCATAGGGTGAATAACCGGTGCTGCTCTGTGTCTTACAACGAATGGCGAACAAGGCAAGGGGCAGCATATCCTCCCACCTTTTTGCTTCTAATCCCAGCAATTTCTTTAGAGTCTGTTTCAGCGCGGCGTTGTATCTCTCCACTAACCCATCTGTTTGCGGATGGTACGCAGAGGTTCTGATCTGTTTGATCTCAAGTTGGGAGCGGACCTGTCTCATCAGAGCCGAGACAAAAGGAGTGCCCTGATTGGTCAGGATTTCCCGGGGAAACCCCACCCTAGAGAACACAGAGATGAGGGCTTTGGCGATGTTCTGGGTAGTGAGTTGACGCAGAGGCAGTGCTTCAGGGAAGGGCGTGGCGTAGTCCATGATAACTAGGGCGTAGCGACAGCCGCTTCGAGAGGGTAACAGGGGCCCTATAATGTCCATCTCTACTCTTCTGAACGGGACATCGATAACAGGAAGGGGCTGTAGGGGTACCCTAGGGGGTCGATATCAACTATGTTTTTGACACACAGGGCACTCTTTGCAAAACTTCTTGATGTGTTGGTGAACCCCGGGCCAGTAAAATTTGTCTAAGATCGCTTGGCTGGTTTTTTCGTCGCCAAAATGACCCCCCAGGAGGTGGCTGTGAGCAAGGAACAGGACCTTATCTCGGAAGGGGCCAGGGATCAGAAGTTGGGGCTTTTGCTGGGTCCCTCCCTTGCGGTATAACAACCCATGTTTCTTGTAGAAGTAAGGACCTACGGTAAGGGGATCCTCGTTGTCTAACGCCCTCGCCCACGCTTCCTGCAGAACAGGATCTTCTTGCTGTGCTGCCCTGAATTCCCTGTCGGTCTGCCAGGGGTGTTCATCCGGGATCACTGGGAAAACACAGGCGTGCTCTCTCTTTTCCTTCTTCTTTTGTGTTTTGGTTTTATGGGGTTTGGGCTCCATCGCAGGGAAAGGGGCTTCTTCCCACCATCGGGTCAGGGAATCGGTTGTGTCCTGTAGAAGTCCTGGTAGGCCGGAATAGTCGCTCCCCAATATGGCCTGTTCCGGAAGAGCTGGTACAAGACCTACGGTGAGGGTGGTTCCTGGATCCTTGGGGTGTTGGACATGCACTTGGGTGGTTGGGTATCTTTTCATATCGCCGTGAACGCATTGAATGGCGACCATACCAGGCGGGGGCTAACAGGGGTGTTCAAGTCCTGAGGCCTGAGAACGCTCTGTCGACACCCAGTGTCTGTCAGAGCCATGAGTGTTTGTCAGTCAATGTTCACCGGACAACGGAATGGGGGTGGTGCAGCACCTGGAATCGAGCATACATAGTTCCGGGCAAGGTCAACCTCCATCGGCTCTTCCTTGTGGGGGCACACCCGAGCGATGTGACCAAAACCCCCACAACTGTAGCATTGGGGTCCGGGGTTGGTAGGTCGCTGCAGTATAGAGGTGGGAAACAGAGGGGTAGGCTCCGGTCTTCTCGGTAGAGGCGGACGGTGAGGCCGGATGCCTGTGGAGGGATGTGGTTTATGTGGGTGCTCCTCCTTGCCTCGCTGCACCTCCTGTGCACGGCTGTAGGCACTTGCTATTTCCACTGCGGCTTCCAGTGAAAGACGGGCATGCTGTCGCACCCACCTTTGAGTGCCTGGAGGCAAAGACATCAGAAATTGTTCCAGGTATATTTTCTCGAGGATTTCCTCCTTGGTAGAGGTATCGGGTCTCAGCCATCGATTGGTCAAGTCTTTGATCCTGAATAAAAGGGCTCTGGTGGTTTCTTGTGGCCCTTCCTTGGCCTGGCGTAACTTTACACGGTACGTTTCATCGTCGATGCCCAGCCGGCCTGGCGTAACTTTACACGGTACGTTTCATCGTCGATGCCCAGCCGTTCAAGGATACACTTCTTGACATCCGCATAAGGATTGTTGCCCTGTATGTTTGCCTGTTGATACGCGGCTTGCAAGTCGCCGGTCAACAAGGTTCCCAGGTAGTGGCCCCAACGGTCGATAGGCCAAGAGGCGGCCTGTGCTAGCCTTTCGAAATTGGTAAAGAAAAAGTCTGGGTCCTCCCCCGGCACATACTTTTGGAGAACCACGGAAGGCAGGGAGGCCATTGGTCTCTGATGTCCCAGAACGTCGGTCAGTTTCCCCATGGTTTGCTCGTGTGTGTCACCCTGTCCTTTCAGTACAGCGTGGAGCTGGCCTCGGTCGTCCTCTGCGGTCTTCAGGAACCGCTCCATTAATTTCCCCAATTGTTCTTGGGACTCGGCCATCCTCTTCATCATGGCCTCCATGCCTCCAGGCAAACCCACTTCTGACACCAGCTGTGATCGTGGGCGGTCGGCGGGCTGGAAATGCAGGCAAGGAGGCTGGATATAGTGGGCAATAGTGTCCTTTTAATGCACACAAGGCAGTTCTTACAACAAGAGAGGAAACAAAGATATGGCTCAAAAACAGGTTGTGCAGTCTTCCTCCGCCGTATGTTGTGGGGGTCCAGTGGGCTTCCCGGTCTTGGGTGTAGATGTCTGTAGAAGGTCGGGAAGGCTCCTCGGAGGGCAGTAAGAGAAAGAGAAGGAGCCGTTAGTCCTAATGGGGCTAGAGGCCAGGTACCGTAACCGTAACCAGGGGTGAGAAAGTAGAAAAGACCGTGAGGAAAAGGGGGGTGGGGGGGACAAGGAAAGGCAAAGTACAAGGGTTGCTCGAAAAGGTTTGTGTGGGGACAGTATTTATACAGTGCAAGGTGCTGTATACTATATACAAGGTGTCTAACCGTTACAATTGACGTGTCTAAGATAGAGGGAGTAATTACACAGGGGCCGTACTATTTACACAGAGCACCTAGCGTGCTTTTAAGAAGGTATCTGGTACTCACGCGCTCCGCTATAACTCTCCTCCGAGTTACGGCCGCTCTTCAGCCATCTCTGGGGGATTCCACCAGTCTTCGGACCACTCCTCGGTTTCTCCACTCCCGTCCTCTCCTTCCGCCGCAGCTCCAGTCGAAATCTCCTGCCACGATACTCTGACCTCTTCTGCCTCTCGTCTTCCGTCTTTTCTGTGTCCGGCCGTCAGCAGGGAGGGGGGACTTCCGGGGTCAAGGGGAAGTCCTTCCGGTCTGTCGTCTCTCCGGATTGGATCCTGCAACAGAGAGAGGGGCGGGGTTCCCGTTGTCACGGACGCTTTTGTGGTTGTTTCGGATTGCGTGACCTGGAAGGGAGAGCAACGGAGGGGAGATAATCCTGGCGGGGTGAGTAAGGGTCTTGCGACCCGTGGGGCAATATCACAGCAGGGTAATGGCACCAACCAGAATAATGCATCACCCCGAGCCCTAAAGGGAAATAATGAAGGGTCTACACGGCAACACCAACTCCAAAGTATGTTACCCTAAAAGGTGTCCTTTCGTTGCTCATATTTTCTTCATTGGTAGGATGACCTTCCTTGTTCACAGGTTCTCCTGTGATTGGGTGTTCCTTTCCTTGATTAATAGGTTTTGCATTGGTAGGGAGTCCTTCCTTGTTCACAGGTTCTTCTGTGACAGGGTGTCCTTTCCTTGATCATAGGTTCTTTATTGGTAGGGTGTCCTTCCTTGTTCACAGCTTCTCCTGTGAATGGGTGTTCCTTTCCTTGATTTTAGGTTTCCATTGGTAGGGAGTCCTTCCTTGTTCACAGGTTCTCCTGTGATGGGTGTCCTTTCCTTGATTATAGATTTCCATTGGTAGGGAGTCCTTCCTTGTTCACAGGTTCTCCTGTGATGGGTGTCCTTTCCTTGATCATAGGTTCTCCATTGGTAGGGTGTCCTTCCTTGTTCACAGGTTCTCCTGTGATTGGGTGTTCCTTTCCTTGATTAATAGTTTTGCATTGGTAGGGAGTCCTTCCTTGTTCACAGGTTCTCCTGTGATGGGTGTCCTTTCCTTGATTATAGGTTCTTCATTGGTAGGGCGTCCTTCCTTGTTCACAGGTTCTCCTGTGATTGGGTGTTCCTTTTCTTGATTATAGGTTCTTCATTGGTAGGGCGTCCTTCCTTGTTCACAGGTTCTCCTGTGATTGGGTGTTCCTTTTCTTGATTATAGGTTCTTCATTGGTAGGGAGTCCTTTCTTGTTCACAGGTTCTTCTGTGACAGGGTGTCCTTTTGTTGCTCATATGTTCTTCATTGGTAGGGAGTCCTTCCTTGTTCACAGCTTCTTCTGTGAAATGGTCTCCTTTCCTTGATCATAGGCTCTTTAGTGGTAGGGTGTATTCTCTTTGCTTGTAGGTTTTCATCAGAATGGTCTCATATGTTTTGGATGCAGGTTCATGTGTGGTAAGGTGTTTGTAGGGTCTCCATTGGTAGGATGTCCTTCCTTGGCCATAGGTTATTTCATGAGAAGATGCCCTTCCCTTGGTTCTAGATTATTTTGTGTTATGGTGTACTTTCTCAGGTTGCAAGCTCTTCTGTTTACAAGTTTTTCTATGGAAATGTGTCTTTTGTCTGCTGGTCGTTTGTTTTCCTTCTTTCCTTCTGATTGTCAGTTTTTCAGCTTAACAACGTTCTTTCTTTGGGTCTCGGGGTTTCCTATGCCTTAGTGTGCTTCCTTTGGGCTTTGTGCTTTTGGATGTGGATGTATCTTGCATATAGTGTCCTTTCCTTGTAGGTATATTCTTCGGCAGTCACGTCCCCTTCCTTTGTTTAGGTTCTGCTGTGGTATGGTGCATTTAATTTGACTTGGTGTTCTTATTTGCTCAGGTGTCATGAGTGTTTCTTCCTTGGTAGAGTATCTGTGCTTTGGTTTCTAGGGTCTTCCATCTGCTTGCTCCTTTTATCTTTGGTTGTTCGAATATTCTTCTTTGGTACTGATCTTTCCATTAGTTGAGCGTTTTCTACTCGACCCAGCTGTGAGGGGAACGGCCATAAGTACTTACTTTGGCGGGTACCAGCGGAAGCCTGCAATTTTGCCGCCATCATTGTTATTGAGGGGAGCAGAGCCGCCAGCAAAATCCTAAGGCCCTGACTACAACCCCCAGAAGGCTCTGTGAGGCGCACAGCCAGTGACGCTGTTGGAAGGCGCCAGAGGCCCTCAAAACCGTCCCGGCCCTCACGCAGCGCGGGATGCTCCTGAACTCGACCCAGCTGTGAGGGGAACGGCCATTTGTACTTACTTTGGCGGGCACCAGCGAAGCCTGCAATTTTGCCGCCATCATCGTTATTGAGGGGAGCAGAGCCGCCAGCAAAATTATAAGGCCCTAACTTCAACCCCCAGAAGGCTCTGCGAGGCGCAGAGCCAGTGACGCTGTTTGAGGGCGCCAGAGGCCCTCGGAACCGGCCCGGCCCTCATGCAGCGCAGGGCGCGCGCGGGCGTGCCCGGGCCAAGAGCGTGCCCATCCACGCCCGTCAAAGCCGGAAGAGGCTGGGCTGGGCACCCCCTACTGTTGACTTTATCAAGCTTGATACCCCCTGAGATCTGCCCACCATTATTACATTGTCTTGGCGTTCTGTGAAGTATAAAAGCCGGTGTTTTTAACTCTAGGGGGAACCATTGTGTGCGTAGATAGTATAGCGGTGTGTATAAATCAACCCCCTATAGTAGTTGAGGCCGTAAAATGGAGAAACTGGGTTGTGTGGAGAAAAAATGAACTTTAGCTTTGCCTAAAATAAGTTCTAAACCTACGTCAATAGACAGGATGCTAGAAAAAGCCTTGGGAGTTGTGGCCACATAAATAGAACGGACAGAGAGACGCCTATCTATTACCCCAAATCTAGAAATAGAAATGTTGGATCTCAGTCGTACATCGGCCACAGGGGCTCCAGCATTAGAGCTTTCCAATCTTCCATTAGTAATCGTAGAGGCAGAGAGCCCGGAGTCACCTCAGGCCATCACCCCAAATAAATCAGGCAGAAATAGCAAAACTAAACCAAAACCCAAAGCAAAACCGCTGTAAGAAGGAAAAAACTGCAGGTCCCCAGCCTCGAAAAGGCAACATAGATGGTAGTACCCCAGAGGTTATCACAGGACACGCAAATGATCCGCCTGCCTGGGTCACATCCCTGGTGAGGAATCTCGAGGTGCAAATGAGAGCTATTGTTAAGGAGGAGCTTAGACCTTTATCAGAAAGGGTTGAGGGCTGTCTGTAAATTTGAATGAATGGATTAAATCTGGGGAGATATCGAAGGATACCATTAGCCCCAATTGTACGTCTTGTGAGCAGGCTATGACGGGTAACCAATTGGTCAAACCCTGCTCAATGCCTAATGAAGGAGTTGCCCCCTTAAATGTAGATGGCGTACAACACGCCAGGAAGCAAAATCATATTAATGCAGTAAGGCCTCCCCTGGTGCAAATAAATGGAGCAAACAATAGTCCATCACTGTCTAAAGGAAAAGAGGAAGCATATACAAATTCTGTACAGGAGGTGGAAGGAATTTCACCAGTTTTAGAACGCAATAACCAGATGTATTGCCCACCAATCATAAATTTGCTGCCTGCCTCATCCCCATACGTAGTGATTCTTGCAGGTGTACCTGAATTAAGAAAGGGTCAAACAGAATCTCACCAAGAATTAAAGAATACAAGTGTTCATTGGTTAGTAAACCATAGCAACTTAGGATATGAGAATTCCGAAGAGATCCTAACAACAAGAGGGTGGGTTGGATAGGCAGTCGACATATGGATACACAAGGAGAATGCATAGTAATTAATTTTAGAAACCTAATGGATAACCCAACAAGTTTTAGCTACTGAGCATGGGAGGGACAAGGGTAGTATTCTATTATTTCCCTTAGGTCACTTCTACCTCCCAATAGGCCCTGCCAGTATGGCCACCAGCAGGAGATGGTAAGGAGAGCTGTTTATAATAATTTTGTATCACCACACCTAGGTCATCACTGGCAAAACCAATCCATTTTTAATATTCCCACAGAAAATAGGTTCAGTCCCCTAGAAGGTGTGGAGTGACCCCCCCATCCATTAAGGAGGAAATATGTCCCGCATCTTTAGACTATGAGAACAAGGGCAATTCTACAGAGCTACATCCCCGAAGTGAGGAAGGTTCAGACGGAGGGAGCATGAGCAGCTCCCGATGCAGTATCCACCACGGAGATGAGTTAGCTCAGTGTGAAATCCTGAACACCTTATATCTGTAGGGATAAATGTGATGGAGGAAACTGGATTAACAAAAGTTTCAATTAATCTTCCTCCCTTAGTGTCTGTTAAAAAGAACCCACATAACTACCAGGCAACACGGATCTTGTCTTGGAACATAGCGGGTATAAACAACAAATTGGATGACCCTGAATGGGTATCTTTTATTAGTCAATTTAAGATCTGCATGTTTCAGGAAATCTGGGCACGAGGGAGGTAACGAATCCTGGTGATGCTTCCTTTAGTGTCCCTGCAACATCAGGGGGAGTAGGGAGACTCTCTAGGGGCCTTACCACATGGATAGGTGTACACCTGGGTTGTACGGCTGTGCAAATTGACGCAGGCTCCATCGACATCTTATGTGTCCAACTGCAGTTTCCATCTAAGCCTCCTGTTGTCCTAGTAAATGTATACTCGAGGCCCACCCCTATGGGCACGGAGTCCGATACTGTAGAGGAACTAGCTACATTTTTGTGTTCTACTGCTGCAAAACAAAAGGTCATTGTGGGAGGTGATTTCAACTGTCCGTTCGAGCCACTTGAGGGTTTGTTCTTTGACAGTATAATGGGTGAGGGTTACTTTCTGGAAATCTCTGAGTCCAAAAGTTAAAAAATGGTCTCCCCTGGTGATCCAGATGAATTGCCTAGTTCTAAAACATTCATTAAGAGCGTGTAATGGTAGATCCCTGTCTGATACATCAAACGGCTATACTTTTTACATCAAGGATCGTGGGTTTTTATTAGACTGCATCCTAATTGATTCTAATTCCTGGGACAGGATGACTGATTTCGAAATTATCCCACGGTTAGTTAGTGACCATTACGCACTAGTAACAGAACTAAAAACATGTAATCCCGAGAATGTGCATACCCCAGATAACCCTATGGACCCCAGGTTGACTGTTTTGAACAGCAGGAGGAGAGTGCGATGGACTGATTTTCACCAATCGCAGGAAAACTTGAGTAGTTTATACGACGCTTTAATTCCTGTGTTTGTAGAGGTGTCCCACTTATACAACCAGAGCAGAGACGGTCTAGACTTTGAGGGGGTCAAGTCTAATTATGCTAATCTAGGAGAAGTTATATTGAACTTCTTCTATCGCAACAAAACCATCAGGCCGGGCCGGACGCCATCCACCCCTGGTACAACACTCACTGTCGTAGGGCCAAAAGGGCATTAGTAGGATCTCTTTAAGCTAACCATCGCCCACAAATACAAATCACAAGAAAGGCTTATAAAGAGGCTGTTCAAGAAGCCAAACAAGGTGGGAAATGGATAATTGGGATATACTGAAAATTACCCTAGGGGATAGAGGCATGAGGACACTTTGGGGCGCTGTAAATTCAGGTTTTTCTAGCCCCAAAAGAACGGTTGAACCGAACCTGGATGAAGAGGGGACCTGAATTTTTACCCCGATATTAGCATGAGCACAAGTATAAGTTTAAGGGAAATAGAGGGCGCATTGGCAAAAATAATACCGGGTAAAGCTCTAGGAATGGATAAGATCCCTGGGGATCTCTTTAGGAGTGAGCCATCTATCTGGACCCTGTATTTCTGGGTACTTTTCAATGCCATAATGAAGGGCATGAAGATTCCTTCCAGTTGGCTTGGTGCGGGAATAATCCCGATTTTCAAAAAAAGGTTCTCCTCTCCTACCAATTAATTAGAGACCCATTAGTTTAATTGATATTGCCCCAAAAATATTTGCACGAGTCTTGCTCCTCAGGCTACAATCCTGGATGGAAGAAAAGGGGGTACTGTCCCCCCTACAGGCGGGGTTCAGGGAAAGGTTGTCGACCCTGGACCAAGTACTAAGGTTGCTACTGTTGTACTGGAAGACCGTCTGCCTGCAGGGGGGGGCAGTCTCTACTTAATATTTGTAGACCTGAGGTCAGCATTTGATCTGGTGCCAAGGGAAAAATTGTGGTCAGTCCTATGTGAGAGGGGGGGTTCCGATGTACCCAATTCAACTTATTAAACGACTCCTCGAAGATAACTATGCGTAAATTAGATATGGTAGGGATGGTGAACTCACTGCACCCATACCCATCAAAAGTGGCGTACGCCAGGGTTGTGTGCTCGCGCCAACCTTATCAGCTTTTACATTAATGGTTTGATTGATTCCTTGCTAACCGAAAAAGCCCTAGATGCCCCAAAGTTAGCCTCCCGTAGAATTTCAGCAATGATGTTTGCTGATGACACTCTTTTGGTAGCTAAATCACCCATGGGGATACAAAGGGTTTTAGATAAATTTGAGTTATTCTGTAGGGAAAGAGGTTTAGAAATAAATCTACAGAAAACCAAGTTTATGGCGTTTAATAGCCCAAAGAGTACACGCCCAATGCCTTTATTAAACGGTAAACCCCTTGAAAGAGTTTCATCTTTTATTTGCTTGGGCATTACAATCACTGAAACCATGGATTGGGGGGGCCCACATTACGAAGTCGGCGTTGAAACTAGCCCAATCGACAGGTGGCATCATGAAGGTTTTTTAGTAGGTCCAGTAAGAGAGCGGTCAGTCCGGCATTAGAAATCTATAAGGCCCAGGCTCGAGCTGGCGCATTATACGGCGCAGAGTTATGGGGTCATCTTCAGCTTGAGACCTTATCACAGGTGGAGAACCAATATCTTAGAC